>NW_021604587.1:4784621-4827429 GCF_004785775.1 Grammomys surdaster
GTGTGTGTGTGTGTGTGTGTATATATATATACATATATATATGTATATATATACATATATATGTATATATATGTATATATATCTCACATATATATTTGGGATGTATATTAATATGATAACATTATAATAATATATAATATTAATGTTATATATTTCTAAATATCACATATATATGTGTACATCTAAGCACAATTCCTAATTATACACACACACACACACATATGTGTGTATTTATCTGTGTATTTCTAAATACAGGGATGACCATTTGGTATTGGGCAACCATTTGGTGTGCTCGTCCCTGGGGGAGACTATTTCTCCTGATCTTAGCACTCCTGAGTTGGCAGTAGCTCTTTGTGTGGAGCTGAGGCCTCCTGGGATTTCTCCTGTCGTTTTGGTCAGCTCATGTCTAGGTGGTTATGTTGGTGAAGCTTCATGGGTGGAGCTCTGACATTCCTAGGGCAAACAATCTCACTGTGAACCCCGTTCCTCTGGCTCTTACAGTTTTTCTTCCCCTCTTCTGCTCTTCCCTGAGCCTTGGTGGAGGAGTTGTACTGTAGATCTATCTACTGGAACTGGGCTCTGCAACTCTGCATTTCAACCTGGTGTGGTTTTCTTTAATGACCTCTGTTGCAAAGAGAAGTTTCCTTGATGAGGGGTGAGGACCATGTTTATCTGTGGCTATAAAGACAAATATTTAAAGCGTGGTTAGTTAGGGGTTATGCTGGTTTAGTAAGTGACAGTCATAGGTTTCCCTCCAAGATCCATGGCTTTACTAGCCCTGGGTAGCTGGCTAGGTTTCCAGTACCAGATACAATCCCTCTTATTGAGTGGATCCAGTTAGAGAGCTGTTGGTTATCACCAAGCTATGCATGCCAGTTTGGCACCCTTGAGATTGTCATGCCTGATCTGTGCTGGTGGTTGTAGTTTAGAAGGGTCATAGCTGGGTAGGACTTGATTTCCTCTTTGGAAGCTTTCATGATGCCTTCTGGTCCCATGAAAGGTATTCCCCAGGGAGGAGGCTTTCAGACTCTTTCCAGCTTGGAGAGAACACTTTCATGAAAAATTTCATTTTATTATTTTATATGTATTTTTTTTTAAACTTGCAGGTATGCCTGTATACCATGTGCATACAGTCCCTGTAGAGGCCAGAAGAGGGTGTTGAATGTCATGGAATTACTCTGAGTCCTCTGGAAGAGCAGTCAGTGCTTTTAATCCCAGAACCATCCCTTCTGCCCTGGTGAACACACTTAGAGTGCTTTTGTGTCCTTATTTATGTGCATATTTATAGCCATACTCACAAAATTCCATATGTACTTGTATATTTTTAAAAAAGATTTATTTATTTTATGTATATGAGTACACTGTAGCTGTCTTCAGACACACCAGAAGAGGGCATCGGCTCCCACTACAGATGGTTGTGAGCCACTATGTGGTTGCTGGGAATTGAATTCAGGACCTCTGGAAGAGCAGTCGGTGCTCTTAACCACTGAGCCATCTCTCCAGCACGACTGGTATATTTTTATGTCAATGGAATCATCACATATTATTATATAGTACACCTATATTTATAATGTATCTGCATGCATGCGTGCCTCTGTGTGTGTGTGTCTGTGTGTGCGTGGTTTGCTTGCTTATTTAGTTTTAGGCAACTCACAAATCCAGGACATATAAGACACATTCTAAATTTTTGACAGCAGTGTGGAATTTCACTGTATTTCTACTCCCTGTCCCTTGACTATTTTTGAATTCAAGATCCTTATGACCCAGCCTCTCAAGTGCTAGGATTTCAGGTGTGTGCCATCATACCTGGTGAACAAATCTTAGAAAACAAAACAACACTTCATTGAGGTGTGACTGGCATGCTCTGCTTCCCTCGTCTGGGCTTGTTCATCTGTGGGACCGGAAACGCTACTCCTCTCACTTACGTAGCAACCATTTTGCTCACGGATCCATCTCTCCAACCCTCATCTCTTAGAATATCATACTGTGCAGCATGGCTGTCCCTCTGTCCTGTGACGCTGTATGAGGATAGTGTCTTCACGTGAAGATCAGCCGAGGCACGTAGTGTAGGCATCACGCTCTCTCAGAACGCTGGTATTGGGTCTCTGTTTAAGAGTTCCTTGAACACAGATGGAATGCCACTGCAGTACCTTAGCAGATGAGCTGACGACTGAGATGGCTAACAGGTGGCTACCCGTTGGCAGAGACACAGAGTAGACACGCTGGGCATAGGTTAATTCATGATGTGGGAGAAAGAGAGAACAGTCTGAGAGTTCATTATGATACTCAGATCAACATAGACAGTATGCATTTTTGTTTACGTCTCAATTGTTTTCCATGCAATATTCTGGGACCAGAGAGGACACAGAGTAACTGAACCATTGAAATCAAAGCCACAGACAAGACAGGATTACCACCGAAAGGATTACCACCGAAAAAATAAAAAATAAAAAAACCTCTTGTTTCCCTGTCATTTAAATGTAACAGTGCCCTGCATTTTCTTTTGTAAGTCTGATCCCTTATCCTTTATATGTTCTTGTGCCTGTTGAGGAAGTGCGGTACATGAAGGCTGAGTTAGAGAGCTCACGTCTGTCTTCAGTGTCTTGCTTCCCTGAGGCATTAAAACCAAATCCTCCTGGAGCCTTCCTCCTTGAGCAGGAAGTGCTGCCCAGGGCCCTGCATTTCTGTATGCTTGCTGCCAGAGTGTTTGGATTGTCTGATGAACTGTGAGTCCAAGCAAACGGCTGGCTCACTCAATGCCCTTAAAACCCTCGCATCCCCTTGGTCCTCCACTGACACATGAGGGCATGGAGAACCAGCGATGCCTGATGAATCATCATCCCGCCTGCCTCTGAACAGTCCTCGTTTTAAAACCATAGCGTGCTAAACCACACCGGGTAGTTAAGAGCTCCGTTTGGGGCCAGTTCTGGGAATATCAGGGACAAAATCCGGCCTTGAAGCTGGTGGGGCCATGTGGGGGGCAGGGTGCTGAGGTCAGCGCTCCTCGCTCTTCGCCCACGTGTACAAAGTCCAGACGCTGCAGCCGGCTGCTGGCTGCCTGGCTTTGCTTCTCTGCCTGCTCCTGCTCCTCCTCTCTCTCTTGTCTTTTAGCAATCTCACTCCAGTGGAGTTTGGAAGATGGAATGTGAGGAGGGATATTGGGACCAGTTTATGGGAAATCTGCTCACAGAGAGACAGATGCCTCTCACTTTCAGTGTCTCAACTTATTTGTTTTAAAATATTTATTTTAATTAGCCATATGTATGTATATGTATACGTATATATGTACGTTATTTGTTTTAAAATATTTATTTTAATTACCTATATATGTGTGTGCATGTATATATATATATTTAATATATATAATATATAATTTTTAATTATGTGTGTATGTGTGTGTGTGAGTGTGGGTATGTGCATATACCATGGCAGTTGCCTGCAGAGGAGAAGAGGGCTTTGCATCTGCTGGGACTAGACTTCCAGGCTAGACTTCTTAGCTGCCTAGGGACCCTGGCTCCTATGCCTTAACTTCTTTCTCCGCTAGATGAGATGAAGAGAGAAGTCTGTCTATTCCGACTGTAGAGCAAGTGGGATCACTTTGCAGCTGAGTCAGCAATGGCGGCGGCAGTGGAGGGGGCATGTCTTTGTGACCAGAAGCCTTCCTAACTTTTCCATCCACCCAGAACTGTGTTCCCTCCTGACAATGTGACATTTTCTAGTCTGTCCCTTCAGTGTTTGCAGCATGCTGTGTGGTGACCATTTCTGTGTCTGCTTCTTCCTATTACTGGAATATGAGCTCCATCATCACCAGCAGGCTGAGGCTGGGGTGGGAGTAATGTCCCTCTACAGTGTCTGCACACAAATAGTGCTCAATGCTTGTATAGTGAAAATCTACTGGCTGCGGGAAGACAGAGAGGCTGCCCAAGTTCACCAGTCTCTACTCTTAGATGCACCAACATGAGCAGATAAGGAGTTAGGGACTCCCTGGGAGTCCCATGCTACAAGAATGAGCATTGCAAGCCAGATGGATGGGTACTATGACTGCAAAGCCCTGTGGTCCTAAAAGCAAGGTTCAGTATGGAGTGCCAAGTGCTGGTCTTAGGATCCCAACAGCAGGCATACCCTTTGTGGCAGCTCCAGCAATGTGTGCTTCTGCAGTACAACAGTTACAGGGGCTATGCATGCCCCATCTCCACCTGAGCCCACCCCCCCCCCCCAGGTTAGACTATATCATGTGCGTCCCAGTCTACTCAGGCCCTGGAAGTTCCTGCACACATAAGATATACCCTTAGGCTGTATCCTAGGGTGTAGCACACAGGAAGGAATCTCAGTATCAGAAGTCACAGCCAGGTCCAGGGACCAGACATCCCGATCTCTGGTCAGATGCTGGATGCTTCCTGGGGTTCACTGAACTCCTCTCAGCCATAGATACCTTTCCTTCCTTGGCCACTACTCAGTCTCTTGGGAAAATAAGGCTTCAAATTTAGACTCATGTTTTGTACTAATCCCAGATCCTTTGACCTGGGGCATTTTGCTTCATCCTGACAATAACCCTACAAGGTGAATGGGCTGAGTAACATTTTTCACAGATGGGGATGAGGACCAGTGATGTTTCTTGAGGGAAATTACTGCTGGCGGCCAATGTAGGAGGGCTTCAGGCCTACTGGACTCTACTACCTAACGGTTTTACCTGATCTATGTCCTTTCAGGGGGCTGTGATCGAGTATGCCCGCAAATATGTCAATATGCAGCCCCACACAATTGTGACACTGTGTGCTTAAGCAGGCTTGCAGGGAAGAAATATGCAAGAAGGGAAACAGGCACAGGATGTGAAGCAGGTGGGACCGGGAGCCCGGGAAGGCGCAGGGGCGTTGACATCGGCAGAAGTCAGGAGAAGGGGTCGTCAGGAGTGCCACTCCTCACTGCCCTCGGTCCTCACCCAGGCACGGAGGTAGCCCTTGTGTTCACAATAGGAACAGCGAGGCTGGGTAGCAGAAGGCCGCCTCTGCAACGTGGCATCCTGAGCCTGCTGCCAACAGCTGGTCAGCGGGCCTCCCTTGGGCTTTTCTCCAGCTCGGACTTGCCAGCTAAAGTCCGGGTGTTCTATAACCAGGCGGATATTAAATACCCAGCAGCACTGCTAAGCGATTAGGCACACCCTGAGAGCGCATCCCTGTGGCCAGGTCCTGCCTGAAGGCTCAGCATCCAGCCACCTGCTGCCCGCCCTTCCATGGAGCCGGGTAGCTCAGCTCAGTCGCTTTGCAGCTGGAGAGGCAGCTCCAGGGAGTCGGAGTCGCTGCCCTTGAGTTTCCTTTCTGCAAAGGTGGGGTGCTGGGGTGGCATTTCCATGAGTGTCAGGACAGGGTGTGTCAGTGACAGCAGCCTTCCCCAGCAGAGAGCTGATAGAGTACCCAGAAGCTGCAAAACGACCAGTCAGGCTATATTAGCACAGCAGCACATAGGTTTTGGAATCGTCAGTCCTGTTACTTGCTAGCTCAATAGAGGATTTAATCTCTTTAAGCTTCAGTTTTTCTGTCCCTAAAATGGGGACAATAATTACCTGTGCCTTTCTTGGAGTGTTTGGAAGGTTATAGCTAATGTTCACAAGCATTTGATCCAGTTGAGATGTTAGTTTAAGGATTTTAACTGTGCTCACTCACAGGCACTTACTGAGCCAGGTACCATGATTGTTCCTTTTCTGTGGCTGGGAAAAGCTACACTCAGTTAAGTAACTTTCCCAAGGCTGTCCAGCTGGTAGCTGGGGCAAAGACAGACTTCAAAATGGCTCTGAGCCAAGCCCTGAAGCAGATTTCACTGGCTGCCTCTCATAGGTACAAAGCCTAGTACTGTGCCTGGCATATAGGGTCGGCACTCAGTTAAAGGTCGCCATTTGGCAGGCAAGTGAAGGGTGAAAAACAATGCTTTGCTCTTCTTCAGGAACTGAAATGCAGGGGAAGGAATGTGGGCATGGGTAGATAGAGGAAGCTCCCACCTTAGAATCTTCTTCTTCTTTTTTTTTTTTTTTTTCTTTCGAGACAGGGTTTCTCTGTGTAGCCCTGGCTGTCCTGGAACTCACTCTGTAGACCAGGCTGGCCTCGAACTCAGAAATCCTCCTGCCTCTGCCTCCCAAGTGCTGGGATTAAAGGCGTCCGCCACCACCGCCTGGCCCTTAGAATCTTCTTGAAGCCTTTCGCTAACAGAGAAGCAGGAATTCCAGCACAGTTAACATTTACTATAGCCAGGAGATGGTGGCGCATGTCTTTAACCCCAGCAGAGGCAGGCTGGTTTCTGAGTTTGAGGCCAGCCTGGTCTATAGAACAAGTAGCCAGGGCTACACAGAGAAACCTTGTCTTGAAAAAAAAAATTGCTGTGAAGGTTGCTGACATACAGCCTTCCCTTTATGTGGAGACACTACATTAGGGGAGCCACACACCATGCTTACAGCCTAAGCTATATGACATGCTCTCCAGGAGCCTCGACTACATCAGACTCATTCACAGCACAGACACCTTAACTCACCTGCAAACCTTGTGACCCAGGGTTTTACTTTGTCAACTGTGACCCCATTCAGTGCACAGGAGCCACCTCAGGACCTCAGTCAGGTTCCTTAGCAGCTCTTGAAGTATAACTTCGGAACCTACCCAAACCAGTGTTTATGGCTGATGTAAAGGCATCGGCTATGATTCTCTCTTTGAGAAGTCCACACCCATGCTCTTGGATTCGTCTTATTTTCTTCCAAGTGCCTCTCTTCTTCTTTGCACTTGTGCTTAAGATCTGTATTAAAAATGTCTCTCAACAAACAACTGATTGATACTGTCTCCTCTTGGAATTCTTTTCTGTGGCAAAGAATCAGATTGTACCAGAGTGGAGGTCCCTAAAAGAGATAAGGGAACTTCTCAGGCTGTGGGAGGCAGCACGGGGCTCCCTCTGCTGACAAAGTGTCGGTGTTTTGTATTCATTCATTCATTCATTCATTCATCCATTCATTCACCTACCCATTCATTCATCTTCATCAAATACCTGCCCTACCATCTTTGCCTAGCTCACAGTTGTTAAGGGAACAAATGGCTTTGGGTCCATCACACTCCTTGAAGCCCACTCAAAGGCATTCCGATGAACTTAAGGGATAAAGGCTCTGCTACAGGGAACCTCCTAGGATACCTGTTACAGAAGGCACCATGACACTTGCTGACAACAAGCAGTTGTCAGTAACACCCACCCCCTTCACTAACACTCTTCTCAATGAGCCTATAGTCACAATAATACTTGCTGCAAAGAAGTCCCCTTCATGTCCCCAGCCCTGCCACTTACGTTTCCCTCTACAGACAGCTGGGCAGCTGGGCCCACTCTGCTAAAGGACAGTGCCAGGTTTTACAGCCTCCAACTATTTCCATGGTCACCTCACCAGGCTGCTTTCCTCATCTGATCTTTGTTGGCCCTCAACATCATACCTAACTCACCTTTCCTCCAAGACCCTCCCATGACCCCAGTCTGCGGTGTAACTGTTAGTGTCTGTGTTAGGTTGTATATTCTTGACCCAGGGAGTGGCACTGTTGGAAGGTGTGGCCTTGTTGAAGTAGGTGTGACCTTGTGGGTGTGGGCTTTAATACCCTTGTCCTAGCTGCCTGGAAGCCAGTATTCTGCTAGCAGCCTTCAGGTGAAGATGTAGAACTCTCGGCTCCTCCTGCACCATCCTGCCTGGATGCTGCCATGCTCCCGATTTGATCATAATGAACCTGTAAGCAGTCCCAGTTGCCTTGGTCATGGTGTCTGTTCACAGCAGTAAAACTTAACTAAGACAGTGTCTCTTCCCCCTATGTAATCATCTCACACAAAACTATCAGGAAACACTCACAAAAGGCTTTCCAACACACACACACACACACACACACACACACAAACTCAGAGGCTGCTGAATGTCTGGCACAGTGAATTCCTCCAGACTAGCTCTCTGCCTTCACTGACTTTGGCAACATTGTAACAGAAAAACTGTAACAATGCAAATGGTTTACAATCATAGACACACAAGTTACTTGTGTCCAGTGAAACGTGTTGTACTTGCTGTTGCCCTGTTGCTATACTTTTGCATCTAATGGAAGTTCATCTCAGCTCTCCGACAAGCCACAGGTGTGCGGCTCTTAGACTTTTTCCTTTGAACCAGTTAGAATATTTTCATATGTTCTCTAATGGAGTGAATGAAATCTTCACATTTTAAAAGGATATAATTGCACCTTTTCCCCAGTTGCTCTGGAATGCTATTTAACTCATTTGCTTACTTGCTTATTTATTTATTTAATGTATATAAGTAAGTGTTGCTGTCTTCAGACACACTAGAAGAGAGTGTTAGATCCCATCATAGATGGTTGTGAGCCATCATGTGGTTGCTGGGAATTGAACTCAGGTCTTCTGGAAGAGCAGTCAGTGCTCTTAACCGCTGAGCCATCTCTCCAGCCCTCCAGCCCACTATTTAACTCTTGAGCTTTTTTTTTTTTTTTTAATCTGAGCTGGGGACTAGAGAGATGGCTCAGTAGTTAAGAGCACTTGACTTTAATTCTGAGCACCAACATTGCAGCACAGAAACTGCCGGGTCCAAGGGATCTGATGCACATAAGTGCACACAAACACAATATACATATGAAAAGAAATACAGAAATGATTTTTTAAGATGCTGATTCAGCATATGATATCAGTCAGTGTTGGGAGAACAAGCAACAGAAACACACTTTGGGCTCACCTGTCACAATATGGAGGTTCAGGGGGCAGCTTGCAGGAGTTGTCTCTTACACAGAGCCATCTACCTAGCTGCAAATGATCACAGTCTCGCCTTACGATTTGGGACTTGTCTGACAATGCTCATGACATGACAGAGTGGGTCCTGGCCATTGTCATTAGTGGGAGGGAAGTCATGGGCTAATTTAAAACAGAGCCTCTTAAGGCATCTTCGGCTGTGGGACCATTTTCCAGCATCCTTGGCTATAGCCCTCTTTTCTGATATGACCTCTACTGACATGACTGGTGGCCAGAGCTGGGATGCACAGCTTTCTGAGGGATTGTTTGTACAGTTGGAACCTTGCCTTTGAGATCTCTCCAGAAATTGTGGCTGTGGAGAGATGTGACCTCAAGGCCAAGGGCAGTGTCCCAACAGGTTCTGGAGACCCACATGTACCTCTTGAATGCCCCAGCTTTGTCTGAGGGTTCAGCAGCCTGTGGCTCCATCATACCCCCTCTCAGCGTCCTATGAGGGAGAACAGGGTATCTTCCCTTTGCTGGTGGCACTGACTTCCATTCTTCCCAGCCTGCGTTCTCCTCTTACCACTCCTGTGCCACAATTTCCACAAGGCAGAGAGCCAGCTCCTGGGTCCCAGGACCCAAGTGTAGTTGTTGGGCATCCATCTGCTTGTTCTCCAGTGCAGGAATAGGGTCTCATTCTGAGGAGGGCTGCAGTGGGGTGGATGAAGGGTTTCTGGTAGACAGGCTGTGTGGTCTTCCCCTGAAATACCCTTATAATCGCAGGAGGACCTCAGGAAAGCAAGAAGCTGCGTGCCTTTGTTTATCATTTCTGGACATCCAGGCTCCTCCAACTCCAGAGGGAGCCAGTCCATTCAGTTACTCCTCAGAATAACCTGACTGGAAACAGAAGAGTAAAGGAAGGAGTGATCTGAGGAAGGACAGGAACCCCATTGTGAGGGATCCTCTGGGATGTCAACTTGACTACATCTGGGCTCAACTAAAACCTAAGTAGCTTGGCATACCTGTGGAGGAATTTTCAGATTGTTTGAGGCAGGATATTCCTCTCTAACTCTGAATCATTTGCAGTCGGAAGGCCTGTTCTAAATGTGGGCCACACTTTCTGTGGCAGCCCACATAAGAGGACATGGAAAAAGGACAGTTTGCTTTTCGCTTGCTTATTCTTTCTCTTGCTGGCAAGTTCATCTGTACTACTGCTGCTGAGGCATTCCTTTTGCTGGTGTTAGAACCTACTTCTTAGGGATTCCGATGTAGACTGAAGACCTGCTGAGACACTCAGCCTTGTAGAATGAACAACTACCATATTCTTTCCTTTGGGAGATAGCCCATTGTTGGACTAGTCAGACCACAGCCTGTAAACTCCTCAAATAAAGCACACAATACACACTCTGTCTGTCTGTCTGTCTGTCTGTCTGTCTGTCTGTCTGTCTGTCTGTCTGTCTTTCTCTTTCTCTCTCTCTCAGTTCTGTTCTTCTAGAAAACTCTGATTAGTACAATCATCCATTCTAACTAGAGTGTGACATGCTATATCCTTCCTAATTCATATCCGTTCTCTGGACTAGCTCTGATTTTCAGCTGGTGAAACTGAAGGCAGAGCTCAGCCCTGCCTGACTTGCAAGCCCACAGCTCTCTGCGGACACTCCCCTGCACTCTTGTCTCCCCCATGATTATCTCCAGATCCTTAGTTCTACTGCATTCTGTCTCTCCCCAGTGATTATCTCCAGACCTGCAGTCCTGTTAGTCAGCAACTCCTTGCAGATGGGATTGCCTGGTTACGAAGACAGTAAGGCAAGGGGGAGGCGAGACTTCTATTCTGTCTTGTTTAAAACCCTTGCAGCCGTTTGCTTGCTCATTTGAAATGGTCTAGGGTGTGGTGTTTGGAAGGGGACCCAGATGTCTGGCAGGAACTTTTCATCTCTGGAATGAGAGGAACCACCAGACCTCCAGCTGCAGTGGCAGGGTTGCCCTTGACTCTGTCACTCAGGAAGCCTGGCTCCCCAGCCACCTGGGCTCCGCTTTCCCGGGCTGGAGTTTAGGGTAAGGGGGAGGGTCTGCCGGTGGGCAGGACCCTATAACAGGTAAGGACCGAGGTATGCTGGGAGAACCTGGCATTCAGTGTCGGCTTTGATATGTTAATAAGCACCTTAGTTTGCCATTTGTTCCAGGTTTAAAACCTAACACATGCTTTCTCCTCAAATCTCTTTCCCACATCCATGACTTTTGGATTTGCTTTATGATTTAGTTTAACAGGGGCCATCTGTGTGACCACTGAGTTGGACTAGGTTGGAAGTATCCATTGGAATCTGGCGAGGTTACTGTTAGGTATACAAGTGGAGACAATTACTCTCCTCCCTGAATCTATCAGTAGCAAATAGTTCTTCAATGAAGGGTACTCACCCCACACACACATACCCCACACCCCTTCTCCATCCATGCTTGACTGTGAGCCTTTTGTTTTGACCAAAAAAGGGTTTGAAAACCTTTTTTACCCAAAACAGCCCCCGTGGGGTGACTTGGCCATCTGAAGTTGATGGAAGTGCTGTGGTTTGAATGTGTCCCTTCCCACATCCCGTTGAAACTTCATCTCCACCACGTGCCCGTGCTTGAAGTAAGAGGTGGGACCGCTCCTCCTTCATGGATGGATTAGTACTTCCTGCTTGCCTTGGGTTGATGGGAACTAGCTCAGGCTCTTCTCTGCCCTTCACTTTCCTGCCCCATGAGAACACAGTGGTCCTCCCTTCTGGAGGATGCAGCAACCAGATAACATTGTGGAAGCAGAGAGATGAGGCCCTCTCCTGATGCTGAACCTGCAGCGCCTTGCTCTGGGGCATTCATCTGAGAGGGAAATAAATTTAAATTCTTTATAAACCGTCCACTCAGTGGTCATTTGTCACATTTACATTGGTACGTGAGGTTAGGACACTGAATTCCGATTTGGAGCAGATTTCAGAAGGTGTGGCTTGAAAGGATGGCTCTGTGAAGTGAGCAAGTCCTTTAAGGACACCTAAGCGAGCCACAGCAAATGATTGCATTATGGAGATCACGTGTGGGCCCCTCCATGAGGAATGGAACAACCAGCTGCCCTAATGTTATGCAAATAGGTGCTTGAGACTTGAGATAAAAATTCCAGCAAACACATCCTACAGATTTCAAAAGTGCTGATCATGGAGAACAGAGACGAGAGGGAAGGAAATGTGCTGGTGGGGAGAGCTACGGGGACTCCAACGGTGGCTCTGCCAATGCCGTCAGTGTCACCAATGACCCTAGGACCACAGATATAGCTGGAAAAATGGGAATAAAATTGAATTATGGAACAGGGGTAAAGAAAGTAACATCTCTAAATTAACATATCCCTAGGATAATTTCATTATAAGCACATGGGGCAAATGCAAAGCTTATAAATAGGTATCTAGAAACCTCATACACTTTAAAAAAGGTTATGCATTCAGCCAGAGCCCTGGGCTCCTCCCTATGGTGACACAGGGAGCCATCCCATTTGGGGCTTGTCTTACATGTGGGTGCTGCAGCAGGTGTTCTTTGTGTCTTTCTAGAACCCTGATTTCCAACTGCTAGTGTTTGTCACTTTGCCCCAGGGCTTCCTCCAGTTGCCCACATTGGGGACATCCATTTGGAAACGCCAGTGAGACACCCCAGGAGGACCTACGATACAGAGTCCTAGCTCAGCCATCTGTGCTGGTGTCTACTCCCCAGGCCTGAAGCCCCAGTTGTAACCTACTCAATAACTCACTGAGCCAGCTGCTGTGGCCTCTCTGTCTCCCTTCCTGGGATTCTCAGGATTCCCTCCAAATAAAGGGAATTGACTCCAGTCCTGTGCTGGGTCTACTTCTGGGGACATTCTGTGACAAGATCTGCATGCCATTTTTGATAAAGATCAGAAATATGGCCTTGTCCTCTATGTCTCTAGGACTTGTGGGACTCAAGTGGGATCTGGTCAGCTACAACATTCTGGTCATCTCAAAGCAATCTCAAAAAGATAACTCTCATTCTCTCTCTCTCTCTCTCTCTCTCTCTCTCTCTCTCTCTCTCTCTCTCTCTCCCCCACCCTCCTTCTATTCCCCCCTGCCCCCTTTCTAATTATATGCTTGAGCAGCTAAGCCAAAAATTGGTCCATCCAGAGCAATTAAAAGCTTCCTTTGCCAGACCTTGGGGATTTCTATTGATCAATGAGAAACCCCACAGCTGGAAAACAGCCGAAACCAAGAGCAGAGTAATCACCTTTCGTCTTCGCAGAAGAGCCAGGCACCAAGAAAGCCTGTTCCTAAAAGACGGAGGACTTCTCATTAGTTGTTCAGGCCTTTTGCCTCTAGACTAGATTCTGTGAAAGTTTGTGTGCAGCTCCACTTACTAGCTCACGAACCCCAGTAAGGTGTATTTTTTAAAAAATTATATCTATGGCCAATAGTGAAATAAAAGCATTGGGAAGCACGTAGTATATAGTAACCGTGTGCTAGCTAAGAATGCCACATACATGATTTCAGTTGAGTCAATGATCCAGGAAGATCTCTGTATCACTGCGGTAGTGACTCAGGCTCAGTCGGGTAAAGTATTTGGTTTGAGATCACACAGCTAGAAAGTAGATTACACACTCAAGCTGTCTGGTTTTGAAGTCTGGGTTTGTAACAGTCTGTCTTTTCCCACTAGGAAGACAGCGGGTATCAACGTCTGTCTCAGCCAGAGTCCTGTAGAGGGATGGAACTGATGGAATGAACATCGCCTTAGCTAGGGTTTCTTTTATTGTGATGAAACATTATGACCAAAAGCGACCTGGGAAGGAAAGGCTTTATTTTATCTTATAGCTTGGTAGCTTGTAGTCCTTCATCTAGGGAGGTTTAGGCAGGAACTAAAGATAAGGACCTGGAGGCAGGAACTGACACAGAGGCCATGGAGGAATGTTCCTTACGGGCTTGCTCCCCATGGCTTGCTCAGCCTGCTTTCTTTATACAGTTCAGAATCACAAGCTCAGGGGTAGTATCATCCACACTGCACTGGACTCTGCCACTAATCACTGATTAAGAAAATGCATTACAGATTTGCCTACAGGAAAATCTCATGGAGGTATTTTCTCAATTGAGAGTCCCCTCTTCCCAACTGATGTAAGTTTGTGTTAAATTGACAAAACACTCATGAAGACAATTTTGTATTACAAAATAGTTGGTTTACATGATCTGGTCTTAGGTAGTCCACACTGTCTGTTTGTATGCTGGAGAGGCTGAGAACCAGAAGCTGTTCAGTCCACAAGGCTGGAGACCTCAGCAATTCCAGCATGGTGCTGAGGCCTGAGGCTTTCTGAAGAGGCCCAGGTTTCCTGTCTACATTGAAAGGTCACAGAAGTTGGGATCTGTTGTCAGTGAAGGTCAATTGCAACAAAGAGAGGATACATTTGTAAGCCTGGAGCAAAAGTGCACAGGAAAAAGCCACGCTCTTTTTCCTCTGACCTTTTTTATTTCTGAACTTCCACTGCAAGGCATTGCCTACTCTGGGGGAGTCTTCCTGACCGGTTAAGTCTTTCAGGAAATACCCTCTCAAACGGCCCAGAAGCTGACTGGTAGTTGACTCTAGATCAAGTGAGGTTGACAACCAAGATTAACTCTTAAGACCTCTCTGCCTGACTTCATTGCCTTCATTCTAAACTCGGGCTCTAAGAAGTCAATTCTCATGTCCTTCCTCCTTCCCACCCTCCTTGGTGGAGAGTTTCTGCAGGTCCTTAACGACCAACATGGTCACCACAATGATGAGTCCCCTAGGAGACACCCCAAGGAGGGATGTTCCTCTGTGTGTGTGTGTATGTATGTGTGTATGTGTAGCAATCCCCTTCCTTCTGCAGATGTGGCCACAATGGGAACAGCTGAATAGCAGCTTCTCAGGTGAATGGAGAAAACATGTATCTTAGGTGAATCAGCTCTGAGACACAAGTGCCAAGAGATTCAGGGGACCCAGGATCCAGAGAGTGGGTGCGGGTTGAGGACAGTCTGTGAGGATAGCCTGGGATGTTGCCAAGATTAGAGCTGTGCTGGCTGTTGCTCACTGTGTGACTTTGGCCACATCAAACCTTTGCTCCACTTCCTTGTCCGTGAAGTGAGCCTAATGGCTTAGGAAAGCCGAGAAGCTCCTATCTTACTCAGCGGTCTGTGAGCTACACCCTTGGCAGGAATGCGGTCCCCCTGTCCTTTGCTCTGTATCTAATCCCTTCCTTCACACCCTTGGTTCTTTGGCACTTGAGATAGCCCATTTTAGAGGCTGTGTGTCTACTTGAGGATCCAGCTGGACCATACATCTGTGAGGACAGTGAATGGGGGACCTTTTTGTGTCTGCATTTTCACAGACAGATGGATCACAGCATTTCCCAACCAGGGCTGACCTTGCTGTCTTCCCTTAAGACATCTGGAGATGGCAGGAGACATGTGTAGGTGTCACATCTGGAAAAGGGAGCTGTCAGCATTGACTAGGCAGAAATAAGGATGTTTCTGAATGTCCTGCTGAGGATGTTCCCACGGGGAACAAGGGGTTGGCTCATGATGTCACTAGTACTGAGTTTGAAGACATGGGTGGTGGGGATGTAGAGGAAGACCCGCTGAGTCCATGTACCTCATGGGTATCAGTGATGTGGCAGGTCCTGTTTCCTTCTTTAAAATCGCCCCCCCCAACCATCAAAAACAGGAACTTTGAAATTTTGATGTGTAATCAGGTCATTAAAGTCATCGTGGTCATTGTCCTTCTTTATCTTAAAAGCAATTGGTGTGCTCATTAAGAAATTCAGCACAAAGTGGGTCAGAAGGACACGTGAGAGAAAGGAATAATCACAAATGCTTATCTGTCTTGCTCCCCACCTAATGGGGGAACAATTGCCAACTTATATAATGGTCACAATTGATTGTCAACTTGACAGATCTAGAGTCACCTAGGAGACAAGCTGTCTTAGGGTTTTACTGCTGTGAACAGACACCATGACCAAGGCAACTCTTAAAAGGATGACATTTCATTGGGGCTGGCTTACAAGTTCAGAGGTTCAGTCCATTATCATCAAGGTAGGAGCATGGTAGCATCCATGCAGACGTGGGGCTGGAAGAGCTGAGAGTTCTACCTCTTGTTCCAAAGGCAGCTAGAAGACTGGCTTCCAGACAGCTAGGATGAAGGTCTTAAAGCTCATGCCCACAGTGACACACTTCCTCCAACAAGGCCACACCCACTCCAACAAGGCCACACTTCCTAATAGTGCCACTTCCTGGGCCAAGCATATACAAAGCATCACACAAGCCTATGGGCATGCTTCTGAGAAAATTTATATATTGGGTTAACTGAGGTGGGAAGACCCCCTAAACACTGGGGGTGCCTTTCCTCTTTAGATGCTAGGATCACGTCCCAGTTGTGACAGATGTTGCTATATGTCCCCTAGGGAACAGTGGGGTCCTTGTTGGAAACTGTTATTCTAGACATATCCTTACACACATGTAGATGATAGTAAAATTTTCCAAGTTCTATTGTATTTGTGTGAGTGTGTGTGATGTGTACAGGAAGTGCATCTGTGTTACAATGCAAAGTGGAAATCAGAGGGCAGCTTTCAGGAGTCAGTTCTTCCACTGTGGATGCTGGAGATGGAACTCAGGTTATCAGTCTTGGACCACAGGTGCTTTAAACGTTGAGCCATCTACCTGGCCTTGACAGTGCTTTTTAAAATGATTTTTAGCACATATCCAGTCTATATTTTCTTTTCATTAGGGAATTCTTTGTTAGTTTCTGTAACCTGGCAGATAAAAGTAAGACCCTATCATTTAACACGGTGTGAATTATTTCCAAGTATATGGGGAAAAGTATTTCTTGACAAACATGGCTGTTACTTTCTATACAGTACCAACTCGACACTGTAAACTGATAGAGTATTTTCCGAAGCTACATAAATACTTCTTGAAAGAATGGATGACAGGGAGTAAGCTGTTTAAATGCCCTGAAGGAACAGGTTACATATTTCACAACATGAATATCAGATATGAAATAACTTTCCCTTGGTTTCTACTTGCTAGCTGTACTTTAAGAGAGTCTACAACATTGACCCGTGGCAGTCTCTCAGCTTCACTCCCTCCACCAGGACTGACGGGACAGCCAGGCCTCAGGGATGTGTCTGGCATACCCAAGGGCCCCACCCACATCTGTCCGGCTCTGTCAACACCTGGCTTTTGTGACAGGTGGTGGCCTTGGTTCTGGAGAAAGTGCCTTTTCCAAGAAGGTGAGGGCATGACTCCAGTGTGGGTGATCAGCCCAGAGTCCATTCTGGCTGATTCTGGGCAGCCTGCCCAGTTCCTTCTTGGAGTGCAGCTGACCTGGCATGCCCTCTGGATTTGATTTTCTGTTTCCTGGAGGGGCACAGTTGGCTGCTGGGCAGGTGGCCTGTGCCAGCCATAATTAGGGTCCACTTATGGTGCACACTACTTGTGGAGGGTCTGCTAACCATTACTTCCTCTGGGTCCAAGGTATAGTGAATCTGTACAGCAGGTAGAGGGGACAGACCAGAGAAAAAGGAGACTGAGGATAAGACCACGAGAGTGCTGAGTATCAGGTGAAGGCTCATCGGAAACTGGGGCCAGGTCTTGGGTCCTCTCCACGTGGGTCTCTTTGGGATTACAAGATCCCCATCAATGATCATTGCAGCAGTGGCATAAGCAATTAAATGGAATACTATATGACTATCTCAGCCCTTTTTATGTGGTTCTGTCTGTATGGCCCACAACAGTTTTACTTTTGGGAGATGGGGTCTCACTCTGTAGCCCTACTTGGCCTGAAACTGTCTAGGTAGTCCAGGCTAACCTCAAACTCTTAGTGATCCTCCTGCCTTTGCCTCCTGAATGCTGGGGTTAAAGGCATGAGCCACGTGGCTCTGTGTGGTGGATTTAAGAAAACCAGGATTGTTACACGGTGGCTCTGGGCTTTGGTGTCATATTTCCTAAGAGAAGGACCTTTCAGAAAATGCCTGACACAATCCAACCACTGGGATCTGGTGTGTATAGTAGACTCTTACCTGCTGAGGGGGTGGCAGAGCTTTGCTCTCATTCAGGGTGAAGGGACACAGACTGCACTTCTCAGTGAGGATCTTGTCTGGTTGTATAAAAGGAGGGAGAAGGGGCTACTGGGGCCATTTGAGACAGCATCATCTGCTACAGGCTGTAATGGATGAAGCCAGAATGAAAGCCCAGGGAGAATGTGTTTTTCTTCCGTCTAGGAGCCCAGAAAGCTCTAACTCCCACTGACATTCCCTTCGAAGTTTCTCTAGACAGCCCAGGTTTGAGGCAAGTTCAGGGGAGCCAGACACAGTCTCTGTCTCTTCTGCCTCCACTGTGTCTCTCTGTTGGTAGTGTTGGCTCAAGTGAGAGAAGAAAATATGGCAGCTCTCTTCTGTCTGCAGTTTCAGGGTGGTCCACTGTGGTCTCAAGCATTACATAGAAAATTCCAGAATAAACAATTCTGAAGTTTAAAGTTGCATGTGGCTCTGATGAAATCTTCCAGCACCTGCTCCACCCCACCTGGAATGTAAATACCTCTTTGCTCAATGGCTCCGTGCTGTGTACACCACCCACACGCTAGCCACTCTGGCTGACTTACCTATCAGATTCCTTGCTGCAGAACTGCAGTGCTGTGTATCTTTACTTAACAACAGTTCTCAAAGGCAGGAGTTGTGATCTGGAGATTTTGTTTCAGCATATTGTTATAATTGTTCTACTTTGTTATAATTTGTTGTTATCTCCCACTGTGCAGAGTTTATGAATAAACTTCATCAGAGGCATGTGTATGTGTGTGTGGGGAGAAACACAGTGAACAGGGGTTGGCACTAGCAATATTTCAGACAGCCACTGACAGTCATGGACAGTGTCTGTGACGGGGCAGGTGCTGTGTTTGATGTGTTTGCTGGGTTGCACTGCAGGACCAGGAACTTGTGTCCATCCCAGAATCTCCTTTACCAGTCTCTGTTCCACTCTTCCTTCCTTACCACTAAATCTATTCTTAGCTCTTTGTTAAAGGAGTGATTGGCATTCTTGTGTGGCCTCTTGCGGATACCTCTGCCCCCCTGAGATGCTCTGGTCACTGTTGGTTTCCAGTCACTTAATCCTGTCAGTTCATGTTGTGCTAGCTTGGCCTCTCACTGGCACTGAGCAGGACCTGCCTTTCTCCTTGGATCTCTTCCTCTGGTACCCACACCTTTTCCTTCCTTCCAGAGGCGCCCCTTTTCCTTGCTGCATACTTCTGATTCTCTTCTCTCTCACTTAACCCCATGACCTCCTCTGTCCTTAGAAGTACCAACTGTACAATCCATTTCCGGTCTCCCTGCCTATCTCTCTCCAGCTCTTCCGGCTGGATAGCTGCTCTAGCTGATTGTCATTTGTCTCAGGACTGGGTCAACTCAACACAATTCCATGGTCCCCTGCTCCTCCCGTACTGAACAGCACCATCTTGCCTGGGAAGACAACAAAGCAGCTTATCAATAGGATGCAGTTCACATCAAGACACAGTGGTGTTCTTTACAAAGTCACTCAAAAGTATGTATGGAGTGTCAGAAGACTTGAATAGGCAAAGTGATCCTGGGAAAAAGAGCTGGAGGTGTTATAGTGTCTAGCTTCAAAGCCTACTGAAAAATAATAGGACAGTGCTGGAATGGAAACCAACACACAGTCCAATAGAACTGAGAAGCAGGAGACCGGTCCACACATCCATAAACAGAGGTGTCCAAAATCACTCACTGAAGAGCGAGCAGTCTGCTGAGTGACTGGTTCTAGGACTATTGGGGGTCCATAGGTGGAAGAAAGAAACTAGATTCTCGTCTCTCATCACGGGCAAAGTAGCTCAAAATGGATTGAAAATGTAGAGCTCAGACTGGAAGCTATGAAACTACTGGAGGGAAGCATATGGGAGGCACTAAGTGGTGTTGATCCGGAGTCAGGGGAATCAGGGGAGGGGAATCAGGCGTGCGGATGTGGCCTTAAAAGCACAACAAACAGGAGCCAAAGCAGAAAGACAGGACTGCAGTAAATTGAAAGCTTTCCACCCAGCAAAGGGAACAGAGTCAAGTTGGTAGAACAGAAGAAAGTGTTTGCAAACCATTTTATCTGACAAGAGGTTAAGTTCCAGGATATACAAGGAACTCAAACTCATCAGCAAAATCCTTAATAATCCATTAAAAATAGGTGAATGAGCCAGACATGGTGGTGCCCACTTCTAATCCCAGCATTCTAGAGGCAGAGGGTGCTCTGTGAGTTCCAGGCCAGTTTGGTCTACAGAGTGAGTTCCAGACAGCCAGGGCTACACAAAGAAACCCACAAGGCAGAAGGAGAGAACTGACTCCTGCCAGGTGTCCTCTGATCTCCACTTGTGCTCTGTGGCATGTCCCGTCACCTGCAATGAACGTACTAAATCAAACTATCCTTAAAAAATATTATGTGATCAATTATCTCATTCTTGGTTGTATGTCCAAAGATATGGAACCCAGTATGTGGAGGAGACACATATATTCTTGTATGCATAGAAGCACTGTTCACACTTGCCAAGATATGGAATTAACCTAAGTATCCATCAGCATATGAGCAGATGAAGACAATGTAGCAGATATACACAGTAAATAGTAACCAGACACGAAAAGAATATAGTTCTGTCTGTCATTGGGCAGCAATAGGGATGGAACCAGACAATACTGTCTTGAATGAAATAAGCCATGCACATAATGGTGACATGTTCCCATTTATATATGAAAATTAAAAGTTTCTCTTTATTTTCAGTTTTTTTTCTTGTATTTATTTACTTATTTTGTATGTGCGTGGGGTCACATGTGGTACATGTGTGGAGGAGGTCAGAGGACAGCTTGGTGGAGTCAATTCTCTCTCCCCATCACGAGGGTCCCAGATAACTCAGGTTGTCAGGTTAATGGCAGGCACTTTACCCTCTGAACCATCTCACCAGCCCTAAGAACAGAAAACAAGGCTGGTAGGATAGCTCCCCCATATACTAAGTAAATAAAATGTAATTAAAAAATAGAGAACAGAACAGTGATTGCCAGGTAGTGGGGGGAGACAAAGCAAGGCTGGCCAGCAGGTGCAGAGGGAGTAAAACCAGTGTTCATAGTCCTGTGGCACACAACGGGGGCAACCATCCTGTTATCCACAACAAATCAGCTGGTTTGTTTTTGTTTCTTAAGATTTATTTTATGTATGCTAGTACATTGTCGATCTCTTCAGACACACATCAGAAAAGGACATCAGTTCCTATTACAGATGGTTGTGAGCCCCCATGTGGTCGCTGGGAATTGAACTCAGGACCTCTGGAAGAGCAGTCAGTGCTCTTAACCACTGAGCCACCTCTCCAGCCCCAAATCGGCTGTTTTAAAGAAGACAGTAGAGGGAACTTTTGAATGGTCCCAACACAGAGAATTATGAATACACCTGGGGCGGTGAGTATGTTGGCTACTCTGACCTTCTATCTTTTGAAGCTGTATTGATATGGACGTGAGTACGTGCAACCGCTGTGTTATCATTATATCCTTAAAATCCCATCAAGGCAGAGGAAGAGGTAGGCCTCCACTTACGTGTGTTTCTTTCTACCATGTTCTGATTGTGCAGACCAAGCAAGTCTATTGCCAAACCGTCTTTTTTTTATTTTTAGATTAATTTGTTTTATGTGTATAAGGTTTCACCTGCAAGTCTGTCTGTATACCACCCTGATGCTGTGAACCAAACCCAGGTCTCCTGCAAGAGTAACAAGTGCCCTTAACTGCTGAGCCACCCTTCCAGCACCCAGACCATCATTTGAAGTCAATTATGTTCGGCAAATGGTTATGGAGTATGTTCTAGAACCAGCAGGGGGTGTGGTGTTAAGGACTGGAAGACAATAAGGCTGGTGAGGACTGGGTCAGGGAGACAGGACTTTGTTGTTTGGGTAAGAAGAGACCAAAAGAAAATGTGGAGTGTGCTGGAGATGTTGAGTCTTTTCTTACCTTTTTACCATTGACCTACCTCTTGACTGTGGGCCAAATCTGTGGCTTGCTTCCAGAAAGGAGCAAGACTATGAGATCTCAACTTACATATCATATGAGCATCAGTCTGGGAAGACTTTAACTATTCTGCTCTGCTGACAAAAGCTAACTGCTTGCTCCACTGTCAGTTCCTAGTGAGAGGGCACTTGGCCGGGAGTCGTAGGTGGTCCTGGAGGCTGAAGGAAGCCTCCAGCCCAAAAGCCTGTCAGAAACTTAGGAAAGAAACTGAACCCTGCCAACAGCCTGAATCAACCTGGAAGCAGATTCTTCCCTGTTCACCTGACCACAGTCCCACAATACTGTGCACAGCCAGAAGAGGTCCAAGCCCAGCTGGCCTCATAGAAATGGTGACACAGGGTATATGTTGTTTCAAGCCTCTGTGCTACACAGCAAGAGGAAAGAGGAAGTTCCTCTGTCTGTCTCTGTCTCTGTCTCTGTCTCTGTCCCTGTCTTTCCCCCCCCCCCATTCATTTGTTTATTTGTTCACTTATTTAATGTATCTGGATGTTAAAAAAGCTATTTTGAAATAGTTATTTATGTATTGTTTTGATTTTGAGGCATGGTCTCACTATAGACGTTTCTAGTATGGAGATCTAACAGGCTGGCCTCAGATTCATAGAGATCCACTTGCTTTTGGTTCTCCAGTGCTGACATTAAAGTCATGCACCATCGAATCCTGCTAGGAAGTTGTTTTCCATCTTCCTTCCCTTCCCTTTCTCCCTTCTCTCCCCTTCCCTCCCCTCCCTCCCCTCCCCTCCTCTCCTCTTCCTTCCCTCCCCTCTCCTCCCCTCCCTCCCCCCTTACCCTTCCCTCCTTTCCCCTCACTTTCTAGGGGGTGAGGGAGCCAGCAGGTGCAGTTATGAAACTTAGGTTGTCAGACTTAGTGGCAGGTGCTACTCCCCTTCCCCTCCCTTCCTCTTTCTCTGTCTCTTTGTCTTTCTGCCTCTCCTTCCCTCCCCCCTTCCCCCCTCCCTGCCTCCCAGTACTGAGGACAGAGCCCAGGGTTTTCCTAGCTATGTGCTGGACAGCTGAGCCACACCCCTGGCTCTAGTCTTCTTATTCCTCTTTCCATTTCCTGGTCTGCTTCCGAGCTTGGCTTCTAACCGTGTCAGTACTCCCAACTTGGGATGGTATGTTCCTGGGTGAGGTTCAGGTCCCCATAATGTCTCTAAGGTCATTTATTGAGGGATTAGGAGCCCCCGCCCCTGCTCCAGGTTCATATTTTTTTTTTTCATCAGACCCAAAGGCTGGAGGCCCTGGTAGGGTTAAGACTGGTGGACACAGGCTGTCGGAGCTTGTCCTGAGCGGAAGCTGATGAGCTAGAGTCCACTACAGGATGCTGGTTTTCCACCTTCAAGTGAGCTGTAGCTTGGCTGAGGCAAGCTCTACACTACCCACTGCATTTTGCAAGCAAGATACTGTTTTGGCAGCTGTGAAAGCTTAGTGGGCAACCTGTGCTTTCACCAGGAGCAAGCCAGATCCAGCCTGGGGAGGAGAGAATCATCAGGGTGGGGCAGGGCAGGAAAGCCCAGAGCTCATGAACAGATTGCAGAGTTGGGGACAAAGGGCACAGCAGACACCTAGGAAGCTGGCTGATTCTGACTGTACCTTTTAATAGCCGAGGTGCTGCAGAACCATTCTCCCAGTAGCTCCCCTGGGCCTTGGAGGATGTTTGGCAGTGCTTGGTTATTTTTAGCCCTCCAGCAACTGGAGCAGAGCACTCAGCAGGGCTGCCTTGATCTGGGCTCTGGGACACACTCAGTGGCTTTCAAAGAGGGGACCAGGAACTCTGTAGGTCTGGTCCAGCTCCCTGCCTCACTCCTGGGCTCTTTGGGGGGCAGGGAGAAGGGTTATCTGCAAGAAGGATGTCTGGTCCTCATGAGATGCCTGCCCAGGGTGTATATGGGAAAGGAGAGAGCATGAGAACAAGATAATTATGGGTACCAGAACCACTGGGGTTCTATGGGCAAAGCAGAGAGCTCCAGGTCAAGGGTGTGGTGTGGAGGACCAGTGGCCCTCAGGTGGAGGGAGGGGAGAGGCGGGCAAGAGTGACAGGAAACCATTTCCTGGGTACCCAGGGAAAGACATTCAGGGACAGCTTGCTGCTGCTCATGAGCTCTACCGCTTACTGTTTTCAGTTAATAGGTGAGCCTTGAACATTGATCTGACAAATATTTGCTTAGATCACTGACCTAGGGGACTTCCATGCCAACCCTTCCCTAGTGGTGACCTGAGAACTGGTCCCTTGATCCTCGAGGGGTCATGTCCGGAAGAGACCATTTCCCCACAGGTGGCCCTACAGTTCCAGTCCCACCTGTGGGTGTAGGCTTGGGGCTGGGGCAAGCACCTGCAGAGATTCTTTATTTCAGTGCAGGTGTGGTCAGAAGCAGTCAAGATTGGTCACTGTTGTCTCCTCAAGGTTCAAGCTGCCTGGGTCCTGTTCCCACCGCAGCCATCTTGTCCACCCAAGCCTAAAGGAGAGAGAGACCTTGTTCCTCAGAGGAAACAGTCAGAGGCCCAGGGAGGGTTCTCCCAGCATAAGCCTTCACATTCATTTTTGCATTTGTATCTGTGTATTCGAGTGTACAGATGCACACACACACACACCACCGTCACCACCGCCGCCGCCGCCACCACCACCACCACCACCACCACCACCACCGCCACCACCACCGCCACCACCACCACCGTCACCACCACCACCACCGTCACCATCACCACCACCACCACCACCACCGTAACCACCACCACCTCCACAACCACCTCCACCACCACCACCACCGTCATCATCCCACTATAGTGCTATTTCTCCCAGGCTGTCTGCCACCCTGGATCCAATTTTGATTCAGCCACCATCTCCTCCTGAATTCTTGCAACTCTGATTCTTACTTTGCTCCATTTTTCTGGGTTGGAAAGCAGGAAAGATTAAGCAGCAGGGTCAAGCTCACACAGTACATGAGGGAGCTCAGGTCAAATCCAGATCCAAGCAATTTCCCAAGATGGGAAACACATGTATCTGTCCTCTGAGATTCCGGAGCAAGTACTGATGGGAAGGGCTGGACAGAGCACAGAGCGACATGCAGTGTCTGAACTGGCTTCTTGTATATGGTGTGTCATGGATGTTCCTTGGCTTTCTTAGAGCCAAACTGGGGAGAACCTATGAACTCTGGGTGCCTTTAGGCTTTAAAGACTGACTAAAATTAAACGACTTTTTGGGTAGGGTTCTCTGTCACATGAAGCCAGGCTCTCACATAATGAAATCTCTGAGGTCTGAGAACCTCCACTGCCTTTACCTGTCCTGTTCCCAGGAGCAAGCACCATCTCACTTTTGGCTGTGGCTGTCTTTATTTCTCCAAGGTCTAGGTCAAAAGGGTACCTCCTTGTGATGCGTGTCCTCAGTTTTGCCCTGTGGGGACCCTGAGTTCTTTTTCCTGAGATGTTCTATGCTCAGTTCATCTCAGTTCACTCTGAATTGACATCATCATATCTGATTGATGGGTTACGATTGTTTTCATGGTATATTGAACCATCTTGCTTACTCATTTAAAGGAGGTAATGTTTGTTTGGTTTACAGGCAGTGGTATGCTGAGAAAACAGCTGTCTGGGAGAAAAAAAGCACCTGATGCATTGAGCCAGACAAATCCCATGGTATAAATGTTCCTGCCATGATTAGTGTCAAGCTAGAATGATTTACATGTCATTTATAAATCATCTGATGATTTATAAAGGTGAAGGCAGGCTCTCTTGAGAGAGAGCTAGTAAACCAGCTTGCTGTTCCTGGTTCCTGGATCTTAAATGTTTGCACTTGGGGCTGGAGAGATGGCTCAGCAGTTAAGAGCACTGACTGCTCTTCCAGAGGTCCTGAATTCAATACCCAGCAACCATGTGGTGGCTTATAACCATCTGTAATGGGATCTGATGCACTCTTCTGATGTGTGTCCAAAGACAGCTACAGTGTACTCATATAAATAAATCTTTAAAAAAATATGTTTGCACTTAGTGGGTGTGCCTAGCCCCAAATCCTTGGAGAGAATATTTAATTCTAACTTTTTTTTTTTTTTGGTGGGACAGGATTCTCTTCCAAAGCCCTTACTTTCTAACTTTTTTCCAGAAAGAGTTAGAATGGGAGTTGGGGAAAGCCTTTTCAAGTAGACTTGTTGACATTCCTTCTCTGTTCCCAGTATCTAATACTTCTTGGAAACTTGACTTTGGTAAAGAACTGGGCCTGTCCTTTCATTGACTGGAGTTGGAAGAGGGACGGAGTGACTTCAGGAAGCTCTAAGCCTGGATTTCCAGAGGCCCTGCCTCTTACTGTCCTTCTCTTAGGCTCTGGACTTCTGCCAGTTCTCCTGTAGGAAGCCCAGACTACCATGCTTACAACCATCCTGCAGAGAGCCACACAGTGGGAGGCAGAGATGCACCATTTCTCACGAGCAATCCCAGACCACCTAATCCACAGGAGCCCAGCAACAGGCCAAAGATACCCAAGTAAGTCAGCTGGGAGCAAAGAAGTCACCCAGGCAAGCCCAACCTGCATGACCAATTGTAAGCTATATGTTCTAACCACTAAATTTTTGCATTTTGTGGCTACTCTTGCTTCCAAAGCAGAAGATAGCTGATAAACTATTCTTACATTTATTGTTTGGTTTTTGTTTTTTGAGACAGTGTCTCTGTATGTAGTCCTGGCTGTCCCGGCTCTCGATATATAGATCAACTGGCCCCAAACTCACAGAGATCCTACTGTCTCTGCCTTCTAGTGTTGGAATTAGAGGTGTGTGTCACCATGCCTAGCCCATCCTTGCATTTATTAGGAGTTTAGCTTCTGGCTGGATTACCCATCTCAGAGTGAAGTAAAGATGGTAGTTTGTTCTCTTCTGACTAATAACCGAAGACAAGGACTCCTGCTGTCAGCACAATTGGCCCCCATAGCAGCTGTGTTCTGGAAGATTCTTACCATACCCTAAGGAGCCCACAGCAACCCTGACATGGTTAAATTGCTGACAGGTGGGTGTGGAGAAAGCAGCTATAATAAAGAAGAAACCTTTCTTCTTTACTAAGAAAGAGAAGCCTACACTCTTGCTGAGACAATAGGGAAGGTGCCAGAAAGCTCGATCTGACTGAAGTGTCACACAGGATGTGGACACTCATCAGACCTGAGCTAAGCTGACCTGGCTTGGTCTTTGACTTTGCCTGTGTCATCATGCCTGGGGTTGGGAACCGCCCCACCCCCACCAACGAAGACTCTGGGCATCCTTTCCAGGAAATGTACAGGCAAGAGCAGGAAACTGTCGAGTTACCTATTTTTCTTCCTCTGAAAAATGATTTTATTGTTTTGGTTGAACAAAAACATCCTAATGTATTGAGGATGGGGAAGAGAAAGACACCCGGACCTTAAAAAAGACCCGATACACCCCTACTTTGGGTTGGAGCATCCTTGCTTGTAACCTGGGAAAGAATATGTGAAAAACTTGAACTCCACCCATTCTGCCCTCTAGGTTTGAGCTGTCGAAACTCCCTGGTGGCAGAAGGGTTCTTTAGATCAGGGGAAACAGCTCTTGAAATGGTCTTGTGGCTGCTCTGGTGGGGGGGGGGGGGCGGTGGTTTCTCTTCATCCAGCTGGGTGACCTTGAGTAAATGACCCAACCTCTCTGATACTCTGCATAACACAGGGCAAGATGAGAGAGTTCTACCTCCCTTCACCCTTGACTATTTCCCACAAGTTTAAAGACACAAACCAGGAGAGCTACAAACCTGGCATGGTACAGATGGAGGTGTGTGTAAATTTGGTTGCATCACTATGTACCCATTGTGATAACATGGCTGTAGTGATGGTGCCACACTCTGATGGTGCCACAGTTTTATTGTGTGTATGCATATATAATGTATGTGCATATATGTATGCATATTCACCTATCTATCTTTCTATAGATAATATGCATATGTTCAGAACTTTGGTGATGTTATCATTTTTCAGTTTCAGGATCTTTGTTCTGTTATTTATGGACACCTGGTGCGTTTTCTGTTTTTCCCTATAAAACTTTTCCTGGGTGTTATATTTAGGAACATCTTTGGTGCTTAGCGTAGAAGACTGTGACAGGATAGACTGAAACAATCTACCTAAAGCATGGGGTTTGTACCTAAGAGCACTGCAGCAGCCATCAGTTCCTCTGCTAGAGCACAGTTCCAAATCAGACCGCTCAAGAACTGCTGGGTGGGGCAGGGTGGGTGTTAGGGGTGGGGCAGCCAACCTGTTCTCCAGGCCACAGGTCATTTTCTAACCTTAAAGTCTTTCCATGGTTGCTCTCTTCTGTTGGGGACAGCCCATCACAGCCTTCTTCCTTGCTGCTCTTCCCTCTTTTGAGGTCTGGATCTCATACTCAAAGATCTTGGCGGAGCTAGTCTCCTGTTTTAGGTGGGCGGTGGAGACAGTGAACTCGATATTTCTCTCCCTAGGCTGGGAGTAAGGCTACTACTCTGCCTGCTCGCAGGGCCCCGAACTCTCTGGACTACATTTCCCAGAATCCCTGACACACTGTTTTTCTGGTGGGTGCAGCCAATGGGAGACAGTAGCAGAAGATTGGCGCTCCGAGGAAGGGAGAAGCCGAGGTGGGAGGTGGGTAACCTTCTCCGCTGATGGCGGTGGTCTTAGTTCCAGGTTCCAGTGGAGATACTACTCTCTTCTCCTTTGTGCCTTCATCCCAAGGAAGCAGCAGTTTCGAGCAGATTGGAATTTCTGGGTTGCTAAGTCCTCCGGTGCGGATTTCTAGCTTGTCTCTTATCTTTTAGCAAGGCTATTAATAGCATTAATTCACTATTGAACTATTCGGCCTTGGCTCTGTTTTTCTGATGGGATTCTGCCTGCTCCAACTACCGTGACAGTCATCGAAGCAGACAGCGTGCCTCCGTATCCACAGATCCCAGCAACCGAGGATTAAAATCATGTGTACCAAATACATATAGACCTTTTTTTTTTTTGTCATTTCCTTCTAAACAGTACAGTTTAGTGACTATTTTCATAGCACTGACATTGGACTAGGTGATATGAGTCATCTAGAGATGGATTAAAATATGGAGGTTGCATATAGATTATATGCAAGGACTTCACCGTTTTAATAACGTGTGTGTGTGTGTGTGTGTGTGTGTGTGTGTGTACTCATGCAGGTGTCATAGCATAAGCGTCAGAGGCTGTCAGAGGACAACCGTGCCAATTATAGGAGTTGAATTCTGATTTGTAGGTCGTGTTCAACAGCAAGGGCAAACGCCTTTGCTGCTGAGCTATCCCAGCAGGCACCACTATCGTTTACATAAGAGTTTTGAGCATTCCTGCCTTTGGATGTCTTACATGCAGGAGGTCCTGTAACCAGTGCCTCCCAGATGCAAGGGCTGAATGTATCTGCATGTTCTCACTATGTAACTTTGATGGCCATAATTTTACAGATGAAGTTTCAGAGGACTTTTTCTATGGCAATTTACAGTTGAATCTGCCCTAGAGGGCAAATGACCATAAAGTCTCTGGTAGATTGTTAGCAGCAATGCCTATACCTATTTTACTGAGGGTCAAACAAGCTTGCTTGCTCTCTCTCTCTCTCTCTCCCTCTCTCCCTCCCTCCCTCTCTCCTTTCTTTTTCTGACAGGGTTTTTATTGTAGCACAGGCCAGCCCTGAACCCATGTTCCTCCCTCCTTAGCCTCACTGGTATAGCTTATGGGTGTGTACCACTACTCCAGGCTCATAATTCAAATGCAACCCTTCTTCTGAGGGACAGATGGAGTCTATGTCCTACTTCTTGAAGCCACAGCCCTTATGATTTGGCTAACAGAATGTGGCAGAGGCAAGCCTACGGCCCAAGAGGCGCAACAGGTTTCCATGTAACCTGCCTCAGCCAGCCTGCTGGAGGATGAGAAGACAGGGAAGCAAGCAACCTCCCTATCAGAGCCTCTCTTGGACCAGCCAGACCCCAAGTTGTTGGTGCCTCCAGATGTGTGTGGGAGGCCCAGGGAAAGCAGACTGTAGGCCAGACCAGACTTGGGAGTAAACCAAACATGCAGCAAACAGCACAGAGCAGAGAATGTCATTCATTTCCTTGAGCTCCTGGCTCCTAACACATTCTGTGTCTAGCAATCCCCAGTGCCAGTGAGAACCACCTAGGAGTGAGGCAGTCCAGTAGAGCTGGCTCTGACCTCAATGGCTGACCAAAGGAAACATGAATATGTATTTAAACAATGGAGGCTGCTGTTCAAGATGCAAATACTGACTGCAGTGCTCAGCTCCTGCATCGGCCTCTGTTGCTCAGGTGAGGCATCCTGAGGCAGGACTCTGTAGGGTAGCTATCCTGGTCCTCTTCTGTACTTCAAAGTGAGGCAGAGAAAGGCTGCTAGTTGCTTGCTCCAAGCATCTTTGCTTACTTTATCACTGACTAGATATGATGTGGACTTATTTGTGCTGGTTTTCCTTGATGGCTTATCCATGCAGAAATCACTGGACGGGATCCTGGACCAGCAGGAAGGCATTGCCTTTAACCTCCAGTTCACTCCTGTGTCCAGTTCTATCTCATACTGAGGCAGCTTGTTTAGGATTGGCTTGCAGACAACAGCTAGCTGGCTACCCTTTGGGATTGTTAGAGATAGCTATTGGGCCTGCGAGGCACCTTCTAGAGTAGTTTAAGGAATCATCTACATGGATGTGTCCTTGGCTGATCATCTCCTTACTTGATGGAGAGGGGCACTGCAGGGCTTCAAGCTGGGGCAGGACTTTCCTTACCTGGGCAACCTGGAGTCACTGAAGATCTATCCTCAGGGACATTAGAGATTGTTTAAGAAATGTCAAATTCAGGTCATTCCATGATGCTTTCCTGTCCCCACCCATTCTGTGATGTGGAAAAGTTATTGCTCTTAGTAATTAACCCCCTAAGTCCATCACTGCCTGCTGGGACATCCTTCTCCCTCCTTGGGAATTACCTAGTTCATCTTAAACAGGTCCCCATCCTTAGTGCTTGAAAGTCATGGACCTATCGGTGGTTTGCCCTGTCCATTCATATGGTCCTGTTTCTGCACCTGCAGGCAGGGTACCTGCCAGTCCCTTCCTTCCTGTCTGAAACCACTTCAGAGGCCTTCAGTGCACAGCTGTCTGCCCCTATTCTGTACTTTCCATTGCTCAGTATGGAAATTCATGTGAGGCAGATGTTTTTGGCACACCACTGGGCTGCAACTAAGCTGGAGGGTAGGGTGAGTGCACATGTGTGAGTTCCTTTTGTCCCTGGACCATCTGGGCTCTCTGGTGAAGGAAGCTACAGATGTATTTATGGTGGCAATGCCTGTGGAAGCCTGGCAATAAATAATGGTGGTCAAGAATTTTGGAAGCATGCCATCCTTGGAATCAAATTTCTCTCCAGCCGTCTGTAGGATCAGGAGGCTCCTACTGCATGCTGTATACAACCCCTGGTTAGAGTCGAGAGGTTCCTCCTGCCACAGAGAGGAAACCAAAGCTTAGAGATGTACAAGACTCGATCCAAACACCCCAGATCTGTGGCTCTTACTGGGTTTCTTCCAGAGTCTGGACGAACTGAAGCCACTCCTAGAGCTGGGCATTGGGAGAGCTGGTAGGTTTAGAAGAAGTTCTGGGCAAGCCTTTTGGACACTGGGTTCCCAGTACTGTGATCCCTTGCTAATTGAGGGGACAGGAGGGCCTCCCAGTTCATACTGGCAGAGAGAAGTACTCTTTGGAGCCTATTCTGGAGTTGCACCTTCAGAACATATTCTGGGTCCCATAGAAGGCTCCCAATCTTTGGGAAGCATCCAGGGGAGGAACCTTGTGAGATGATTAAGTCAGGAAAGCTTTTGACAAGTTTTGATAGCTCTATCTATCTATCTATCTATCTATCATCTGTTTATTGATGAGGGATTAGTTGGTTATGGTTCTGGGAGTGGAATCCAGGGTTTCTATAAGCTAGGCAAGCACTCTACCCTTGAAAGCACTCCCATCTCCAAGTGTTATTTAAAAAGTGAAACAGGGCAAGTCTTATATTGGTTACAATTTATATCTTGTGGATACATGTGGATACATGTGTGGATATATAGGTTTATATACATGACAATGTGCTTCTGTATGTTTTTGTGAGTATATACACACATGCACTGTGGGCTGGCTTGTAAGAGCATATACATGTATTTATGTACGATTGTAAGAATGTAAGCATATGTTTACACACATATATGTGTGAGTTAGTGAAGAACAGCCCAGACCCTGGGATCATGTCAGACCTGGTTTTTTTCTCTTTCCAGGGAGCAGATGATAGCACAGTGACAAGCCATCTGTGCTGGTAGGTACAGCCTCCTGTCAGCATCTTTCTGCCTCAACTTTCTTCCTACTGAGTTCTTCATTTGGGTCCCACCACCAATTTGTTACTGCCTAAAGATAACCAACAAACCAATGTATACTCCTTGTTAAAAAACAAAGCAACAACAACAAACCCCCAAAGCTAAAATAAGTCTACAGACACAAAGAAGATTATAAATTATCCTTTGTTCCCAAAGCAAGAATTCTGGGCAGTTGCTTAATAGAATTTTCCTCTCTGGGATACTGCAGTGACTTGAGGGTCAGAAGAGACCCAAACGCTGCCATTCCACAGGCTCCTCTTTGACCCTGTGATTAAGTCTTTGGAATCTCAGGGATTTCTTTTCACCTTATTCCTGGTGTTCTTGAGTCTCTCTAGTCTTGCCGAAGCTGTGGAGACAGACATGTAAAGCTGAGTCTAACCTGAGACCTGCCTCACTTTGCTGACACAACCATCCAGTCCAAGCATCTGTGTCCTCGGCTCTAAAATGGCATGAAACCAACCATCATCAGGCCAGTTGTCTGGGTGTGATTGGTGGCTGTCCTTTTCCTGTCTGCTTTTGTGCCTCAGTCACATCCCCACTCCCCCATCCCCTGCCACTTTCCTCTTCCTGTTCTACATTGCAGAGGGCTCCCCTGGCTTTGGCTGCCAGGTAGGGTTGGTCATGAGTGGAAAGCTTAAGAGTGGACACTGGGGACATCAGGATGTTTCTTCTCATCTTCCTCTGCTTTCAGTGGTGTCTCAGGCAGTAGTGGCAAGTCTGCTGTGACTATGGTTCCTGCTGGTGACTTCAGATCACTGGCTCAGGTACATCTACCTTCTGCTGTCCTCTCCTGTCCAGGCCTGGTGGTGACTGACTTCCAGCTATCACATCCACACTTCAGCTCCTCAACAATTCAAAGCTCAACAGCCAGTTCCCAGTATTCAGTTCCTTGCATGGGGCAGCTGTGGTTTTGTGCAAAAGCCCTATGCAATATTGAAACTGACAAGCAAGGCTGCCTCGGGAGGGGGCTTAGATGATTTCTCATAGCACCATGGTTTGCAGCTATGGCCCCTTATGAGTTTGTGACGGTTTTACCAGTTAAATCAAGAATTTCATAAGCCCTGCCTTCTTGCTCGCCACCCAATAGTCTCTTCTGTTTTGTGGTAGCATGGTCCAGGAGTAAGGCATGGTCTCTGGAGCAAGGGAGACAGCTCAGGTTTGACTCTCAGAGTTATCATTAACTGAGATTAGTTAGCTGGGTGATTGTGAACCATATTTGGGATTGTTTTAGCTCAGTAGTAGAGCGTCTGCCTAGGATGTACAGGACCCTGGCTTCTATCCTAGCGTGCACGCACACACACAGAAAAAAAAAAAAAGTCAACCAACCAACCAAACAACAACAACAACAAAACAAAAGCAAACAAACAGCCCCGAATATAAGGGATAAGGACCGCTAGTTAATGGAGCTGGTGTATGCTCGATGCTGGACATGCACTGTTACTGACTGTTAGGATTAAATTGCCAGCACACCCCTTCTTTCAAGAACACAGGGGACTTTCACTTGGATTTGGATCCCTCTTATTCGTCCCAATCTCTATTCAAAGAGCTCTGTGAGTAGGTTTACACTGCTGCCAAGAATCGTGGGAAAAGGAAGAAAACGACCTAGACCCTTCCTGTCTAATATTGGCCTTGGAGCATCCAGGGGTTGAGATCACCTGACTGGAACCTCTCCCGGATACACAGAGGAGCCTAGAGGAGTTTCTCTGATGGGTGGAGCCAAGCCCTAGGGGAGAAGAGTCACCCTTAAGCGATGAGGTCCTGGTCTGGCACTTGTGCAGCTGAGGCAGAAGAATAAATGTGCAGCTGGAAATGTGTTCCTTCCCCACAAGACACTTAAGGGTAGCTTTCGGAATCTCCCTGCTCCTTCTGCCCTCCCTCTAGGGCCTAGGCTTGCTTTACCTGCAACGTTTTTTCAATTCTTGTCTATCCAGAAAACTTCTACACATCCTTCAGGACCCAGCTTGAGTTACCTCGGGGCTTCTTTGGTGCCACCACCATCCAGGCACATCCCTCCTGTGTTTTCAAGCGTATGGAGCTTCAGCTATGGCACTTGCAGTTCTGTGTATACTTAATAACTTATACATCTTTTATTATGGCACCAAAGGATTGTTGGTAGGTGCGTAGACCTCTCACTTAGTGGCAGATACCAGCCAGGACCCTCGTTGCTTCTCTATGAAGCGTCGCGTTTTACAGATAGGAACACACACGGGTGCTCAGATCCACTGCATCCTAATTCTAAAGTCCACTGTTTTCCCCCTGTGAATTCTCGGAGGAAAGGGTAGAACCAAAGGGTTCTACCCTTTCTGTGTCCCCAGATGCTGACAGGGCCCTGACAAGTGATCACCTAAATGTCGCATGAAATAAAAGAGCATTCCATAGCACTGATATGCAGAGGTTCGTTAAACCATTTCCGATGAGTTGCTTTATTCCCGGATATTCTCTCTTTCTTGGACTGGATTATTTCCTTTGGGTCAGTTCCTGGGAGTGGAACGTCTGGGTCCGAGATGTGGCGCTTCCTCGATTCGCCACGTCATCTTCCGCCTTTGCAGAGGCAGGCAGTACGAAGAGCGAAACGTTCCGGGCAGCCCCGAGAGCCTGGTTCTCACCTCAACCTTGACGCGGTTGTCCTGCAGGTGCCTTGGAGCACCCAAGGCCCGCGCTGCGCCCCGAGCCACAGGGTTAGATCGCTACCCCGGCCGCGGGATACGCTCCCCCACCCCACCCCCCAGCTGCGTCGCTGGCAGCTGGATTCGGCCTGGGGGCGGGGACCAGACCCAGCATCTTCGCCAGGCGGTCGCAAAGCTCTGCTTCCTTATTTGGAGGGGTGGGAGGTGGGGAGCCAGAACGGAGGACAGGGCCTGGGAAGGAAAATATAGGGCAGAGGGAAGCGAGGAGACCAGACAGGAGCATCTCAGGGATGTGAGCAGGAGCGTGTGTGTGTGTGTGTGTGTGTGTGTGTGTGTGTGTGTGTGTGTGTGTCTGTGTGTCTGTGTCTGTGTCTGTGTCTGTGTCTGTGTGTCTGTGCTCCCCTTCTGCGCGTTACTCCAGGACTGGAACGTGGCAGCTCTCCACCCTCCTGTAGTCATCCCTAAATCCTTAGCTCACCGCGGGGAGGGGCCAGCGCTGGAATCCCTCTAGCTGAGCAGGGCTGCTCCTGTGGCCGGATTGTGGTGATAGAAGGCTCAAGGATACTAGCTCCTTAACCTCCACGCATGGGCCTCTTCCAGCAGTCTCGTCTTTGTATTCCATTTTCCTCTCAGCTTCTCTGGGTAGTTCCTCTCTGATGTAAATTCCCAGAGGCCAAATTTACCCACCAAGGCAGGGGACATCTGTATAAACGACTAGCAAGCCCCCAGGGAAGCAAAGCCGACCACTCTAATGCAAGGGTTAAGGGTGTTTTAACTAGCTGACCTAATTTTTAACGGACGATTAAGGGTGTTCATTTAAATTTGACTTTCAAACGGGCAATGAATTACATTTTACCATAAGTTTATTGCATGAAATATTTGATAAAAGAATGTCTGAAATATTGCATGGCAGACAATAAAAATTATTCGTCGTTTAAAATACAAATCGAACCAGGCACGTAGCATTTTTATTTGCTAAATCTGTCAGTGCTAATTCCTTCGTTCCTTGCATTTAAACTCATGGAATTTAGTATTCTTCCCTCTCCAGGTTTCCTCCCCCAACCAGCTTCCTCCTTTTTTTTTTTTTTTTTTTGCTTTTTGGTGGAGACTTGTTTTTTCTGATGCTGTCTTTTAATTTCCCTCCTCCTCTGGGTTTTATTTACTTTAGCTAACTCACCCTGGGTCTCAATTTAAAAGTCTTTGATGCTACTGCTCCGGCTGGGGTTGAGGGAGCATAAGCTTTAGGGGGATTTCTTAAGGACATTGGAAGGAAATTAAACCTCTGAAAATATGCTTGATGCCCCTACCCTCCTACCCCCACCCCACTTCTTTCTATAAGGAAAATGTGAGTTGAGCTCAGTTTGTGTCACGGAAGCACAAACAGCTGAGTTAAGGCCAAAAGAATTCATTTTTCAAGCCTTGACCAGCTGAAACCCTGGTGACAAACGGGTTTGTTTCTAGCTACATGGGTATTTTCTCAGGGTTTCTATCCACAGCTGAACTTGTGCAAAGAGATCTTGAACCTGTAGGCTCAGAGGGACCTGGGGGATCTGAGAAATCAGGAAGAGCAGGGTTTCCCACACAGTGAGGCACATGGCCAGCATTTAGCAGTCCCCAGCACAGGCTGGCCCAGTCTCACAATGTAAGCTCACAGGAATTGTGACAAAAACAAACAAAAAGCAACCCTTCATCCCCAAGCCTCCCCAGATGACTCTAGCCTGAGACCCCGGAAACCAGACAGAGCAAGGCTTCTTAGTGGCGGCTGAGGGATGGCAGCTGAGTGTCCGACTCCCTTTCGATTGCTAGGAGCAGCTCTAGTGTGTCACCCCTCTGTCTGCTCCTTTGTTGCAGCATCTTCTCCCCCCTCACACACCTCAACAGGACCAGCTCTTCAGTGGCCTCTCTCTCTCCTGTCTTCTTCTCTACTCTTTCTTGGGACCCCCTCCCCCATCATATACTGCACTTGAACCCTGCTCCCTCAGCCTGCCGTGGAGACACCTTGGTGTGATGGGTTGGTTATTTTTACTCATAGGCTGCTTTCTGGTTTACCACATGAATTCTTGCTGTAAAGGCCTCCAGGAATAGTAGAAACCCCCAGCATTTGGATCTCTGAGGTTTAGGCATTCTAAGTCATTGTGGTACGAGGCCTTGTATTAGTGTTTCCCAAGTCTAGCTTCCTCAGCTCTGCGCTGGGGTTACCTGTCTCAAAAAAAAAAAAAAGAAGAAGAAGAAAAGAGAAAAGAAATTGAAAAAAGAAAGGAAGAAAGAAAAAAGGAAAAAAGAAAAGGAGAAAATAAAAAGAAAGAGAAGATATTTAGATTTTTTTTCCCAGAGAGATTTGTCCCAACTCATTTGACTTAGGACATAGCTTCTCATCACCCGTGCAACCCAGTCAGCTTGGTCCCTCTAACCAGATGGAAGGAAGGCCCTTGAGGGAGATGAAGCACTGGATGGTGGGTTTATTATGCCATGACATTGGTGACAGATAAAGTCTGGGGAACCAGCAAGGGACACTCATGATAATGGTAAGGCTAGTTTTCCCAGAGAAGCATTTGACTCTGTGGACACACTTTATTGTATGGTGCAGATCTGAGTCCAGGGTGAGGTGTAACCACTGGGATTTCCAAGATCTTGTGACCCAGGACAAAGCAAAACCAAATCAAAAGGGACAACAATAACAACAAAAAAAAAATCACACCCGAACGCGTAGGTAATAAAAATAGAGACCACTTATTAAGAAAGAGCAAGGGATTCCCACGAATGAGCTACAAAATGACACGCACTCAAATTCACCGGGCCAGGGTCTCAGGTCCCTTTGTGAACAGTCATTTGCATCGCACCTGCTTCTCCCATGTTTGTTTGTTTTGGACTTTTGTTGTTGTAGTTGTTGAATGTAGCCCAGGTAGGGAAGAGTTTCTAGTCCTTTCTGGCAACAGGCTTCCTTGCTTATGTTAGTCACCCCACCTCTCTCCACTTACTCTTCTTCTCTCAGCCCTCACCAGCCACAGAGAACCAGACCCTGCTCCCACGGCACTTCCCTTCCAACCTGGGACTTCCATGGATTTCCAAAGGCCACAGTTACAGTTTGAGAATCTTTGGCAAGTGTCAAGATGCTTTTGGTAACAAGCATCAGAAATTTGACTCGGACTGTAGTACCCATTCCCTTCAAATCTCTTGTCTGTCCATCTCTGTAGACCAAGTTCATTTTCATCTGGGTCCCCTGGGGTTCCAAGCCTTGTACCCACCAGATTGCATCTGTGTTCCTAGTACCAGGATAACGGATCCTTTCAGGGCCACTCATGACACTCCAAGAACATTTCACTTACGACGTGACTTCAGTTTAGCTGTGCCAGCCATTGAGATAAGTGGTCTAGAATTTACTGAGTCTGGGATGAGTCAGGGTCAGACAGACAACGACTGCCAAATAGTTGAGAAAGAGTGAGAAGATATTTGTGAACAGTTTCGAGTTTATGGAGGGCTGTCATGCAAAGACAGGGGTCAGGTAGAAGAGAAGAGGGCCCAAATGAAGGAGCCAGGCATCCTAAGTTGATTCTCAGCCAATCCCCTCTAGCAGATGAGGTCTTTTATAGCCTGTGTCCTCTGAGGTACGTAATTGTGTCTTTTTTGTTTTTCTTCTGTAGTAGGAGTTGACCCCATCCTTGGCTGGGTTTTGGAATGGATCCTGGAATGAGGCCTTGTGTGCCTGTGATTTATTAAGGGAGTGTTCTCAGGGGGAAACGAAAGGAGCAGTTCAGAGCAGGGAGGAGACCAAGCTAAGAGGGAGCTGAGGCAAAGTCTCCAGGGGTGAATTCAGCAAGTCTCAGGAGGTTCAAAGAGACACCTTTACAAGGGAGCTACAAGGTCAAACCCTTGCCTAAGCTGTTGGCAAAGGATGTCAGGCCAGGGAGGAGAAGGTAAGTTCTAAGTACACTGTATTAGCTACCTTCCTCTTTACTGCCACCAAATATTTTCCCAGAAACAACACTAGGGAGGAGGGGTTTATTTTGGTTTACAGTTGGGTGTTTTTAGTTTAGTTTTTTTTAAAAATATTTATTTTTATTCAGGTGTGTGTGTGTGTGTTCAAGTGTAGAGTCCAGAAGGTTGTCAGATCCCCTTACTTACAGGTGGTTGTAAGCTACTTGAACTGGGCGCTGGGTCCTGAACTGCAAGACCAGCAACCACTCTTAACCACTGAGCCATCTCTGAGCCAGGCCCCAGGCATTACTTAATCCAATCAAACTGTCAATCAATGTCAATCAAATTAACAAACATACTGTTCCCTCACGCAAGGTGACTCCAAGAGTGTTGGGAAGAGCCCCAGCCACACATTGAAGGAAGAGGAGAGCTTCAGATCTTGGAGGAGCCAGGGGTACATCAGTGGCAAAGAACGGTCTAAGGACCTGGATGGAGTGGTAATACAGTCTGCCCTGGGCCAGTTCTGGCATCAGCCCTCCCCCAGGACGCAAGATATCAGCAGCTGACCCCCATTCCTGCTTCACCCCCAGACATCCTTTGCTTGGGCAATGTTAGACTGACTGCTCAGTGCCTTCAGCTTCTGAATTAGTTGTCAACATTTAAGTCTCAGGCATTTTTCACGTAAAAATCCAGTTCTCTGGCTCCTCTAGGGGAAAAGCAACAACTAGGTTTGTAATCTGTGGTAGATACCATAGAGTCTGGCTAAGCCCAGCAACATCACCTTGGGGAACAATACCATAGACACCATCATTCTCTCATGTCCCAAGCATGTGGGAGAGGGAAGAGAAAAGAGAAATGTTTTGTTCTCATATCTCTAAGATGAAGGGGGAAATCTGCAACCAGGGAGGTTAATATATATTCCAAGTATTCCTGAGTCTAATGGATACAGTCCAGAGCGCCATTAGTGAGTGTCTTGTGTGCCTGTAGAACCCTGTGTATGTAAGCTGTGTGTCCTACCAGACCTCAGCCTTTCCACCAGGATCCAGATGTCGTGCCTCCCTCCTCCATCCCATTTTGTTAAAAGCAGCTGTTTCTACCCCCCTTCCAGCTCCCCGAGTGCTGATTTCATCCCCCCACCCCAACCCCCCCCCCCCCCCCCGCAAAAGTTTAGAGCCAGGAAAGAAGTGGTTTGGCAGGAGGCCAACATGCTGTGGGAGGAAGAGGACAACGTGGAGAAAGTGGGGGCCAAGTAGGGGCTGAGCAAGAAGGCTTGGACCCAGGCTCTTAGGATGCCAAGAAGCCAGCCTAGCCCGTGGATCCAGATGTGAGAGTAGCCTCTTCAGTTAAAGGTGGAGCCCAGAAAGCTTTTTTACTCCACAGTTCGATCCTGGTGTAGCCCGAAAGAGGTAGAGATGAGCCCAGAGGCAAGAGAAGGGAGAGAAGATGGAATCCCTCCACTTCCAAGCTGGAGCGTCGACTCCAGTCCTCCACTCACCCCATCTCTGCTCTGGCAGCAGATTTTTGGACTTGTGTGTTTGTTATGCTGGGCTGAAAGGAGACCAAGGAATAATGAGTGGTTAAGGGGTAACCAAGGCCCAGGCGACTGGCCCACAGACACACCGGGTCCAGGAGGAGTGGGCAGCTCACAAGGCTCCGGGTGGAGGTGGGTGGGGGTGTGGGGCCTGCACCCAGCTCTTGGAGTCTCGTGTTGTCCCCTCCCCCCTGCACAGCGGCTCCTTGGTTCTTCTTATCCACTCCACCCCCACCCCCAGTACAGCTGAGCCAACGTCTTTGAGGTCTGGAAAAAATTCCTTTCCCCTTAACTTTGAAAAGAAAAAAGTTGAACATTTCCAAAAGGAACACGTGAGTAAGGCACGAAGGGAAACCCAGAAGTGGAGACTGGGGGAGCTTGCAGTGTGCTCTTGGCTGTGCCAGCTTGATCTAATGCCTTGAGGAAGACCCACTGGTGGGCACGCTCTGCAAGGTGCGGCTGGAGGAGGCTGAAGAGGGATTGATGGATCTGCTTTTATCCTGGTGGGACCCAGCATCTCAGGGGAGGTCCCTCAGGCTCACTTGGAGCCTTTTGGGAGGAAGGGGCTCTCCATTCAGCCCCAGTGTTTCCTGAATCATGTGGTCCTGCCTCCTTTCCCAAGAAAGGCACCTCATTTAATTACTATCTTCTCTCAGAAATCTCCAGCTCCTGGTTAGGGATGGCTCCGTGTGTGTGTGTGTGTGTGTGTGTGTGTGTGTGTGTGTGTGTGGTGGTGGTGGTGGTGGTGGGGTCAGGTTTCCAGAGGCCACACCAAGCTCAGACTGACTCTACTCTGGATAGCCATGCTCCTGAAGATGCCATGGGGGTTCTCGCTTGTAGGTTATGACACTTTTAGGATTCTCATGGTTCTGACTTAAGGGATTGAATTTATTCATAGACAACCTACCTGATATAACGCTATGAAGAAGTTATATATACATGGGGCCACTGGGACAAGATGGCCCAGCTGGTAGAGGCAGTTGTCCCTCCCAGAGCCTGATGACCAGAAGATGGAACTCTTCTGATCTCCACATATACACTGTGGTGTGGGCTTGCACTCATAGACATACACGCTAAATAAGTAAATGTAAAAGCAAGCCACCACCCCCTTTTCACATTTGCATGTTAATGTAATCAAAGACGAAATGCACGTGGCTCCCCTTTCCATCCTCTCCCTTCTCTCCAGGGGCACCCATCATCTTCCAGGACTGTATTATGCAAGCATATATGTGCTTAATAAAAAAATTCATTTCTACCCATCTATAATCATCTACTGCTGTCTGTGGGACATTGTTCCAGGAGCTATCCTGCAGACAGCAAAATCCTCGAGTTTTCAAATCTTTTGTTTAATAAAAGCGCAACATTAGCATATAACCTGTGCATATCTCACCCCTGGATTATTTATAATGTTGAATATAATGTAAATGCTATGCAAATCGTTGTTAAACTGTATCGTTTAGGGCATCATGGCCAAATATTCAGTAGAGACGTGATTTCTTTCTGAACTTCTTTTTTTCAGTCCACAGTTGTTTGGATCCACAGATGCAGACAAGAGACTCTGTATCTCATTTTCCTAATGTTTTTACAATTGCAGTTTTAAGGTCTGATTTCTCTGGGATTCATCTTCATGCGAGGAGGAAGGTAGAGATCCATTCTGAGCTTTCTCCCAGATGACTACCCCATGGCGGGGATGAACTGGGATCTTTTGAATAAGCCACTTAGGAAACTGATGTTCCCAGAAGGCTGTGCTGACACGTATTCATGGGCAGGCTGGAGAAAGGAATGCTGCTGCAGTCTTGGCCTGGCGGCCTCAGCCTTGGCTCTGTCTTCCTGAATAGTTCAGTTCAGGTTACAAACTTGCATGTTGCCTGACTGAAGCAGAGGCCAGCAACTGAGATGATCTCTTCCTAGATACCTTGGTGATTGATTCTTCATTTCCTGAGCCACTTGATCCTCTCCCCCCTGGGCTCTTCCCTCCCTTGGCACAGGGCACTCCGGGGAGTGTGGTTTTCCTCTAGCCTTTCCCTTCAGACTAGAGCTCTGTGGGTTCCTACTTGTTGGGCACCCCCTAGACCTTATCACTGTATCTAAAAGGCATCATCAGACACACTTTTCAGTGGATGCTCAGACTTCAGGAATGGAGAAAACAATGTTTATTTTAAGAGAAGATTAAGCTCCTTGCTCAAGGTCCCACTGTGAGCGAATGCAGGATCGGCAGTGGACTAGCCTCTGCTTCCAGAGTGTGAACTACTGCCTATCCAGGAAACTGTCATCAGAAACCAGCAACCCCCAGGTGAGAGAGGTCCAGGTGTCCTTAGTAGACTCAAGGTCAAGGACACTGTCATCTGCATCTCTATTCTCTGCACAGTATTGCCTTCCTTGGGGCAGGGTCATGGCTGCATGCTGTGCTGTGAGCTCAGACAACAGAATTCCATCTTCCTGCCTGGCCTTCTGGCTCCCGTGGGTACTCTCCAGAGGCACATGCCCACTCTGGATGCTAGACACCCACGGGTGGTATCAAGAGTAAAGAGCACAGAGAGACCAACCCAAGCCTGGATTTCTTGGTGAAACTGACCACCACCACC
>NW_021604587.1:4837429-4840792 GCF_004785775.1 Grammomys surdaster
GGAGGAGGGGAGGAGGGGAGGAGGGGAGGAGGGGAGGATGCTCTGTCTCCAGCTCATCTGGTTAACTGTGACCCAGGAGCTTCATCCCACATCACGGGCTGCAGCTTTCTAGGCCATGCTTAGGGAGCTGTCTGCCTTCTGGTTAGTGCGCAAATGATCCTCACGGCATAAACTCAGACACTAACTGGTCAGTAGAGCAGGTGTTGATAAGTGCTTGGAATGGAAGGATGTGTCACCCAAAGGAAAAAATTCAGAAGATACTTGAAACTTTAAAAAAAAAAAAAAGTATCCTAGCCAGAAGCTTTAGAGGTGGGAGATTCTTTTCAAATCTTTCCCACCTCTCAGCAGGATGAAGACTGTGAATTTGACACCTGAAATTTCTCCAGCCTCTTGAGGAGCAACGTGGCTGCGTGCCTCATCCCCTCAGATGTGCCTTTCCTTGGCAGAGAACATATTTTCTGAGATAGGCTTGAGGTCATCTTTTCGCTCTGGTTGGGAGATTCAGAAAGGATGAGGTAAGCTCTGTGGGTGAGAAGGAATGGACTTGCTGGGCATTCCATCCTGGAAAAGAGCCATTATGGGCACAGTCTGCTCCGATGGGCCTCTGGGAACTGAAGGAGGGCCTCTTGGGAGGCGGCTAAGTCACCTTGGTTGTCTGGAGCCCTTCTGATTAAGAAGACTGAGAAAGGCAGAGCATTTCCAGGGGCTCAGCTGGAGGGACCCAGATTTGTGCTGCACATCATGGGGTAACAGCTATTTGAAAATGGGAATCTTGTTCCCAAGCACTTTCCAGCAAGTTTTATGGAAGTCAAATAAATGGCTCGGAGGAGTTTTGAGGTTACACCTCAGTCTGGGAATACAGACAGGAGGACAGCAGCAGCCTTGGAGAGACCAGTGGCTTAAGAAGCCCTGACTCTGGGCTTACCTTCTCCAGTACCTGCCACCTTCCCAAGCTCTTCCTGTCTCTTCTCCCTACTTTCAGCCACCAACTGAGTGTGTATCAGATTCTTGGAGTCACTGTAAGAAGTGGCAGTTTTTAACAATGAAATGTGTTTTTGTATTTCTGGGACCATGAGCCCCAAAGCTAGAGGCTCCCGGGTCATGCTGTCCTCAGAGGCTCCAGAGAGACTCTTTTGGTTTCTTCCTGCTTCTGATAACTCCAGAAAGCTCTCAGCTTGGGGCTAAGTCAGTCTGTGAATAGGGAATTGGGCTTCTCCCTTCTCAGGCCTGGTCTCTGCCTGTAGGCAAGGTGATCGATCCTAAGTCTTTAACTTAATTATTCTGCTTTTCCAAATAAGGTCACACTCACAGGTTCTGGGACTTAGAATAAGGATGTGAATTTTGAGCTAGGCTGATGAGGTGTTTATTTACCCGACTACAGAGTGTTTTTGTGAGCAGGTCCTGGCTGGACCAGGTCCTTGGACATGACAGTGCAGTACTTTCTACTATGAGTGAAGTTCTGTAGGCCTTAGTTTGGTTGTCTACCAAAGTGGCTGGTGAACTCCAGGGTCTCCTCTTTCTAGCATATTCCCAGTGCAGCTCCTGTTAGCCCCTTGGCATCTGTGATAATGGCTTTGGCCTACTCTAGGGTTTTACAAATATTATGTACATGCACACCCACATGCATCTTGTCATAGTATAGCACAGTTAGCCTGCCACTTCTGAGGGTTCTACATTTGAGGGTTTAACCAATGGCAGACAGAAACCAGAAACGGATCATACCTAATCTGTGTATAAATCGTGTGACTGGAGGTTAGAAGTGTCATTGTCCATCTAGGTGTGTCCAACCTTCTGACGTTGCAACACGAATCTGGCATCCACATAGTTCACTCACGAGCATGGTACAGCTGAGTTTAAAACAATTCATACAAACACTCTTGTAACTGTTCAGTTAAGTTCATGGGTTTTGTGTGGCTGTTGGTTGGCAGTATCTGTGACAAGGCAGCATAACAGCCATCTATAGGCCAGTACTTGTATCAGGTGTTAGGAGTGACCTGGAGGCGATCAGGGGTACGCAGGAGGATGTGCAGACTCTAAGTAACTATCATATCCTATGTAGTGGGGTAAGCACCCGTGACTGTGGCATCTTCCCCGTTTCTAGGTGATTCTGACTCAAGCTACACTGAGAATATCATCACTCTAGGCACACAGAGAAGAAGTTCTGTTTCTGATAAGCTGTCCTCTCCATAGCCAGTGAGTCTTCAATTCGAGAAGCTGTATACATTGATAATGAACTAAGGAAACTGACTGATTCAGTGAGATCATGTGACATTTCCATGTCATCTAAAAATTTAAATTTCAGTATTTCTTGAAAAAGAATTGATGTGTCTGGTAGCCCCAATATACCACATTCTCAGGCCTGGTGCCAAACATAAACCACCCTGATACCTTGAGACAGGACTCACCAGTTAGCCCTAGGTCCCATTCGTCCTCAGTGTGAGTGGTGAGCCCTCTCATTTGCATCACCTCACCAGCTGCTATAGGGATTTTGGATTTCAATTTTTATGTGGGGTCGGAGGTCGGCATACACTATACAGCCTGAGGTAATGGCTAACTTCATAGATTACATTGATGAGGCCATGGTACCCAGATATGTAGACCAAATGTAGTCTGGATGCTGCTGTGAAGGTTTTGTTATTGTTTTTTGGTTTTTCTTTTCTTCTTCTTTTTTTTACAGGGTCGCATTATGTAGCCCTGGCTGTTCTAGAGCTAAATGTAGAGCAGGGTGGCCTTGAACTCGTAGAGCTCCTCCTGCCTATGCCTCTAGAGCAATAGAATTAAAGACGCTCACCACCGTACTACCTTGGGATTTCTTTTTAAAAACAAGGTTTATTTACTACCCAGGCTAATATTTAGCTCTCTGCATAGATGAGGCTAGCCCTTGAGCTTAATTTTCCTACTACCTTCTGAGCATGAAATGTGCGACCTGCCTTAAAACAAAAACAACAAAACAAAAAAACAGTAGTACTGGGGACCAACCTTGAGCCTTGTGCATGCTAGGCAAACCAACTAAGCTATACCATAGCTCTTCTGTGAAAAAAAAAATGTTAGGAGTTAACATTGAACTAATGGACCTTGAATGAAACAGATCACCTCTCAATCAAGAGGGCCTCATGCAGGTAGATGTTAATGACTTTAAGAGGGAAGGGGCTGTCTCTCCTGAGGAAAACAGAATTTGTCTGTACTCTGCTTATAGACAATAAATGCAACATCACCTTGTCTCTGGTCTCCCGTCTGCTGACTTATCAGTAGACTGTGAGCTTGCTGCTTTCTATAGTTGTATGGGCCAATTCCTTAAAATCTCTCTTCTCTTCTCTTCTCTTCTCTTCTCTTCTCTTCTCTTCTCTTCTCTTCTCTTCTCTT
>NW_021604587.1:4840802-4844351 GCF_004785775.1 Grammomys surdaster
TTCTCTTTCCCTCTCCTCCTTCTCTCTCTCTTCTCTCTCCATTAGAATCACCAGTAATAAGACATATTAACATCATGAACTCTTGAAGGACACATGATATTTTAATAGTTTTTTTTTCCAAAAATATTTGTCTTAGAGTTTCTAGTTCTGTGAAGAGACACCCCACCAGGCAGCGAGCTTCCTGGCTCCATCCCCTTCATGCTTGGTGGACCCTGCAGGGAACAGAACAGTGCTCCAAGATAGTCACGTGGACTCGGCCACAGGAAGCCCCTCCATCAGACACCACACACCTCATCTTGTCTCTTTATCTCAGAGGCAGCTTGTTCTGTGACCTGCTGCCTCAGGTAGGGGTGGAGCCTGTGAATGCTGCCTAGCCAAGGCTGCCCCAGGGAGACGAAGCCCTTAATCGGTCATTTGGGCTTTCTTAGAGATCATAGGTGACACTTCCACCTGAGAGCGTTCTAGCCGTGAGTACCTTTTCAGAAACAGGGAGAGCACATCTCTTAAAGACAGTTGTAACTTCTCACTTTCCTATGCTTTATCTATGCTTCTGGGCATGCTGGGATACAGGGATTTATTAGTGAATGCCCAGGCTAGTGGGAAATGCTGGGATGGAGAGGTCATTCTTACACACACACACACACACACACACACACACACACACACACACACACACAAAGACCATTTCCATTTTCTGACACAGACTGGGAGCTATGCCTTCAGAGATGGAGGTGGCAGCTGAGTAATATTATATTAACTATAACTAATAAGTGGTAATCAGTCAAATGGCACACTGGTGTTATTACCAGCATTTACTGAGTGTTATTACATACTTCTAGGCCCTTCTGAAGGTTTGTGACTCCCTGGTGTGGCAAGCACTGTTTTCTTGATACTGTTACAATGGCAGAACATCACAGGAAGGAACGACTTGATGAAGTTGACCAGCTCCTGAATGGATAGCACAAGCCCTGGAGTGAACAGCTGAGGACAGAGGTGGGCCCTGCCAGCAGCACACACATCACCCATGTGTCCTAAGGTTGGTGTACATTTTTGAACCCCAGTAGTGGGCAGGATCCAGGGTGGTTCCCAACGCATGTAGGGAATGGGGAATGGGCATGAGGTTGAGAGAAAGTTTATTTTACCCCAGGTCACTTTATTAATTCTGGGCATGATTGTCTGTGAATGTCACCCTCTGCTCCAGGTGAGCCACCGGAACCTGTATACAGGACTGAACTCAAAGGGACCTGGAGATTCTGAGTCTAGCTTGGACCTCACAGTGCTATCCTAGTGTCGAGTCCTAGGAGACTGTACACAGCTGCCCTGTCTTTTACTACCTCTTGGCTATTACCAAGCCATTCTGAAATCAGAACTTCTTAAAAGAGTGGAGCCCACAGAAGCAAGCTTTGCTGTTTTCACTGTCTCCTGTGCCTCACTGAACATATGTGGCTGGGATGTGCACACTTGCTGTGTGCCCTGTGGCTTGCTGCCATTTCACCTGGGCCACATCAGTCCACTGGATTCTTGCTTGGATACCATTGTGTCGCCAAAATGCTTGAACAGAGTCAATGCTCTTTATCATTCCAGGGTGGCGCACTAGCATCCTGAAGCTTCAGCTCCTAACCTCAGCATCCTGGGTATCTGCATTCCCGTGAGCATGTGCCCTCCCCACCCCCATAGCTAGACATTAAATGCCAGGGATAGAATTTTGGTTTCTCCACTGAGGGAACAGGACATACTTTGCAAGTGGCCACAGGTCTCTGCCTACGTGTGGTCTGTGTGGTCCCAGAAACCGCCATAACAAATGCTGCCTAATGACCTCTGGTAACCCTGGCAATGCCCCAGCTCATCTTGCTGTATACCGAGGCAGCCATATGTGGCTCCTGAGCACTCAGTGTGTGGTTAGGACGAATGAGGGATTGAATCCTTAATTTCCTTTAAATTGAATTGGTTTGCATGTGAATAGATACATGCCCTCACGTAAGTGGGCTGCACAGCTTTCCAACAAAGGCAATTCTGAACCTGGGCTGTGGTTGGGTTTGGAGTTGAGATACACACTGTCACACACGTGCTCTGATATACGTCTCACACAGGGTTGCAGCCAGAAACAAAGGGCTCGCTAGTTTGTTCTCTACCTTAAGGCTTTCCTAGGGTCAAGCACAAGCGGGGTGGGTCCATCCTTAGCTCTTTGCACAGGATCGTGGCTATGATGGTTTGAATGAGAGATATCCTTCATAAGTGCACATATTTGAATACTTGGTCCCTGTAGTGGTGCAGTCTGGGGAGTTTATGGAACCTTCAAGAACTGGAGCTTTTGTTAGAGAAAGTACTTCCCTGAGGGCAGGCTTTGAGTATTCATAATCTCGCTGGATTTCCAGTTCTTCCTCCCTCCCCCCTGCTTTGTTTTCTGTTGAATATATATATACACATATACACATATACACATATACACATATACACATATACACACATACACATGCACATATACATATATATATATGATTTTTCAGCTCCCTGCTCCATACTTCCCCTGACATTATGGAGACTCTTTCTGGAAGTGTAAGCCAAAACTCTCCATGAGTTGCTTTTGGTACGGTGTTTTATCACAGCAACAAAAAGTAATTAATGTAATAACCTTGGCCAGTTCACCAGCATCAGAAGGAAGAGCTGTCAAAGCAGTATCTGCCTGTGTCAGGAGCTTTTAGATGAGTGACCGCCCTTGCCTTCTGGGACTTCTGGCCCAAGGTTGTTGGAGGAGAAAACAGACTCAGCAAACTCTGTTGCTTGTACTAAGCTTCAAAGTGTGACCGTTGCCACATCAGGATTCGAACCTGGGCCCACCAAGGCTGTGACTTTTCCCTAGAAGTCTGGGTGTTGCCTTTCTGCTCCTGGATGACTCTGACATTTACCAGGTGGTTGCTGGGATGTCCTGGAACTGAGAGGTCAGCACCGGAAGCGGTCTGCTGTTCCTGGTCCTGTGCTGATGACCTGGTGACCATTCTCAGCATCTCTATCCCTGCTGCATCCCACCACCAGTGCGACTCTAGCATTAAAATAACCAAGAATGGCAAGAGCCAGGCTTCTGCAGTCAAAAGGACAGCAGATGTTTCTCATTTTGTCTTCTTCTTCCTTAATTCTCTAGACACGGATTAAATATAAAAAAGCACTTCCTGACCAAAGGTTTGGATGATGCTGGGAAGGTCATTCAATGGTGAAACTTACTGTCCAGAGAGTTCTTTTACAGGTCTCTTTTTAAAATTTAAAAAATCCTTTGACAGTATAATATATGTATGTAATAAATTCCAGGCATTTGCAGCTCCCCCTACTCTCTTATCTCTCCCCCCTCTCCCACTGAAACACTTCTCCCCAATAATTCTTGCTCCTATTTTGTGTGTGTAGAGAGAGACTGTGAGTGTGGGTATGAGTGTGCGTATGTGTGTATATGTGTGTTTATAAGTGTGTGTCTGTATGAGTGTGAGTGTATGTGTGTGTATGAGTATGTATATCTGTGTATGAGTGTGTGTATGTGTGTTTATGAGTGTGTGTTTGTAT
>NW_021604587.1:4844361-4855954 GCF_004785775.1 Grammomys surdaster
TACACGTCTCTCCAACCTCTGACTCTTAGGATCTTCCTGTCCCCTCTTCTGCGTGCATCATCCCTTGATCTCTCTCTCTCTCTCTCTCTCTCTCTCTCTCTCTCTCTCTCTCTCTCTGTGTGTGTGTGTGTGTGCGCGTGTGCATGTGTGACATGTCCAAATGAGGGCTGAGCATTCCACTGTCATCCAGTTTCTGTACTTTGACCAGTTGTGAGTCTCTGCATTCACCACTGTCTACTGTAAAAAGAAGTGTCTTTGATGAAAGATGCACTAACCTATGGGTCCTAAGGTAAGTATTTAGAAAGCAGTTTGGAGGCTCCAGAGATAGCTCAGTGGTTAAGAACACTTGCTGTTTTTGCAGAAGAACTGGGTTTGTTTCCTAGTACTCATCTGGTGGCTCATGGCCATCTGATGTCTCTTTTTGACCTCTGAGGGGAACAGGCATACACACACACACACATATATGTATATGTATACGTTACACACACACACACACACATGTATATGTATACGTATACATATACATATATGTGTGTGTGTATGTATGCAAACTACTTGCACATATAAAACAAAATAAATGTTAGAGACCTGTTTTAGAAGACAATTTGATACCATGTTTAGTTAGCAAAATAATAGTAGTAGGCATTCCCCTGGGGCCTATGGCCTCTTAGGTACAGGTGCTTGGCTACACCGATGCCTAGCATGAGTTCCTTCATAGAGTGGTCCTCAGGTCCAAACAGTGAATGGTTGGTTGCCTCCATAACATCCACACCACTATCACACCAACAGGTCCATCTTACTAGGCCAGTCATTACTGTAGTTTGCAGAATTCACAGCTGGGTGAGACTGTTGCTAGCTTTTCTTTCCCCATAGCCCCTATAGCACCTTCTAGCACCGTGAAAGCTAGCCAAGAGCGAAAAGCTTCCAGGTCAACTTCAGCTTGATTTCTTCAAGCCACGAGAGCAGAGTGTGTGGTGTCTTCAGCCATGGGCTCTTGTCATTAAGTTCTGGAGGGCAAACAAGAGCAATGACAACTACCAGTTTTAATTTGGGGACTCCGACCAACAACGGGCACCTAGAATCTTGTTTAATAACCTATGGTTTCTGGGAGAGCATTATCCCCTCATGTAGGATCCCTCCATTGAAACTTTTTTTTAAAATTATATTTAAAAAGCCTATGAGTAGGTTTCCATATTGCCTTTTCATAGATCCTTAGTGTCAGTTCTCCCTAAGTCTCTTAATTATACAGCTCTCAATGAAAAACTCCACAAATGCTCCTTAAGGAAAACAGACAAACATAAGGAGAGAAAATACATTGTGCCTCTATTCAAAGAATCTTCGCCAAAGAGTTACTGCATTCTCTTTTAGCTCTTTTTTCTTTCTCTGCACTTAAGAATGTTTTGTTTGCTATAATTCCCACTGTAGATCTGTAGATCTGAGGAGGATTTGTAGATCATAGGGTGGTGGGGGCAGATTCAGATTTTCCCTAGAGACCAAAAGAATGAGTTAAATGACTGCATCTCAAACCTTCTAAGGCTACAGACCACATGTTTCAAATCCCCAATCCAACACCGACCCATGCCACCAGGCTGTAGCTTACTCCTTGTTGCGTGCTATGGGGGCTCAGTGTCACTCCACATGGGTAGTGTTGGGTCTACTAGACAGCATTGTGTCTAGTTGGCCACCATTGCATCTAGTGGCTTGGCCACCATTGAAATGTCACATTACATGTCTAAACACAATGTCTAAAATTTGACTTAACTTTAAACTTTCTTCCTGGTAACACAGGTCTGTTTCAGGGCTCATGAACTCTATAGTCCTGCCCCCCCCCCTTCAGTTTGAGCTATAGAGATATTTTTAGGGGGTAAATATCAGAAGAAGAAAAAAATATTCCATAGCATATAAATAAATCATGTATGAAATTTCAAGTTTCCAATTTATGAGATTCAATTAAAAAGATTTTATGGAAGCGTGGCTTCTCTAGTCTATGGCCCATGCTTTACTGCTCTGGGCACTGGGGCAGAGGCCAGCACATACAGAGGCAATTACCCTCTGGCTCTACAGCAGTGGTTCACAACTTTCTTAATGGTGTGATCTTTTGATACAGTTCCTCATGGGAGTAGTGACCCCCAACCATGAGATCATTTCGTTGCTACTTCATAACTGTAATTTTACCATTGTTATGACTTGTAATGTAAATATCTGTGTGCTTCCATGGGGGTAGATGATCCCTATAAAAAAGCTGACCTCTAAAGGGGTCTCAACCGACAGGTTGAGAAGCTACTGCTCTGCAGGATGGTTTATGGAGTTCTGGTGAGTTCTGGTGGGTCCCAGTTTCTCACCTGTCTCTCAGATTCCCCAGGAGAACTTTGAATACCATACAGCTACCCAGGATTACCTTCACTCTGGCCTAGGGTAATTCCGGAGGCCAGGGGCTTAGGGAAACAGGCAGCTGTGCCTGAGGTTTGGGGGCAGTCTCCTTTGGACAAAGTCTGGTACCCTGGGCTACTCTAGATGTGGGTGCAGCATCTGTGTTCCCGGAGGACGGGTCCTTTAAGCCTAGCCTAGAATGGTCCCCCTGCAGGATGCCAAGGGCTTTCCTCTGCCCCCCACCCCACCCCCGCCCCCAGCTCAGTCCTCTGCCATCCCTCCTCAGCCATGGCTTCTCAGAATCTTTGGCAGCTGGAGGGGAGCAACAGGCCCTGAGGCCTGCGGGCTGGACCCACAGGAACGCCCCGTCTGGGCCTCACAACTCTCCCACTCTTGGTTCTGTTTCTGGCACCCGCAGTGTGGTCCTGAGCCAGCTGCACACAGCGCTCCGGAGCAGAGCTGGGAAGAGTGAGCGGAAAGTGTTGGTGCCCGCATGCATTTTCAGCTCGGAGTCCCTCTCTTGTCCTCAACTTCCCTCTCACTCTCCATCTTTAGCTTTCTGACTCCTTCCCTCCTCAGTGGTCTCTTCCCTTCTGTTTTTCTTCCCCCATCCTCACCTGCCTTTTCTTTTTCCCTGGGACCCCCCCACTCTGAGTTTTCTAGAGAGCAGAGGTCCCCTGCTTAGGCAGAGCTGAGCTCCCTGGCAGGCCCCTTTACATACAAGGAGGCCTAAAGAGGTCACTAGGCTGACAGGAACTCAGGCCTGCTGCCCTCAGGGAGCTCCTTCTAGGGGGGAGCCAAGCTGCTTTTGTGGGTGAGGTTACTTCAGCTCTAATTCTTAGTGATCAGAGAATAATCGAGTGTGTTTGTGGGGTCCAGTGTGATGTTTAGGCAGAGGCAGACTTTGTGGGATGTTTCTATCAAGTTAATTTGCATAACCGTTGTCTTGTATTTATGCTGTTGCTTTTAATAGTGAGAACATTTTGAATGTAGTCAGTAATTTTTAAAATACATGATACTTAGCATTAACTGTAATGGCCATGTGGTACAGTAGATGGTGGATTTATTGCTTTTGTGTTCCTGGACCTTTGTATACTTTGGCTATCCCATCTTCACTCCCCACTCCCTGTACTGTGCTCCTTGGTGAGTACCATTTTATTTTCTGCTACAGGTTCCAGGTTCCCAGCTTCTGCATCACAAGTCAAATTAGATGGCTTTGCTGTTCTGGACCTAGCTTGTCCTTGGGTGTTGATTATATAGTAGCAAGTGACAGGATCTCCATTTTATTATTTACTAATCTTTAAGTATGTATGCATTTATTTAAATGTATGTATATGTATGTGTACCTGTTTGTCTGTATATGCACCATGGGTGGGCAGGTGCCCTTGGAGGTCTTAGGAGGCTAGGAAAAGGTATTGGATTTGCTGAAACTGGAATTATAGATAGTTGTAAGCTGTCCTACTGGGTGCTGGGAACTGAACCCAGGTCCTTTGCAAGAATAGCCAAGTGTTCTTAACCACTGAGCCATCTTTCAGCCTCAGGATCACCCTTTTGAAGGGTGAATAGTATTTTGTCGAAGTAGCACCTTGCCTCCATTTTCACATGGAACCTAGGCTGGCTCTGTACTCTCTGTTGGGAACAGTGCTTCAGTGGACAGGAAGTGCTGGTTTCAATCAGCTGGAGGTCCACCCTGAAGTGAGACCCTACATCAATCATATGGTGGTTCTACTTTGAGCTTTCAGAGGAGCCTCCGTACTGTTCTCCATCTCCCTCACTTTCATCCCTACCCCCCCAGAGCCAGAGGTGTCAGAACAGTATCCTAAAGAGTTGACCTTGAGCTAAAGATGTTATCTGTCATTTCAGTTGGGCAGCACCATGAACGCCTGGCTTTGTGGAAGTCAGGCAAGCATCTGGGAAGGAAGTAAAAAACTCAACATGGGGGACTTGGGCCAAGTCACCTTCAAGGTGGAGAGTGTGCCCCAGAAAATGGAAGGGCAGGTACATGCAGGAGCCCCTGGACATGCCCCTCTTAGGCCCATGGATGCTACCCAAGCTAAAAATCCCTAAGAAGGTCTAAGAGAGAAAGGCTATGGTCTGATTTACAGTTCTGAAAGCTCTCTGTGGGTACCCAAGAGAGTTGACCTGCTGTGCCACATCTACTGCAGGAAGGCTACTCTAGTCTGGAAGGCTACGATCCAAAAGACAGATGAAGGGAGAGGGTAGAAGGAAGTAGATGCTCTGAGTGAGGTTAAGGACTCAGGGACTAGGAGGGAGGCATGAGGGAAAGGCAGGCGTGTAGGATGACATGATTCTTTTGTGCACTCAGTTCTCAGATTGATACTGTTAGTCAGCTCTGCTGCCAAACAGACTACCCCACCATCTCCGTGGTTTTCATCAGCATGCTTTGCTTTACCTCCAGGAGACTGGTCTGGCTCTATGAGGATGAGCTTGAGAGAGCTGACCTGACTTCTCTGGGTCAGGCCTCAAGGTGGCTTCAGCGTGTTCATTCCATACAGCTTTATTCTGGGGCCCTCACATGAGCTGTAGGCTTTCCCTGCATGTCCCTTTGATTCAGGCTTTATGGATGCTCCTACAAGACTGAGGTGCTCTTCTTACCACTGGGCACAGGCTCATGGCAGGGAAAAATCTCAGGGGTGCATGCCACAGAACCTAGCTTGAGTCACATCGGGTACAAGGCCATCAGAGGAGACAGGAGATAAGGTGACCAAGGAGAAGGGCTGGGGCCAATCTTCTCTGGCTATCAGATGAGGCTTCTTGTCCCCTTGAACCAACAAAGGTCAGTTGTGTGACGTATTTTTTAAAGGAAGGCTGTACACATAAGTGAGGTTACCAGAAGTAGGTAGGGTGATAGTTACAAATATTTCGGTCCACCTGCCCATCTGTTTGTATTGCCAGGGTACAGAGAACGGAGACTTAACCCTTACAGTTCTGGAGGTGGGGATGACTGAGATGGAGGGTGAGACCTGGCAAGAGCAGGTGAGACCACGTTGGAAGGAAGGCATCATGTGAGGAGAGCACAAGAATGACGGCATAGACTCTAGACCTTTCAGGTTGGCTATCAGTCCATTTCCAAGGGTGGAGACGCATGAGCTAAACAATTCACATGTGCCAGCCTCCCAGCCCTGCTGCTCTGGGGATTCCGTCTCCAATACATGCTTGCTATGGGTTCTAACAAGTGCCCACTGTATGTTTGCTCCCCACCAGACCAGCTATGTCTACCTGTGAAGAATGACATTAGCATCAGAACCTGACTTGCCTTCTGACACAGAAAACAGGAGTCCAGTGTCCTAAGGACAAATAATGCCATCATATGGGGCTCCCGCTATAATTTCAAAATTAACCAATATGTAAACTTTATTACTCTGGAACTAAAATCAACTCAAACAGAGACTCAAAATGGGGCCTTAACCATCTAAGCCTTTATGAACCAATTTGTTAAGAAGTTTAGACATAGGCAATCTATGGCAGGATTCAAGCTTGTTACAACTTTCTAGTCCACTGTTTGCAATGAGTGGCTTCTAGTTTTAAGGTATCTTCATATTCTAATGTAGCTGCTGGAGCTCCAGCCATCACACGAGCTGCAGGCTTTTCCCGCAGGTCCCTTTGATTCAGGCTTTGTGGGTGCTCCTGTAAGACTGAGGTGCTCTGCACTAGACACGTGCCCACACCTAGCTCTGAGAAACACTGAGGCATGTGGCTTTAGTTGGATGTAGTGCTTCCCCAAGCAAATTGGGCCTGATGGCATCTGGAAGCTCTGTCTCCAGTGTGGCAATGGTGGGCTGGAGGGGCTTGAAAGAGCTGGAACCTAGTGAAAGGCTATTATGTGTGAAAGGTTGGTATTGAGGACGGATTAATATTGGCCTCAGGGAATGGATTAGTTCTCAGAGAGTAAGCTATTGGGAGCATATTCAGCTGCTTCTTGTCTTGACATGTGGTCTCTCGTGCATGTTTCTTGAGATGAACCAGGATGTTCATCTCTAGAGTCGCACAGATGCCAGCAATATGTTCATAAGCCTATAGGACCAAGTTAACGAACCCGCTTTCCATATAAAGTACCCTGCTTCAGGTATATTGCTACAGCCTCAGAAAGCCAATTACTAGAGTTACCAGACCATAGAGGGAATGTAAATACGGAGAGGAGGCTGAGAGTCCTCCTCTTCCTTTCTTCCCCACATAAAGAAACAGTGTAATATTACACACAGCAGGGACTTGTACTAGACCAAGGTCCCAGGCTTAATTCTCATCTCTTCTGTTACTGCACAAAATCAAACAATCTCTCTGAGCTTTCTGATGCCTCTTCTAAACAATGGACTGTTGGTCATAGTTGCCTTCCCATGATAACAGTGATCATACGGGACCATGAACCTTATGAATTATAACACACAAGACTGGTATTTAAGAGTGAAAAACTAGCTAAATTGAAAACCCAGAGTAAACCTGTTTAGCCTAGAAGGAACCACTGCATGGATGGGTAGCTTCTACCTACAGAGCTATCCTGCCCCTCAATCTGTGGTTCTTTTTATGATGTGTGGCTGGAGCATGGGAGCTGGCAGGGCACATGTTGGTAATCTTCCTGTCAATGTGACACGAACACATTAGAAGATCAAGTTATAAAGAAGAAAGGTTTGGTTTGGATAACACTCTCAGGGCCTTCAGTCCATGGTCTCTTGGTCCTATTGCTCTGAATGTGTAGTACCACAAACACATCATGGTGGGAACATGTGACCAAAAAGGTCTGTGGGCAACCTGGAAGTGAAAGTTATTAATTGGAGTGCCCCAATCTCCCTTGTAAGGACACACTCTGGTAGCCTAACTTCTTCCTCCTAGGCCCTTCCACTTAAAAGATCCACCTTTAGTGCCTAGGCTGGGTACCAAGCCTTTAGGACATGGCCTTTTTGGGAGATGTTTCAGATCTAAACTGTACCAGTGTCTTCTCTGTTGGAGACGGTGTATGCTTTTCAAGAATGCTTCCTTGTGGATGCCCCTTTGATCCACTGGTTCTCACTTGTTCCAGTCCATTCTTTGCTCAACCAACATAGCCCTCTGGTTAAGGTCTCCATCCGTTACTGCTGCTCATGGGTTGTTCCAGGCATGGCCCTAGTTGGCCCGAGTACAGCAGGGTACTAATCCCTATGGTTGCTCCTCTGTGTCAACTGACATTGGGGTCACCTGAATGTTCCCTTGAACTGGGCCTCATGGAAGCTTCTACATGCTTTGCAGGGATTCTGGGAGATCAGCTGGACCACTTACCAACCTATTTAGCCTGCTTTCTCCATGTGTCAAAGAAGCTGGGCTCTGAGCAGGAATGCCTCCAAAGCCAACGATTCAAGAGAACAAAACAAAAATAGAGAACCTTGCTAGATAGAAGTATTATACTTCTGTGGAGACAAGGCCCCATGAGCAGACTTCCCTCTCTATGGGGAGGCTTGTCTTCAGGGAAGGGGGAGAACCACAGTAGTACCTCAGACAGCAGCTGCTGCATCTGCCCTGTCTATGTGCTGAAACCACTCTAGGAATGAAACCACTGAGGCCAAGTGTGACCCCAGAGACTTCTGTGGTTGGTGACCTGAAGTTTGGTCTGGGGAATCCTGAGACCAGGAAGCTCCTGGGGTTGTTTGAATGTGCAGTCATGGTTGAGAGCCTTGGCTTAAGCCAACTATGAGTAAAAGTAAACTAAACCCATAAAACCCAGGGAAGGCAAGAAGGCAAGGCTAGGTCGGAGGACCTGAGAGGTGACTGGTCCACACCCTTTAGTTCTCTGTTGCTATAACAAAGCACTTTGAATGATGGATTTAATAAGAGAAGGTGTTACATGAGCTCACGGGCTTGGGGGTCCCACTGCTTTGGCCCTCAGAAGGCTGAGCCAGACGACAATGGCAGGGAGTATGTGTTAGAGACATCTGGTTTTTGGAAGCCAAAGAGAAAGAAGGAGAAGAAACAAAGGGACTTCAGCCCTCCCTCTCCTCCCTACAGGCATAGCCTAAATGACATAGGACTTCTTATTAGACCTCCCTCCTAATGGTTGTATCACCTCCCAGCACTGCCACGCAGGAACTAAGTCTTTGACACACAGAACAGGCCTCTGGGCAGTATTCAAGGTCCAAGCCATAGCCACTCGCTCCCCATGTTGGCATGGTCCCCATGGGACTGCTGCAGTTAGGTGCACAGTTAATAAAACCACCCATAGGCATCCTTGGTCTCAGGCTTTGATCCTAATTTGGCCAATTTTCCCTAATGCCTTTACTAGAAATTAACTTGGTATAGTTAACTGATTAACATTGTATAAATTCTCACCAAAGGGCCATCAGTCCCCTTTGTTTGGGGTCAACCAGCCTGTCTACAGTTAGGATACCTTTCCTTCAAATTGGTGGTGCCTCAAAGAAGGTTCCCCACCCCTCATTTCAGAAGCATGCTTATGAATATTCATGGTTCTGTCTTCTGGCTTCACACACTAGAAAACACGATTTATTCCTTAGGCTAATGAGCTCTTCAGTTTCTTTCATGGTAGAGAAAGCGGTCTTGTTTTTCTGGATAATTTATTTTGGGTGCTAGTCTATTTTCTGGAAGGGATCGTTCCATTAAGACGCTGAGCACATCTCAAGAGAAGAGTGGAGCTGAGAAACACAGACGAGCTGCCCACCGGAGGGCTGCACCCAAGGCTGCTGGCAGTCAGGCTGGAGGGGGAGATGGTTATTAGGGAGAACACATGTGATCAGAACCACTGAGGTGGCAGCCTGTGAAATGCATAGAGGTCACAGCAAGGCAGTGGGGGAGGCTAGGTGTGCATAGCACACAGCTGGAACCTGAGGTACTGAAGAATGAATGAGTTAAGGAGGCATCAGAACCTGGTTCACTCTGCTAATGGAGCACAGAAGAGCACGTTCCCACCTCTGCCTCTCTCTCGTGTTCATCTGGCTCCAGCACCCCCATCCACAGAGTTCCTTTCCACCTGCTGTCTGCCCTGTGAACTCAGTGGCCTCAGCTCCATTCCTGCCCTCTGTGCTCTGCTGGCTGCCATGGCGGCTGGAGGTAGCACAGACATAGAAGCAAGCTGCCTTCCATGGAAAGTCTGTCCGTGGGAGGCACTAGAGAGGAATTAGAAGCCAGCAGGCATGAGGCAAGGCCCTTACCTTTTCTGTTGCTGAAGAGGATCCAGGAGGGCAGTGTGCAGGGCTCTACCCGACCAGCTCCCTGGCCCTGCAGCCCATAGTGGGGCCTTTCTCTTTTTTCTGTGGCTCCTCCAGTGGCAAAAGAGCTTATGGCTCCCTGAAGTTATTACTTTCTTGTTTTATTTATGTGTATGTGTGTGCATCTGCATGAGTTTATAGGCACCATGTATATGCAGTTACCTGAGGAGACCAGAAGAGGGTGTTGCAACCCTCCCCGGAATTGGACTTACAGGCAGTTGTGAGTGGCCTGACATTGATGCTGGCACCTGAACTAGAGTCTTCTGAATGAGCTAGCTGTACTAGACCTTAACCACTGAGCCCTCTCTCTAACACCCATTCTACAGATATTAATCTTTAAGAGCCTTTCCCTTTCCCTGTGAGCCCTATCAGCCCTTCCAATACTGCTATTTCTGTTTAGTGACAGAGGACACAGTCTACTCTGTGCCTGCCTGAAACAGCCGACAGCATCAGATCCCATGTATCCATGCTCCCTACCCATGCACACACACCCTGAGATACAGTTTAATGTATTAATTATGCACAATAAGGAATTGCGTCAGTAATAGAATAGAACGACTATAAAATACACAGTCATAAAAATTGTTTAGAACTTAAACATGAAACATTACTTCTTTCTGGAACTTTCCGTTTAGTATTTTCAGATTTCCATTGACCATGGGCAGCCGAAACTGCCAAAAGTAAAACCACAGATAAGGGAGGGACTACTGTATGTTGGTGGCCAGTTTCCTGCATTAAATTCCTTACTTATGGTTAAATAACTTAGGAGGCCCCTATTCCTCCAACTGAACACAGACAGTTTTATGGCTCACCAGAGTTGTATAAAGATTTGTGTCTCTCTCAGGAGATAAATGACATAGGCACAGCTGTGCTGTTCTTCTGCAGTTTTCTCTTCAGCATGACACATGCCCTTAGCCTTCAACTAAAGCCCAGTTCCCTGTCCTAAGGTGTCCAGGTCTGTCTCAACCCTGGCCACTGCCCCTTTGGCATATTTCCTTTGGCTACTACCTGTGCCTGGTGTTTTCTACAACTGGAGACATGTTTCCAGCTATGGTCAATCCAGAACACTAATGGTAGGGCTCTAAGCTTCTGGCAACCCATCTCAGCCTTTGGAGGTCTAACATTTTGTCTTAGTCTGCTCAGTTTGCTTGAACAACAAGCACCCCGCTTCTCACAGCTCTGAAAGCTAAACTTCCAAGGTCAAGGTGTTTCATCACAGTGATGATAACCCAAGTAGGACAGCTGGACTGTGAAGCATGAGTCTGTAATGCCAGCGCCCCTACAGGAAGACGAGAATCGGAAAGGAGAACACCTGGAAGCTCAGGGCCCAGCTATCCCGGCTTAGATATCAGTGAGCAACAAAGCACATGTCTAAAAGGTGAGGACAGAGCCCTGAGGTTGGTCTCTAACTGTCACATGTGTACTGTGCTAAACAGTAAGAGAGTTCTCACTGAGAAGTGGCGAAAAGGGTCACAGAAGGGCTGGGAGATGGTTCACTAGGTGATGTGTTTGTTAGATCATGGTGGAAGGACCTGAGTCTGAATCCCCAAACCTACAGAAAACTGGTGTGCTGGCTAGTTTTCTGCCAATCTGACCCAAGCTGGAGTCATCTCAGAAGAAGGAAACTCAATTGAGAAAATGCCTCCATAAGATCAGAGTGCAAGACAGAAGGAGGCAACACATGTCTTTAATCTCAGCACTGGAGAGGCAGAGGCCTCTGTGAGTTTGAGGCCAGCCTGGTCTACAGAGCTAGTCCCAGGACAGCCAGGGATATACAAGGAAGAAACCCTATCTCAAAAAACAAACAAGCAAACAAACAAAACAACAACAGAAAATCAGGCTGCAGTTGACCAGGTACAGCGGCACATACCTTTAATTCTAGCACTTAGAGGCAGAGACAGGAAGCCAGCTGGCCTGCTGAAATGTGGATCTAACCAATATGCATGTGTGTCTGTCCATGTGTTCTTCCTTCCTTCCTTCCTTCCTTCCTTCCTTCCTTCCTTCCTTCCTTCCTT
>NW_021604587.1:4855964-4868425 GCF_004785775.1 Grammomys surdaster
TCTTTCTTTCTTTCTTTCTTTCTTTCTTTCTTTCTTTCTTTCTTTCTCCCCCCTCTTCGAAACAAGGTCAGTGCCTTGTTTATTTCTGTCTCCGGCCCTTGCTTTAAGTTGTTGCATAAACCTGCAGAAAGTCTCACTGTGGACTTCCCAGCTCATTCATCTCACAGAGCGCTTCCCACGGCTCCTCACTCTGCCATCCCCACACTTGCTTCTGCATGGTTCCTGGTCTCAGGCAACATTTCCAGGCATGGTGTCCACCTCATTGTTAGCTACTGTTTTCCAGTTCTTGACCAGAACCTGGTGCTCTGCAAGTTTCCCACTCAGTAACTCTTATACATCCTGTTCATTTTGGAGGCTCCAACTTCCAGAAGCCTCCCTGTCCACCAGATGCTCACTGTCTAACTCCCCTGGGATGGCTGATGGCAGGGAGGGGGATGAGGAACCCAGGTCTGGCAAAGGGAAAGTGAATTGGGAGCTTTCTGTAGAGCTTTCCTCCGATTGAAAAAAAGCACTGTCTTGGTTCCCTCAGCCCCCAGTACTGTCGACATAAGGAGTGAAAGGCAGGTAGTTTGGGATACGACCCCAGAGGGAGAGAGAGAGAAGGGAAAGGAGAGTTAGAAGCAGACAGAGGTTCAGCTGCTACTGTGGGTGACATGAGCTTCATTAGACAGAAACATCCTTGATGAAGGTGCAAATCACCTACCTTAGAGTCATCCCCGAGAAAGCCAGGGCATCAGTGTTAGTCAGGGTTCACTAGAGGAACAGACTAACCAGGTGAGTAGACATTACCAAGGCATCTATTCAGTTCGCTTAGGTGATGGTGGGTAGTTGCAATGGCTGACTTCACACTGGAGAGCCTGAGAACCCAGTAGCTGGACAGTTCAAGAGAATAGATGCCTCAGCAGTTCCAGTGATGCTGAACACTGGCTGGTTTCTGGAGAGTCACTGTTGAGAGCCTGAAGAAGCTGGAGTCTGATGTTAGCTGAGGTTGGCAGCAACAGCATCGATGCATTCATCAGCAAGAAGCAAAGGCCAGCAAGCAATAACGTTTTTTTTCCCTTTAGGACCTTTTAATTTCTGGATTGCTGTTAGAAGGTGTGGCACTCTGGGGAGGGAGTCTTCCCCCTCAGTTAATCCTTCCTAGAATCGTCCCCACAAATCCATCTTCAAAGGCATATCCAATCAGATTGACAGTCAAGATTATCCATTATACCAACATCTTTGCAGTCGTGGGCTGGGGATTCCTCTTGGGAGAAACAGATATTTTAGTATTCCAAATCTGAAGCTTGCAGACAGTCTCCTGTGGTGTGAGGAGAAAGCCCTAGGGAAAGGCAGCCAGAACTTGGCAGGAACTCAGTGAAATGGCAGGACGGATGGAGAGGAGTGATCTCCAAGAGCCTCTTGCTTGTGCATGTGTTGTGTTATCTGGAGATGAGCATCTATTTTGTGACTGTGAATGATAACCAGGAAGACGACAAACCAACACACAGAAGTTGGTGATTTGGGGCTGATGGGAGGGGCGGGGGAATCCATGGTTCTTGGTGTCACTGGCTGCTACACTAAAACTGAGCTAGCATTCCTAGTGCATGAAATAACCATGTCTGTGATTCTCCAAGCCACTGTTACTGCGGTGTCCTGTTACTTGTTAAGTGAATTCTGCTGGAAACAGAGCTATGGAATGAAGAGTTGGGAAAGTCAGGCCGAACAGCTTAGCAGACACCAACACCTCGTCTCAACGTTTGTTTCAAGAGAAGTAGAGATGAGAGTCCAAGTAAATGCTTGTTAACAGACAGGCAAACAGGTAGCAGGCTAGGTACCACTGTGTTAAGACAGGTGAACAGTAGCAGGCTAGGTACCGCCAGTGCGGGGAGCGCCAATTTCTACGTGTTGAGGGACTCAGTTCTTATCCCTTTATGCTGTGTTTCCTTTTGTCATCTGATCCCACATTAAGATTTCATCTGACATTAATTGTTGGTTTCTCAGATCCTCTGCTATTCTGGAATGGCTCAAAGGTCACTAATAAAGTCTTTTGGCCAATTTATTAATAGTCACAGCTATTTTTACTTCTGCTTGTTGCGGCGCAGCTCTGTGTAGTACTGGAAGGACAGGGACACTGTTTTCCTTTGGTATCTTTTGTAGGAGCTGGGTGGGGGAAAGGGTTATACAGGACGTTTTGGCATCACCAGGATAAGTAGCTTTGGGGCTAAGCACAACTACAAATTGCCTCCTTGTCAAGATTCCCTTTGTTGCAAGTGTAAGAAATCCAATTCAAGCACACAGGAAATGGGTTGGCCTCAGTGATAAGACTACAGTGATTACGTTCACGCAGAGCTGGCTCCAGCGGCTCTGGTGGGGCACACACCCTCTCTGCTCTGTGCTCCTCCCCTTTGCTCTTAGTTTCTTTCCACTTCTCTCTCTCGTTCTCTGTTTTCTCCTTCTCATGGGTACACACGCACAAACCTCATCTCACCTTGTTTCTATTTCCCTTTATTCCGCCCTATTCTCGGTACCATGCAAAATGGCAGCCACGCTCCTGGTTCTTTCCACGTTTTCTGTGTAGCCTTTCCACCTGCGATCCTCTAGAAACCTCATAAGGCCCTTGATTGGGCTTCCCTGAGTCAATCACAGTGACCAAGAAGACAGAAGATTCTGATTGGTTGCCATGAGTCAAGCCTGTAGCACTGGGTCAGTCATGAGAAAGACAGTGCCTAGGAAGGGCTCAGGGATGGAGGAACATCCAGAGCAGTCAACAGAAGGCGAATAGGGATGCATGCTGGGCAGACTGTGGAGTAGCTGCAGCTGCCACCACCATCTCAGAGCCACAGATCCAAGTTGCACAGCCAGAAGCCGCGCCCCTGAAGCAACCAGCAGGTTTAACCCTCTGACCCCTCTGTGATGTTGAGGAAAGGGACAAACATGCTCACTCCCTTCCTACGTGTAGGATCCGGGTTGAGACTTATCTTGGAGACAAGGACTGGGCACAGGCTCTTTAAGAGACACACCCAGGGCATGGACCTGAATCCGTGAACCGGGGGAAGCAAGGGGCATTGATAAAGGGGATGTGTTATGAAATCAGGAAATAGGACTCGGGTGCCCTTCCTCCAGACCTTCTGAGAAGTGATACCAAGTTGTATCATTCCAAATACCTATAATCGCAGCCGAAGCATCACGAAGAGTTCAAGGCCAACCTGGGCTGATTGGAGGCTAGCCCAGGAGTCACTTGTGGCCTATCTGGCTTGGACGAGTGTGAAGGGAACACAGTGACTTCTCTCAAACAGAGAGATACAGGAGTTCAAGAGGCAGCTGTGGGCACAGCCTGGCCTGGCCACTGAAGTTATAAAGGACCGCAGAGCTGGCCTGGGCCCTGTGGCCTTCTGCAGTCACCAGTTAATTGCTATCTCTGCATTTGGCTCAACCCTTACCTTTGGGGCACACAGCAGCCCAAAGGCTTCAGGGCTTTCTTACAGGTTCTGGCTACATGGACTGGACTGATTGATATGTTAACAAAAATGGTTTTGTTTCCAGAACTGTGGATTCTAAATGTTTCATCTGAAACTCCCACCTGAATCCTGCTGAGAATTTCTGGCTAAGTTGCTTATTCACTGGCCCTAATAAAAGAGCTTGGCAGTTCCCTGGGATAGTTAAAACCTTTAAGACTCTTCAGAAATAGAGACAGAGTGAGGTAAACCGGAGCCTGACGCACTGGAATGTTCTTCAGATCAACTTTTGCCTGTGGAACTCATGATAGAAAAGCATTTCCTGTTATAAATAGAAGCCTGGCTATGATGGGGTCACTTTCCCAGCCCCTAACAAACAAACAACTGCCTCCCATGCAAACCAGCTTCTTCGTTTTTCATATGTCAAAGGGAGATATGCTTTCACAGGTGTAAATGCTTCCAAACATCAGTTCATGCAAATCAAGGACTGGCAAGGGCTTTGGCTTTTTTGCTCTCAAGGGGGCAGAGCAGAAACCTTGGTATAGGATGGGCAGGACAAAGGGTTGAGGTCAGATGTGTATTGATCTGGCAAAAAGACAGTTGCAGCTTTCTACCCGCTGCAGAGGTATCCCTGATGCAGCTGTGTGGCTGTGGGCAAGTCAATTACCCTCTCTAGGATCCAGGTACTTGCTCAGAAGTGAGGGTTAATCAAGTGGTTGACTTGAGGTCCTGGTGTTGCACCTGTCTACTCCAGGGTCAACTACACAGGGTGTTCTTCAGTGATGTCACCTTCACTGGAATTCTTAATACAGCCATCCAAGAAGTCACTTGGGGAGCACTGTGAGCTGGCGGGGGAATTGAAATCTACGTGTCATCCTTTAGCCCTAAATTGTCTTCTGTGAACGTGTAAACCACGGGGCTATAAACTATGCTCACCAGTCAAATCTGGGCTTCTGCTTGTTCATGTCAATAAAGTTTTATTAGAATAGTCAGATTACATTTCCATGCTGCATGAAATGCTCATTTTGAGCTGCAGTGGCAGAGGAGGGTAGTGTTTGGTGCGGAGACCCTTCCCTATGGCCTGAAGAGGCTGGGTGAGTCACTGCCAGATCCTGTACAAGGAAAGTTTGCCACTCTGGATATAAATCTCTCTCCTTGGCTCCAGCCTTTCCTTCAGGCCACAATGAGGCTCTTCTTTGTGCCTGAGATCTTTGGAGCTGAGTGATGCCCCAAGGACTTATGGGCTGTTGGCATTCTTGAGTTGAGAGGAGGGAAAGAGAAATGCCAGGAGAGAAAATAGGAGGAATGAAAGTGTTGTTGGAAAAGGGTGGGAAGAAGATGGTGGGGGTGGGGCCTCCTCTGCGTTGCATCAGCAGGGGCATGCCAGTGTTTAGAGATTTGCTCAGCTTGGCTTGATGCCCAGGCTGGGACTCAGCCACCTTCTTCAGCTCTGAGTTCCAGGAATCCGGCCTAGCGGGCACCCTTTGGCTACCATGGAACTTCAATGTGGAAAGCCCTTGTCTTTTTTCCTGATGGAAATGACAGTCTTTTCATGGTCTCTAGAAGACCACAAATGCCAACATTATCAGGCATGTACCTTTGCTGGCGTCTGCCTGTGGCTCCTGCAGCCATTTGTTGGAGGACCATATCTGGCTTATTGCTTGTGGGGTCCAGTCCATTGTCCAGGTGAATGCTGTAGCCTTCTGTAGCAAGTACCACACACCAGCACCCCTCTTTCCAGGGCCATCAGCATCCTTTTCTAAGATCTGTGTGCTCTGCTGTCCAGGGCTCATACCCAGGACTTGCTTGTTCACTGGGGCCCCTGGGTAGTCAGTCCATAGTCAATGACTAATGTGGAGAGGACCAAAGGCCAGCTCCCATTGTCTTGGGATGCCATCCTGCCTTGAGCTCCCTGAAGGAGCATGGGCAGGGACTTCAAGTTTAAATACACATATGCAGAGGATCACACTCGGATGATAGAAATTACTCTTTTGGTTTGAGGTGGTATGGTGGTTTGAATGAGAATGGTCCCCAGAGGCTCATCTGCTTGAATGTTTGGTCCCCAGTTGGACTGTTTAGGAAGGATTAGGAGGTGTGGCCTTGTTGAAGGAGCTGTGTCACTGGGAGTGGGCTTTGAGGTTTCACAAGCCCACACAGTGCCCACTTTTGCTCTTGTTGCTGGCAGATGTTGCTGACTTCTTAGCTATGACTCCAGAATCATGCCTGCCTGCTTCCCACCACACTCCCCATCATGATGGGCATAGGCTAACCCTGGAAACTGTAAGCAAGCCCCAAGGAAATGTTTCCTTTATATGTTGCCTTGACCATGATGTCTCTTCACAGCAATAGAACAGTAACTAGAATTGTTTTTTTCTTGTTTCGTTTCTGACAGAGTCTCATTCAGTAGTCCAGGCTAGCTTCAAAATTTTTCTGCCTTGGTCTTTTGAGTCCTCTTAATAAAGCCATGTGACACCACACCTGACTGGTCAGTTTTAAATGAAGATTATACTATGGTTTGAAAGGACAGGTCTAAACTCAAGTTGGAATTAAATTGCCCTTGTAGCAACACTGACAGGAGGGTCCCTGTGATGCTTTGTGTATGCTTGGCCCAGGGAGTGGCACTATTTGGTGGTGTGGCCTTGTTGGAGTAGGTGTGTCACTGTGGGAGTGGGCTTTAATACCCTAGTCCTAGCTACCTGGAAGCCAGTATTCTGCTAGCAGCCTTCAGATGAAGATGTAAACTCTTAGCTTCTGCTGTACCATGCCTGCCTGGATGCCACTATGTTCCCACCTTGAGGACAATGGACTGACTCTGAATCTGTCAGCCAGCCCCAATTAGATGTTGTCCTTATAAGAGTTGCCTTGGTCATGGTGTCTGTTCACAGCAGTAAAACTCTAACTAAGACAGTCCCCAAAAAGTGATAAATTACTTATTACTGTGAAAATAAGGTCCTGATTTAAAAAAAAATACAGTCAAGTTTGCTCCTCCCCTCCCCCCCCCATTCTCTTCTGCCATGTTCCAATACAGCATAGAGACTCTCATCAGATGGCAGAGCCCTAGGACTTCACAGTCTCCAGAATCATGAGCTAAGTGAGCGAGTGGTTGTTTATGAATTCCAAAGCTGGTAGTGTCTTGTCACACTAGCAGAACCTTGACTCAATCTGTTGTTGTCAGAGAGTGAGAAGACAGTTAGGTCAAAGGTGCCAGCTCCCAGGTCCTGGATTGCCCCCACTCCCACACACAAAGCAAGCCAGGCACCCTGCCACTGAGAAACCGTTTTTAAACCATGGCAGAGTGAAGGCAGGTTAGGAAAGCTCTGAGAACCTAGTGCATGACTCATTCCCAGGGTGTCCAGAGGTGAGGGAGGGCAGTGGGAGACGCTGAAGGTTCCTGAAGAAGTAGTCCGTGGTGTATTCAGCCATTATATCTGTTTCTGCTCTTCCCCTCCCTGACAGACTACCTTCATCTGACCTTGGGCAAGCCTCTATAATCCAGGATCATCACCCCATCTGGGAGCCTTCCTTTATGCACATCTGCCAGGCCCCTTTCCCCATATAAGCTGACTTAGTCACAGGTCCCAGAGATCAGGACACAGAAACGTGTGGGAGGGAGGTGACACATTCAGCAGAGCTGTGCATCAGGCTTTGGCCTATTTGGGTCCATGCAGATGGCTGAGGCGCCATGGATACAGCCGTTTTCCTTGACTGACAGCTGAAACAGTCCCCTCTGTCCCCTCTTCTCTGTCTAGCTTCCCTCCTGCTCTGATCCGTTGCTCTTGGCACATTGCTTCACTAAACCACGTGTACCAAAGAGTAGGGGACAGCTCCCAGGATCATGTGCTCTCCCCAGTGTCCCAGCATCCCAGCACCTGGAAGGACAGACTTGGACTGTGGATGCTCTTCAGATGAGGGGACGTCGGCCTTCGAGGTTTATGTAAAGCTGGCTGTAGGGCAGGGAAAGTCCAATGGGTTTTGTAGACCCCTGAATAGGAATATTGTCTTAGTTAGGATTTCTATTGCTATGAAGAGGCACCATGACTACAGCATCCATCCATCTATCTATCTATCTATCTATCTATCTATCTATCTATCTATCTGTCATTTTTGTGTTTTGAGACAGGTTTCTCTGTGTAACCCTGGCTGTCCTGGAATCCATTTTGCAGACCAGGCTAGTCTTGAACTCAGAGATCTGCAGGCCTCTGCCTCCTGAGTGCTGGGATTAAAGGCAGGCACCACCTAACAGCTTTTTTTTTTTTTTTAAACTGGCAACTCTTATAAAAGAAAACATTTAATTGGAGCTGGTTTACTGTTCAGAGGTTTAGTCCGTTATCGTCATGGTAGAAAGCATGGCAGCTTGCAGGCAGACTTGATACTAGAGAGGTAGCTGACAGTTCTACATCTGGATCCTCAGGAAGAGAACAGGTTTGAGCTTTTGAGACCTCAAAACCCACCCCCTAGTGACACAGTTTCTCTGACAAAGCCACACCTCCTAATAGTGCCACTCCCTATGGAACAAGTATTCAAACACATGAGACTATGAGGGTCATACCCATTCAAACCACCACAAGCTCTGAGGCCATAAGACCAGAGATCCCACAGTCTTCCAGCTATAGGCTTGCCTTAGCATCTGCCTTATGCTTGGCTGCCAGCCAAAAGCAGTGAGTAGAGAGCACAGTCTGCCTGCAATCCTGGCACCAACCACAGTCCCGAATTTAGAGGCCTCCTGCCCTCTGCAGAAGGGTATGGTCATTGGGTGCAGAATTCAAACTCTTTTGCTGATGGGCTTTGAAATTCCTGGGACGATTTTAGCAAGGAAGTAACACGGTCCGGTTACTTGAAGCAGTTTGTGGCTGCTGGTGGGCGGAGGGGGCCAGAAGCCTAAGGGATAGGGGAGGCTGCAGTATTCTCCCTAGTAGAGAGGGTGACGGCTTGTCTGGCCTCACTCTTGCCCCTGTAAAGAATGTTCCCAGCTATCAGAGCAGGAGACCGAAGCTCAGCTCCTGGGCTCATAGCTCCAACCTCCTCACTTCTGTGAGGTAAGCGCTGTGGAGTCTGACTTAGAGGCTGTTGCCTAGGCACTGCCCCCTCTCCTTCCAATCACTACTTACTTTCAGAGCTGAGTTTCTGCCTCAGCTTTCTTTCCAGAAGAATATGACCCTGTTCTAGAGACATTCTGGCACCTCTGGGTAGAAGTGCCAATCCAGGGCCTTCTGTAGCTTGGCTGGGGAAGGGGATCTGGGCATGAGCCCAGGTTTGATATGTCCTGGTCTATACACATTGCTGTCACCTGGGTAATTCTTTTAAAATCCCAGTAGGCTTGGCTCCCTCCCCTGCTTGCACACCTGAGCAATCAAATCGAGGTCTTCCAGCAAGACTGTTTCTGCCCCTTTCTAGTTCCTCAGGTGGTTCCAGTGTGCAGCCAAGACAAGCTGTTCTTTTTGGGGACAGGGGACTGTGTGTGACTGGCACATGACTCATTCCCCCACTCCCAGAGTCCTTGCACCATCCACGTGATATTAGTGGGGTCATGAGATGTAGCGCCTACGTGGTTTTTGTTATTATTGTCTGAGTCAGGGTTTCTCTGTGTAGCCCTGGCTGTCCTGGAACCCATTCTGTAGACCAGGCTGACCTTGAATGCACAGAGATCTGTCTGCCTCTGCCTCCTTAGTGCTGGGACTTTAGGTGTCCACCACTGCCCAGCAAACCTGATATGTTCACTGGGTGACAGCAACCGAGCTGTGCTCTCTGGGTTCTCATGTGTGGAGGGAGGCGGGGCACAGAAAACAAAGACTCTGGACAAGTTTTTAAAGACAAGCCACTAGCTAAAGTTGCTGCTTGTGAGCAGCGAGCATGGCCAGCCTGACCCTGGGATTAGCAATGGCTTTCTGAGTCATTACCTACCATCCAACGGTCCCTTGACCCTCTGCAGATCCAACAGCCTGAAAATGGGCAGCCTTAAGAGTGCTGGGTCAAGGGCTGGAAGCTGGCCAGGTCTCTGGGGAACACTGTCCTTGCCCATGGTTGGGGAAAGATGGAAAGGGGGAGTGGCGGTGAGCACTGGGGTCAAGGATTGTAGATCTGTCCACTCCTGTCCACTGGGAGAATGCTGTGGGACTTTCCCAATTTCTAGAGATGAAGTTGGTCTCTGAGCCAAGCCCCACTGCCAGAGAAGTTCATGTTTATCTAGGAAACGTGAGCCCATAAAAGCCCAAAGCCAAACCCAAGCATACTCCTTGTACTTGCTTGCCTCCCAGTCTCTCTCCAGGGACTTCCTCTCTGATGGGAGAATCCTGGGTACCAGAGTCACGGGTGCATGGGGGAACTTAGCCAAATATATCTGAAGAAGCTTAAAGAACTTGGATAAAGGAAAAACAGGTAGACATTTCTCCACAGTAGAAATAGCAATGGCCACAAAAAACACAGCAAGGCATTCGACATCACGGGTCACAAAAGAAATACAAATGACAAAGATGTACCACGTGATGCCAACTCATGTGACCAGCATTTTAAAAAGGAAAAGAAGAAAGGAAGTGTCTAAAGGATGTGGATGTAGCTTGGTGCCTGTGCTTGACTAGAGTGTGTGGAGCCCTGGGTTCAATCCCTGGTACTATAGGAAAAGAAAGCTAACCGAAGACTGCTGGCTGACCCAGAGATGCACTTGGCTTACTCTCAGGATCCGAGACCTGGCCATTTGATGGGCATCCCTGCTTACAATTCTGCTCACGGTAGTTCTGGACACAGCATCTCTATTTACAGTGGCTGAAGGAGAAAACTCGAATGACTTCCAATGGATAAATAAACTCGTGGCACGTCCACGGATTAAATAGTATGCACTTGTGAAAATGAATGAGACGCTGATGTATGCTGATGAAGACAAAAAAAAAATGTCCAGTGGAAGAAACTAGACAAGAAAGGATGAATGTGCCATGATTTCATTTATCAAAAGTACTCGTAACAGGTAAATCCATAGAGATAACCCAGACGGCAGGTTTCCAGGGCCTGGGGGAGGGGGTAACTGGATGCAATGGCAGGGGATTCCAACAAGCCTGGAAGACACAGGGGATTGTGTGTGCCCAAGGCTCGTGAAAGGAGGGTTAAGGAGAGTGGATCCGATGACTTTCAGAACTTACGGTTTCAGAGGGATTGGACAACCACCCGCCAGGTTGGCATCACTGAAAGGAAAGGTGGGAGCTTCACACCCCTCCCCCCAAGTCCCTGCTCTTTCCAGAGAGCAAGAGTGACAGAAGTTAACAATCGACTTTCGTGTTGGGTCTTTAGGACGTAAAGGAGACATTCCATAGTGTACACCAGTGGGGTCTTTTAATGGGGAATTATATATATTTTCTCAGCCTTCTACTACATACTAGACGCCATGTTAACCACAGCCACCAAAAGTGTGTTGGCTCCTGACTTCCAGATCTTGCTTGGGGGAGAAAGAAAGACTAACACAACGTGTTTGGTAGTGATGGGTGCAAGCTAAGAACACTGGATGTGGAAGGAAATGGGCAGATGACAACAGGAAGGACAGGCAGTTAGAGGAACCTCAGGAGAGTGGGATGGGTGCCCAGAGTCAGGTGGGGGAGGTTACCATATGGTCAGGAGAGGTACCCCAGCCAGCTGTCATGGTGGCTATATCTAGTGGACAGCTTGGTGTCTCCCATGTCTTCTCCTGGCCCCCTGAGTGCAGCTACAGTGCAGATGGGGGCTATGCCTGTGGATGGCATCCCTCATCAAGCCACTGTGTGCTGATGTGTTTTGTTTTATGCATAAAGAGCTGATGCTCCTGAGAGGTGACCCTCTGTGAACGGGAGGTGTAGTCCTGACTTTTCTCGTTGCTGCGACAAAATGCCTGAGAAGAGCAACTTAGGGAAGGAGTTCTATTTCATTTCTGTTGCTGTGATAAAATATCCCGATAGAAGGTAACATCTGGGAGAAAGGGTTTATTCAGCTAACTGGTCCAGATTGCAGTCCATCCCTGCAGGGATGCGAAGGCAAGAATTCAAGCAGCCATTTACTCCATAGTGCTGAGCAGAAAGAAAATAAATGCATTCTTGCTTGCTTGCTTTTTTTTTTTTTTTACACTCTTCAGGACCCCGTTCTAAGGACGGTGGTTCTCAACCTGTGGGTCACAACTCCTTTGGGAGTTGCATATCAGATATTTATATTATGATTCATAACAGTAGCAAAATCACAGTTATGAAGTAGCAATGAAATAATTTTGTGGTTGGGGATCACCACAACATGAGAAACTGTATTAAAGAGTCTTAGTTTTAGGAAGGTTGAGAACCACTGCTCTAGGGAATTCTGCCCTACATCAATTAGCCAAGATAATCTCTTACACACAAACCCGCAGGCCAACCCCAGCTAGATAATTCCTCAGCTGAAGCTCTCCAGTGATATTTTAGGTTATGTCAAAGTGACAGTGAAAACTAACCCTTGTAGAAACGTTTGCTTTGACTCAGTTTGAGAATACAAGCCTTCACGTGAAGAAAACATGGTGGCTGGGGTGTGAGGCAGAAGGCCACACATATGCCCAGTTGGGAAGCCGAGAGGTTAATGCTGGCGCCCAATTCACGTCCTCTTTTTTCATTCAGATTTGGACCGCAACTCATTCCACAGTTCCCCAGAAGGTCCCTCAAGTGCCAAGGCCCTTTACCCAGTCCAATCACACGTTTCCTGGATTTACTTTCCCTGTCTCTCACCCCCGGTTTTGGGGTCTACTCCCAAATAAAATGCTGGTGCACAAGGCCCTGCCTCAGACCTCTTGTCTTAGGTGAACCCAAACTAAGACATGGCAAAAGGTATTGAGTTTGAAGCCAAAGGAAATGAAGGTATCTCCAAACAGGGTAAACCAAGGGTGTGGTCATTTTGAAAAGTAGTCCTTAGGTTTACCTATGCTGAGGCCACGGATATCTTCCAGGTCTATTTGCTGGAATGGAAGGATGGTAGTGAGTGGATGAAGGCTGCGGACTGCGGACTGAGGGCTGCGGGCTGAGGGCTGCGGGCTGAGGGCTGCGGGCTGAG
>NW_021604587.1:4868435-4955935 GCF_004785775.1 Grammomys surdaster
AGGGCTGCGGGCTGAGGGCTGCGGGCTGAGGGCTGCGGGCTGAGGGCATGAGGCTATAGAGACTCGGGAATCAGGAGAAGCCAGGAGAGGGTCCCTTCTACTTTTAGACTTTCCACTCCTCCATAGCCTTATGCTGGTTGCATTGGACTCTGATCCTTCACAAAGATCTCCAGGATTCTTTGGGAAGTAGTGCTGTTTCGGAAATTTTCTTCTGGAATTTTCCTGGATGAACATTCTAACACTCAATGGCCTGGCACCTTTCAGAAGCTGGATTTATCCTCTGCAGTGAGACAGCCCCTGTACCATGCTATGCTTGGAAGTACTGTCTGTCAGCTGCTTCCACATCCAGCCAGCCATCCCCAGCAGTGTGGGAAATAACAGCCAACGGCAGAAAAAGAGACACAGACATAACATAGGCTTGTGTCCCAAGTCAGTCAGGAAGCCCATGGTGGCCCGAGTCTGGGATGCAGAAAATAGATCTTCCAGATGAAGCCTCAGGGTGACAGGCTAAGCTGTATACTTCCAGAGAAGGAGCAAAGGAATCCTTTCTTTCTGGACCCATGGTTACTGACAGCACAGAGGGCAGTAAGGAGCCAGGTACTGTCATATCAAGGAGGAAATGTCCTCTGGTTGGCCTGGGCCCCACTGTAAACAGGAGGCTCTTAGAACTCCTGTTCTGCTCAGGGCCTCCCTCTCAAAGTAGCTGAGGCTTAGCCACCCCATTCAAATCCTAATTCTAAGGCAGGAGGCCATGGGTTAGAATGGGTAAGAGTCAAGGGAGGAGAGAGAGAGATGGGCTCTGCAGTGACTGAGGATTCTAGCCCTGCCCACAGAATGGCAGAGAATGGAAGAAAAGGGATGGGGGTGGGGAGTGGGGGAGAAAGAGAGGGAGAAAGAGAGAGACAGAGAGAGAGAGAGACAGAGAGAGACAGAGAGAGCAGACACACACACACACACACACACACACACACACAGAGAGAGAGAGAGAGAAAGATAAAAAAGTCCTTCTGAATCAACAACATACATCATCTTCTTAAAGTTAGCAATAAAACTGTAAATTTCTTTTATTAAAATTTAAAGTTTGAATAAACAAGAAGCAGATACGTACTGGTTGTAAATTTAAAAGTACAGCCAGTGTTTTTGTTGTTGTTGCTTTTTAAAAGTGGAACAGTGTTTCACTGTGTAGCTCAGGCAGGCTTAGAATTCATTATATAGCCTCAAACTCATGGCAATTCTCCTGCCTCAACCTCCTGAGTGTTGCGATTATAGGTGGGAGTCACCCTGCCTAGCTAATAGGTACCTTTAAAGAATTTTTATAACCATGATTTATTTATGGAGATGTTAGCATATGCCACTGCATGATTGTGAGGGTAAAGGACAAGTCTTTGGAGTCCCTTCTCTCTTTCTGCCATGTGGGTCTTGAGGATCAAGCTCAGATCATCAGTGTGAGTGGCAAGTGACTTTATCCATAGTGTCCCCCAACTGGTCCCTGAGAAGTGCTTCAATATCTTTTCTTCCAAAACTATTTTAACTACATGTATGAGTATGTCTGAGCACATGAGCATAGGTTCCATGGGGGCAGAGGCATCAGGTCCCTCTGGAGATGGAGTTACAGTTATTAGCTGCCTTATGTGGATGCTGGGAACTCGACCGAGGACAGTTCTAAGATGCTCTTAGGCCTCTGGGTTCTGTACAAGCTTTTCTCTGCTACAGTAAGGCTCAGTGGGCAGCGTAGGCAACAGTCCTTTTTGCAGTTTCTGGTAACCTGTTTTCTGGATCTGTTTTCTGTCTTTATAATTTGTCCTTTCTAGAATGTTCTGGAATTCTGTGAAACCAGAAGGTAGCTGTTTGGGTCTGGCTTCTTACACTTAGCGCAGGACGTTCAACTTCATTTGTACTGTCTGGTAGGCTCTTTCTCTTTCACAGAATGGCTGTCTTGTAGTTTACCCCAGGCCTGATTCACAGCTCTGAGATTCCTTAAATGAAATTCAACTAGAACCTCAAGAGACAAAGCAGATGAGAGCTGAGATTGAATGATCTGGCCGAGAATGGAGAAAGTGGGGCGGGGCTGTGTCAGGCCTTGGAAGCTCCTATTAGAATCTGTAGGATTCTTTGGAACATACATTGAAGCCTCATTTTTATGCTTAGAAACATTGTTTCATTGTCCCTTTTAATATATTTTGGGTTTCCTACTGTCCCCTATGCCTGGAGACACTTAGGTCTGGGACATCTGCAAGACTCACTGTCTCCATTCCCATATCTCTGCAGAGGTCTCAATTTTCCAACTGCCTCTGTTTAACACTGCAAACTGTCTCCAGGCTCACTTACCCTCTCCTTTCCTGTCCAGTCTCTGCTCATAGCCTCTAACTCTGTCTAGCCTGCTAAGCAACAGGATTACTCATTAGGCCTGTCTGCCTGCTGGCAGATAAATGCTGTGTGGTACGGACCTTTTTTTTTTTTTTTTTTTTTTTTTGCTTTGTTTTCCTGTTGCTGTGGTGAAATAGCCAGACAAGAAGCAACTTTGAGAGAGAAAGGGTTTATTTAATCCATCTCATAATCCTGGGTTGCAGTCTGTCATTGCATGGAAGTCAGGGCAGAAACTTGAAGCAGCCAGTCACATCCACAGTGGAGAGCAAAGAGAATTGATGTCCCTGTGCCTACAACTCAGTTCACTTTCTCTTTTATACAGTCCTGGACCCAAACCCAGGAAAAGGTGCCACATCCCTTTACTGTGGGTGTTTCCACATGAATTGACGCAATCAAGTCAGTTCCCCCTAGACCTGCCCACAGGCTAACCTGAGCTAGACAACCCCTCACTGAGACTCTTCTTGCAGGTGATGTGACAGTACAGGGAGCTGACAGTTAAAACTAAGTATCTCACTCATCTTAAATATTTAGAGAGAGCCTGGAAAATTGCAAATCAACAACGTTGAGAGAGCTAATGACAATGGGAGCTGCCCATCAGATCTGAACCGGTGCTGACTGCCTCACCTACTACCTTTGTTATCTTTACATTAACCACCTAGACTCTCTGACCCTGGGTTTCCCCCTCTGGAAAATAGTAGTAATGCCAAGTAACAGTACAAAGCTCTGGTAGCCACATAAAAATAAGTATGTGTTGTGAGCTACAAAGTAAGGCTACACTGTATTCATTTCCTAAGGTGCTATAACTATTAATGCAAGTTAGGTAGCTTTCAAGAGCTACCTTGTACCAGAACTGTGCACCACTCAGTTATGGAGGCAAACTTTTAATCATGGTATCAGCAGGACCCACTCTACCCGGCCCTGGCAGTGAGGATCCTTCCTCACCTCTTCCAGCATCTATTAAACACTCACGATCGTTGGCCCTCTTGCTTGGTTAATCAGATTTCCATTGTTGAGTCTAACTTTTTGTTTGTTTGTTTGTTTGTTTTTGTTGTTGTTAGCTTCATGCTTTCCTTTGTCCCTGGAATCCTGGCTGTTTTTCAGTTTGGTTGGCACAAAACTTTTCCTCACTTGGTGATATCACCCTGTGGCTTCTACAGAGAACATCCAAGGAAGGTTGTCCCTAATTCAGTTCTCTGCCAGCCATTCAACCTCTTGGATGACAGAGCCCTGGAAGTGGTCCCTGGAGCAAAGATCCAGGAGCAAATCATTTGGTTGGGAGATGATCCCAGAAGATATGGAGAGGGTGTGAGAGAGGGAAAAAGAGAACCTAGGTGTTCTTGGGAAGGTGTGTTGCAAAGCAAATCGTTACTACAGCCATAGTTCCATCTCAGGGGAACCCTGGGAAGCAGTGTGGTTCTGTTCTCAGGATGAATCCTCTGAAGGGAGAGAAGAAGATGGGCATCCTCGTGGTACCCTGTGCATGGGCTTCAGAGTAAAGAGTTCTATAAATAGAAGCAGAGGGGTGGGTGGACACTACCAACGTTTTGAAACAGTCCTTTCCTAATCATGTGCCCGCACTAAAGTTATGATGCTGGGCAAGACAGAAGCAGCCCCCCACCCCCCGCCCTCTGGTCAAAGACAAGGGGAATTAAATGGGATATTGCTTGCCAGTGCTATGGACATGCTGAGGGCTTTTAGAGGAGGGGATGCCAGGGCGGAGGAGGAGAGGAGGCTAGAAGTACTGGGCAGCTGTAAAGGTCCATCCCTGTATAGGAAAAGCATGACTTTGTAGGGTGCATGTGGAAAGAGAATGTGTATGCTTTTCAGGACCCTGAATGGGAGTGAGATGGGGAAAGGGGGAGGAAAAGAAGCTGCAAATACCATGTTGAAGATAAGGAAGAGTTTCTGAAGAGTGCACACATCAGCATGGCAGAAGCTGATACACGGTCAGAAAAGTTTTCTCTGTTGGCTGTGTTAACAGTGGGCTATAAGGGGTGTCCACAAGAATGGCAATGGGAGGGTCTCCCAACTCTTATGATCCTACTCTTAATGTGTGTGTACATGCACGTACATGTTTTTGAGCATGTGTATATAGGGTACACTCGGAGGTTAAAGGGTATCTTCCTTTATAGTCTTTCCTATTTTTTGAGACAAGGTCTCTCACTGAACCTGGAGCTCACTGATAAAGCTAGATTGGCTGGGCAGCAGACTCTAGGGCTCCAGCTGTGTCTGCCCTGCTAGAGCTGGGATTACAGACAGAGAGTACCGCACCCAGCTTTTACATGAGTCCTGGAGACAGAATTAAGGTCTCCATGCTTATGTGGTGAGCACTTACCTGACTGAGGTCCCTCCCCAATTTCTCTTCCTGTGCCCTGCATTGTTGTATGAGTGTCTGTTATTTATATATCCTCCTGTGGATGGGTACTCGGGCTGCATCCAGTCCGGGATCTTGTGAACAGTGTGGCTATGAATACTCTAGGAGCTGTATTAAGAGGCTCAAATACAACACAGCTCTCCTTTTGGATAGGCACATGGTGACTACAAGCAGGATTTTCAGGCATCCATTTTCAGAGGTTTTCCAGCTTCTCTCCTATTCTTAGGCAACTGGAGATATTAGGGGCTGTGTGGTGGCTTCCCTATATTGAATATGCACTCTGTGTTGCTTAATATCAATTATCCACTGGAGAGAATGTAGTAGGGCCCGGGAGGGACCTCTGCACATGCTGTATCTTGGTTGTATGGAGGTGGGGGTGCCCTCCTGCTGTGGGTAGCCCATTCCCTAGATTGTGTAAGTAGAGGAAAGGAGTTGAGAAACAGCAGGTGTTCATGTTGCTCTCTGTTCCTGATTGCGGATGTGATGTGACCAACTCCTTTTAGTTCCTGCCTCCCTGACAGATGATATCTCAGAACTGTGAGCCAGAGTAAACCCTTTCTCCTTTCAATTGCTTTTGGCAAAGTATTTTACCATGGCAATAGGAAAAAAAACTAAGACGTTCTCCGTAACTACTCACCTTAGGGGAAGGATTTGTCTCTTGTCTGGATGTGTACTCATCACTTGCAGAGGCACACATACATCACTCTCAAACACAACTGTGTGCCTGTGTGTGTGTGTGTGTGTGTGTGTCCGTTTGGGGGAGTTCCCAGGCTCCAATCCCCTAAACATGCAGCAGGTGTGTGTATGTGTGTGGGGGAAGTCCAGCCCTGAGAGGTGGACCTTCTGCAGCCCCAGAGGCCTTTGCACCTCTGCATCCTTTGGGCCTTTTTCTCAGATAGTTTTGCCTCCTTAGCTCTTGCCCACCTTAAAGTTGAAACCCACCCCTCCCCCACACCTACTTATCTTTCCTGCTGTTTATCAACCTCAGCTTAACATACATACGCAATGCCAGCTGTTTAACTTGTCTTCTTTCCTACCCAGCCCGGGGTAAATCCTAAGAGGCCAGGGATTTTTCTCCGAACCCAGGGCTTCAAATGTGCCAGCCAAACGCTGTACCATGGAGCTAATCCCCATCAAAGGCACGATTTTTAAGGATCTTGTTCTAGCTCCTCAGATCTGAGAGTGCTGCGAGGCACATTCAAGGTACTCAGCAAATGTAATCATTTGCCACTTGAAGGTGGGGCACGGGGCTGGGAGAGTGCTCGCTCTGCAAATCATTAGCACCACATCAAAGACAGGTATGGTTCGGATACCTGTAACCTAGCATCTGGGTTCCTGAGAGCTTGCCGGCCAGCCACTGAATTGGTGAGCTTCCACTGCAGTGAGAGATCATGCCTCGAGGAGACACTACAGCCAACAATAGAGGAAGCCATCTGATGTGCACACAGCACTCACGAGGGGCCTGTGCTCGGAGGAGTACATCGTCGGATATTTCATCTTGTGAACGTTGTGAAATGCTCTTACCTGATCTAGAGGGGTCAGGCCAGACATTCAGGACATAACTGGGAGACATGTAAAATGTGAGATGTCCCAGGCTGTGACTTCCAAGGCAGCACACTCACGGTGAGCAGGTTTTTAATATCTAGAAGTACACTCTAAAATACCAATGAAATACAGAATACCAAATATGTAAATCAGTTACTGTGACAGTGTCAATCATCAACTTGACAGGATGAAGGATCGCCTGAGAACCGGGCCTCTGGGCATACTTGTGGGGATTACTGTGATTATATCAATTGATGTTGGAAGATCCATCATCGAGAATATTTTGGTTCGATTTTTGCTTCTGCCCCAGGGACGTGCGGTTGGCAGTCTGTTCTGAAGGGGTGCAGGCTCCAGCCAACTTGTTTAGGAGCAATGTCTAATTTGGAGACACACAGACTCCAAATCCTACTGTACAAATACACACAATGGTGAGTGCATCCACACCAGACAACAGGTCTTTCTTTCTTTTTAGTTTTGGGTTGTGACTGTGTCTATAGTGTGCAAATGTTTCACATGTGTCTGTCTTAGTTATGTTTTCTATTACTGTGATAAAGACCATGACCGCATGCAACTTGGAGGGGAAGGGATTTAATCCATCTTACAGTTAATGGTCCACCACTGAGTGAAGTCAGTGTCCTCAAGGAACTCAATGCAGGAACCTGGATGCAGGAACTTGAGCCGAAGCCATGGAGATAGGTGGTTTACTGTTTGCTCAGCCTGCTTTCTTATGTCACCTAGGACCACCAGTCCAGGGATGGCCCAACCCACAGTAAGTTGGCCCTTCCCATATCAATCCTTATCGAAGAGAATGCCCTACAGACTGCCTATAGGCAACATGACATTTTCCCAATTGTTTCTTCTTCCCAAATAATTCTAGACTGTGTCACGTTGACAAGAAACTAACCAGGACAGTGTTTATGTGTGTTTGGGCACACATATGTGTATATGAGTGGAGCCCACAGGTTGATGTCACCTGGCCTCCTCAATCACTCTTCTTAAAATTTGAGGCAGAGTCTATCACCTGAACCCAGGGCTCGCTGGTCCCACTAGTCTAGCTAGCCAGCTTCCTGCCAGGACTACCTAGTCTCTGCCTCCTGAGCCATGGAATTACAGCTGGGCTGCCATGTCCACCTGGCATTTACGTGGAAGCAGAGCTCTACTTTGCCCACTGAGCTAACCTACCAGCTCCCTTTGCTTTGTTTTATATCTGTGTGTGTGCATGTATACATTCACATAAAATGAAAATGTACAAATATAATATGAATATTTTCTTTTCTTTTTTTTTTTTTTTTTGCTTCTGTCCCCAAGGAGGTGCAGTTGGCAGTCTGTTCTGTAGGGGTGCAGGCCCCAGTCAACTTACTAAGGAGCAATGTATGTGTATGTGCTCTGAGTAAGCCACCTGTCTCTGTGTCCCTCCTCACTGTGGGTACCTATGTTCTAGTTCTCTTGCTCATGCTTCAGACATATTTGTGCATTTCTAACGTTTTCTTTTTCTTGAAAGTGATAACACATTGCACACTCCCTTCAGCATGCTGCTTCCCCCCAACCCCCGACTTAATATGTCTCAGAGGCACTTCCATCCCAGAGCATAAAGAGATACTTTTAAAAGGCCAGAGAGTGTTCCATACGAGGATCTAATGGACTTAACCCATCCATGGGCATGGATGATGATGAGTCCAGTCTCCGCCTGTCACAAGCAAAGACAGATGTGTACCATTTTTTTCAGAGAGGAAGGGAGGGAGGGAATGAAGAAAGAAGCAGAGAGGGAGGGAGAGTAACCCACAAACATGGTTTTGGAATCTGACAAACATTTATTGGGCACACATTTTAAGTACCAGGCCTGTTGTTAGACTCTGCAGAGTTCTGGCCCTTGAAGCCAACCTAACAATGACTCTCAAAGGTCTGTGGCTTTCCCTGCTCTGTGGGAATTCCTTGTGGCTTCTATAACAGGGTAAGGAGAAGGAAAAAGCAGAGGCAGGGCTAGTTGGCTTTGAATGGTTTTTCAGGCTGGGCTTTATGTGTAGGCACTCAGCCGTGAACACGGTGGCACCCCTCGCACAGAGGCATGTGGGCAGCCTAGGGTTATGAGTTTGCCATGATATATTTAGAAGGAGCCCTTGAGTGGTGCCCGGAGCCAGAGCGTAAATAGCTGCTTACACGGTCATTTAAAGCAAATGCAGAGAGCGGCTGTAATTGCAGAGCGCAGGAAATGCTGTGCTTGAGAGCCATTCTGAAATGACATGCTATGTGACCCAATATTTTCCCAGAATGCAGAGGCTTCTTTGATCTCTGGGGCAAACCGCCCTTGCACAATGACTGGTTCACAGCAGCTCTCCAGACAGACATGCCCATCGTGGTGGGGTGGGGGTTGACGGCCAGGACAACCTGAACTAAGCACCCCTAGCTCAGAGTTCTGCCTGAGTTCTCCCAGAGACAGACATGAATGGAGTTCGTGGAGATCACTAGGAAGGTGATACCTCTAGGTACTAGAGGTGGGAAGAGAAGACAAGGAAGCCTGTGTTGACAGGTCTGAAACAGAGAATCCTTCCGAGCTGTCCAGCAATGGGCATTTGCTCTATGATGGAGCCTCTAATCTCCCCTGCCTGGTACTCAAGAGAAGCTGCTGATTTGGCACTGTAGGAATTTGATGGAACTTAGTCCGTGTTCTATTGCTGTGAAGAGACATTATGATCAGGTCAACTCTTATAAAGGACAACATTTAATCAGGGGCTGGCTTACAATTTCAGAGGTTTAGTCCATTATCATCATGGTGGGAAGCGTGGTGGCACACAGGCAGACGTAGTTCTGGAGAAGCTGAGAGCACTGGATCATCTGGATCTGAAGGCAGCTGGAAGAGAGTGAGACACTGTCCCTGGCTTGAGCTTTTGAAACCTCAAAGCCCACCCTCAGTGACACACTTCCTCTAACAAGGCCACACCTCCTAATCCTTCTGGAGTAGTGCCACTCCCTGGTGACTAAGCATTCAAATATGTGAGCCTATAGGGGCCGTTCTTATTCAAACCACCATACTTCCTGACTGATAGACTCTGACAAAGGATCCCCAGAGTTCCCTTTTTTTTTTCTTTTTAGATTTAATTAATTAATTAATTAATTAATTAATTTTGTTTTTAAAAAACCTTTTATTGATTCTTTGTGAATCTCACATCATTTACCCTAGTCCCACTCATCTCCCCACCCCTCCATATCTGCCCCCTGCCCCCAAAAGAAAACAAACATCCAAGCAGAACCTGCGGTGTGTCACAGAGTGTCACACAGTGTACCCTTTTGCCCAAACAGCTTTTCTTGCAAATGTTCATTGCAGTGAGTCATTGTTCTGGTTTGAGGCCCTCTGGCTTCTGCTACACTGTCAGTACTGGATTCCCCACCAGGACTCCTCTCAGACATCCTGCTGTTACCCTGTTGATTCTGTGGCTTTGGATCTGTAGGAGTGGCCCCTTTCTGGCATTCCGGCAGTTCATAGAGGGAGTAGATGTTGGGGTGGGCAGATTCAAAGCCCTGGATCTGGGCCTGGGTCATAGCGGAGTTGGTCAGCCTGACAGATGTCCCATGCTCACACTATTAGGGCCAGCTCTCCTGCACCCATTCCACTGGGTTGTTTCTCCAGCACTGCCCAGATGAGAGGTGGAGCCATCTCACCTGCTTTCATGCCCTTGGGGCAATTCTCCCACAAGGCTCAGGCTAGGGGTGGGGCCAGCTCTCTTGCCAAGGAATCGAGGCAAGGCGGCAGGATGTGAGAGGGAGGGGGCATCTCTTTTGCAACCATACCATCACACATACAACGACGGGAGGGGCCATTTCTCCCTTGCTCGTATTCTGTAACCAGGCCCAGCTCTACACAGAAGAAGGTGTAATCTCCAGAGTGCTGCAGTTGATGAGGGGGAGGGGCAAGCTCTGCACAGCCCTCAAACATCAACATGGCCCCAGGTGGCAGCTCAGACCAGGAGGTCTGCAGGGGCTTTGGTGCTAAAGTAACCCCGATGCTGCAGGGCCATGGACACAGACATAGCCTCAGCAGCAGCATGGTCCAGTAACTCACGGTATTGTGAGAGGTGACTTCAATTTGAAAAGCTCACAGGACTCAATTAAAAAGGTCCCAGAGAACTGAGATAAGCAGGCCATACCACCTAGAGAGAGCAAAGGCCCCTCTCAAGGCTTCCAGGTCCCACCCAGGATAAAATAGAGCAGTGGTTCTCAACCTTCCTAATGCTGAAATCCTTTAATACAGTTCCTCATGTTGTCATGACCCTCCAGTCATAAAATTATTTTGTTGCTATTTCATAACTGAAATTTTGTTATAAATCATAATGTAAATATTTTATATTCAACCTGTATGAAAGAGTTGTTTAACCCCCCTTAAAAGAGTCAAGATCCACAGGTTGAGATCCACTGATCTACAGGCTCTCTCTACTTACTGTGTAGTCTCCAAGTCCCAGTCAAGGGCAGAGGGAGGCCTCTGGATGACTCTTCCCCAGGACAAGGACAAAGGTTTCCTTGCAGCCTCTAGTCCCAGGCCCTGCTACAGGTACCTTTCCTGAATCTGCAGCCCTCAGTTTCTTCAGCTAGGAGGGTCTTCCTCAGAACTGTGCACATCTCCAAATGTCAGGCTGTCATAAAGAACAGGAGAGAAACTGAGGCTGGCCTCTGGGAAGTAGAGGTCTGAGGCCTGGAGAAGCCAGGCAAGGTGAGAGAGGCAAATGACACACTTGCTGTAGACGCCAAGAACTCAATAATCAAAGACATAACACTTCTTGGAGGTGTAGGAATTGAACCTAGGACCGTGTACATGGCAATGGAAGTCCTCTTCTACTAAGAACATCCTCAGCCCCTGATGTAATATTTTACAAATAAAAAAAGAACAAAAAAATTTCATGCTAAACAAAAATACTAAAGCATGCAGATGAGATCCAACCTTGTGCTGGCCCAACCTTTCTCCTATTGGTCGACTTTTATCCCTGATTCCAACATTACAAGATAAGAGAGTAGCTCAGGGGCTATAACTTGTAAACTAGATTTCTACAAAACTTGAGTAAGCCTTACCATTATCTTTCATGAACCCATAGGTTTGCTGGGTCTTGCTTGTAACAAGAGACACAGGCTCCAGATAGCTTAGACCTTGATACTGGCAGTCAGGAAACCAGAGGACAATGAAGGACTTGTCTGTGAGTGGTTGATCTCATGAAGAGGAGGTTGGCATACCAGCCAGCCTATGAAAGCATATATTCCTTTCTCCCCTGAAAGTTGAAAACTTAATCCCCCAAATCATGCTATATGTTAAAGGTCTCTGGACGTAGGACCTTTGGGACGTCATGAGGTTGGAGGCTCCATGGTAGCATTAGTGACTCACAAGGAGATAAAATCATGATTGCCCATCTTGACCTATGATATCAGCCATAGTTTGGTGCAGCAGAAAGACCCACCCCTTCCAGCTCCCAAGTGGATATGGGTGACCAAATAGACTACTCTTTATAACATGCCTAGTTTCAAGTACATTGACATAGAAACAATAAGCAGACTAATACACATCAAAAGTTGTACCCAGGAAGTAGCTGTCCACCAGAAACTACATATGCCCTCTGTATACTGGCAGGTAGGGCATATGACTCCACTAATGGAATGTGAATAGAAATGAAGTGGTTAAGAAAAAGGATGTGTCTTCATCATTTTCTTCCCCTTCTTCTTGATGTCTTCTTGACTAATGCAAAGGACTCAGGCAGCAAGGCCACAGGACTGTAAGAGATTTTAAATTTCTGAATTAACATGCAGAAGGCGAGTGCCCGCGCACACACACACACACACACACACACACACACATACACACACGCACATCCTGGTCTTCAAGTAAGTGAAAGGAAGGCCTGTATTGTCTCAGGGGCTTATTAGTTATATTCACAAGTGTTACCATAAACCACCAATGAAGTCATCAGGTGTTTGAAGCCAGGAAGAAGGTTACAGGGCAGGATGATGGGTGAAATTTGGACTGAAGTCATGCTAAGACTTTCCAACTTTGGGAGTGTGTCATGAACAAAGGAAGAATGAGCTTTGTGCATCCTTGATGACCTCACTGAAATCCTCAAAGTCACCAATAAACTTAGAGGGGCCATCAATGGCTATATCTGCACAGCTTGTCCACTTCTGCTACCTTGATGTTCAGGAACTGTCCAAAATGGTGCCTTGGACCTAGGCTACAACTCAGCAGATCATTGCCTCATCCTACGACGACCTACTGGAGCTCAGTAACAGCTTCACTCTTTCTGGGAGAGTCCAGGTCTGGTGACCACATCTCCTACATTGTACAAGTTGTAGTTGCTGTCACAGAGAGCAAAATCTGAGAGAGTAGTGACAGTGCTGGCCACAGACACCAGCTGCCTGAGACCCAGGCTAGCCCTTTTCCTTCTCACACTAATTTGCAATATTTCTTAAGTGTTTCGACTGCTTCCCTTCCTGGTCCAGGTGAGTGCTAATTGGATTTTTGTCATATACACATGTAGAATTTCAATTAATACTAAATACTTATGTGTGTCACAGTGAAGTCATCATTTTGTGACTTTGAGACAGGCTATGGGAAAGGATGTCTGGGGAAGATCTTGGAGAGATGAGATTCTATAAGCTGGGTTAATGGGGGACAGTGACAGTCTTGATTGTCAACTTCACAGGACAATGAAGCACACCTCTGGGCGTGTCTGTGAAGGTGTTTCTCAGAGACCTTAGACCTAGAGAGCCCTGACTTGGTGGTTTAATCCTTTGATGGACTCATAACTCCATGACTCTATTGAGGGTGGTAAAGGCAGGAGACAGGGAAGTGCTGAACAGGCCTCTTGGGCTGTATCTCTTCCTGGCTTCTTGTTTCCTTCTTTTTCTATGCTTTCTTGTCACCATCATGTGAACTCCTCTATGCCTCCACACCCTCTCTGCAAGGATGAACTGACACTTCTAAAGTCATGAATCCAATTTAATCTTTTCACCCTTTAAATTGTTTGTGTCCAGTGTTTTCATCACAACAAACAAACAAACAAACAAACAAACACACACAAAGTGGTAGCAGTCAAGAGAAAACAAATGAATCCCATCTCCTGCCCTACTTAACGACATCACAGCATCTGCCTGCCCTCTGCTCTCTTCTTAACCATCCTCACTGATGGACCACGATCATCTCTTGAACCCTGGGGCAATGATGCTTGGCCTGGCATCCTGTTGGTAGATGTGGCTTCCGCAGATGTGAAGACTTGTGGGGAAACAGATATCAGATTTACTGGGGTGGGTTCGCCTTTCAAAAGAAGAAGCTCAGAAATGAATAGACATTTAACCAAAGAGGGTCTACAGATGGCAAATAAGCACATGAAAGGATGCTCACTGGCTTCAGCCTCTGGGGAAAAGCAAATGAAAGCTGTGATGAGAGATCCTCACACACCTCTCAGGATGGCTGAAATGGAATGCCAGGGATACTGGAGAGAAACCGGATGGCTCATCTGTGGCTAGTGGGATGTATGGATGTATGGTGGTACAGCCACTCTGTAAACAGTATGGAAGCTTCTGTTAAAAAATAAATAAATAAATAAATGACAACACAACTGGAGAGTGCATTCCTAAACAGTCTAGAGAAATGAAAACAGATTCATGCAGGAGCAGCAGTCAGACATCGACTGTAGCTTTTGGTGTCAGGGCTGTAAGTCTGAATCAGTCCAGGTGGTCTCCACTGTGCTACACCCATGCTGAGGGACAGAGGAACAAATGATTGTTACAGGCAAATTGAATGAATCTCTAGGATATGAAGCCATATGTGTATGTACACACAGGCACCTGTGCATTCATGGGCAGGGACCAGAGTCCAGAGGTGCTAGATCCCTGGAACTAGAGTACAGGCTGGAGCTGAAGTCATCTGACATGGGTGCTAGGAACAGAACCATCTTTCTGGCTTCTCCTTCTCCTTCCTGCAGTGGTAATTTTTGCTAACCACTTTGTACCTGGCCAGTCACATGTGCTTGCTGCACCTACCCAGGAGCTCTCTGGATTTGCAAATAAAAGACACACACACACACACACACACACACACCAGTTAATTTTTTATATGCCTTGACTAGCTCAAAGGCTGGGCAGTTCTAATCCTCCCTGCGACTAGCACACTTCTCTAGTACTCCTGGCTTAACTCCCTCTATTTCTATATTATATCTTTCTTTCCCTGGCTCCTTCTGGACGGCCCTCTAGTCTTTGCTGCCCAAGACTCTTCTGGGCAGCCCTTCTGGAGGCTGTGTTCCTTTTCACCTGCATTTTGGATGATTTTCCTTCTGCAGCTCTAAATCTGATCTGTCTCCCTCTGAATCATGGGGATTTTCCCTCTCCTTCCTGTCTCCTGGTTCCTAGCCTGCACAAATCTCCATGTCCTGCCTCAGTCTACCTGCCCAGCCATTGGCTGTTGGCTCTTTATTGATCTATCAGAAATCAATTGAAGACAAGGACCTTCAGAGTTTGGACACACAGATTCTACATTTTTGGGGCCGGATTAATTCAAAGCAATAGAACCAATCTCCAATATCCTCCTCCTCTTCTTCCTTCTCTTTTTCTTCTTTAAATTGTTGATACGTGTGTGTGTGTGTGTGTGTGTGTGTGTGTGTGTGTGTGTTAGGAGGCCCTAGAGCTGGAGTTATATGTGATTGTGAGCTGCCACACATGGATGCTGGAAACCAAACTTAGGTCCTCTGAACGAGCAGCTTGTACCCTTAACTGCCAGGCTATCTTGAACAATTTTTTGAGATGAGTCAAGCAAGAGTCAAGGAAGGAGCAGGTTTGGAAGGAAAGGAGGGAGTTCAATTTCAACCAAGGCCCTTGTGGCTTGGAATGCTCTGTGTGTGTGTGTGTGTGTGTGTGTGTGTGGGTGGGTGGGTGTGCGCACGCGCGCACACGCACATGCGCGTGTACTGTGCTAGTACAGAGATACTGTACTGAAGTTTAGCAAGATGTTTCCATTGGTGGAAACAGCAAAAAGGTATAGAGATATCTTGCATGAGTTTTTTAAAGAAAGGGATGTTATTCTACAGTTATACTAAAACAAAAACTTTGACCAGAGAGATGAACCAGGTTCTGTGTGATAGTTAGCCTACTCAGCTCTGATCCTGAACAATGCCTATGTAAGGAGAACTCCCTATAACCCAGCCAGTGCTGGGGACTGAACTGCCACCAGAGGCAGACTTTACAGTCCTCAGCAAGCTCCCTTCTTTATAAAGTAAGCAAACAGACAAGCAAGTGCAAGGCTCCACAGAGACATAGGACAGAATCTAGAACCCCCATGGAAGAGTACCCACAATGCCTAGCGTGACATTTAAAATTACCAACATAAGGGAAACCAGGCGTTCTGCTTGGTTCTCATCTCTGCTTCACACACTCAGTACATTCTCAAGAACTGTCCGTTCCATCTCCTCCTGCTTACCTTTCCACAAAGCCCTTCTCTTGGCCTACCATCTTGGACCTAAGGCTCCTCACTGGTATGTCCCCATGTCTCCCTGACTTTTTCCTTACATGGCAGCCTTTCCTTGTCACTCGCCTCCTTGGCATGGTTCACAAATGCTGAGCTGCCTGCCTCCAGGGCCCCATCACCTCTCCACCCTCACCCGCCTCCCTCTGCCCCTTCAGCATCCTTGTCCCCTTTGTATAGGCCCATCTGCCTGATGCTTACAGTTCAGCTTTCAGCTCAAGTATCACCTTCTCACATAACTCCCAGCCGCACCATCTCCTGTTAGCTCATCGGTCACTATCGCTTTCCCCGGACTTAGTTTTCCTAAAGCATGAGTCACTTCTTGAGTAAAAAGTCAGCAACAATTCTCAACAAAGGTGTTTGTTTTGTTTTGTTTTTTGCGTGAATGAATGATTCTCTGTTAGGATATCTTAATGCAATTGGTCTCGAATAACAGCTATTAAGGGTCAATTCCAGGGAATCCCTGTTACATGTCAGACCTCAGTGTATTTTCTTTCCATGTAGTAGACGGTCCTTCCCATGGTCTGTCCTACTTCTTTTTTCCCCATTAATTTATTTATTCACTTTACATCCTCCTCCCAGTCCTCCCCTCACACAGTCCTCCTTCATGCCCCTCTCTTTCCTCCCTGCTTCTTGAACTTTGGCCTGCAGGAACAAACAAGTGACAGGGACTGAAGTCACTGTGTTGAATTTTCTACCCCACCCCACACCCCAATCTCTGTCCTAGGCCTTTGTGACAGCTGCTGGGCAAGAAATGCAATAAAGAAGGGAGTAGCCTCTAAGTTCCCCGAGTTGGTATAGCACAGCCCGACGGAGTGCAGCATTAGTTTATGGATCCTAGCAACTGGGTGACTTTGATTATCAGTGGACACATGCCACTTTAACCACTGCGTGTGAAGTGGGAAGCTGAAAGATAAAGATCCTGACTACACCACACCTCTCTGGAGGGTTTAAAACTATCCTATGACCCTCAGGGAGCCTACAGTCAGGTTAAGTGTGAACACACCCCATGAACACTTGTTAGCCCACTTGTGTATGATAAAAGTAGGAGAAACCTGTTCTCTTACACTAGAGCTGAGTGGAGGAAGGTGTGGACACCCAATCGCACACACTGTTACATATTCATGATAGGCACCTAGAGAGATGGCTCAGTGGATAAAACACTTACCTTCAATCGTGAGTACCAGGGCTGAGAGTCCTGGAGCCTACCTGAAAACTGGACATGTATGTTGGCGGCAGCCTGTGATCTCCAAACTTGGGAGGCAGAGACAGAAGATTCCCTAGAGCAAGCTGGCTAGCTAGACTAGCTGTAATTGGCAGGCTCTGGGTTCAGAGAGATCCTGCCTCGTCTGAAATAAAGTGGAGGAAGATTCAAGAAGACACTTGACATCAATTTTGGGCTTCTATACACTTGGGCTCATGTGTGTGCCTATGTGAATGTGTGCATGTGTGTGCATATGTACATGCTCATGTGTGTATGTGTACCCACATAGGTGTGAACATGCATCCACACATCCATCAAAACGATACACACATAAACAAATACTCATGATGTTTGTGGCACTGAAGCCCAGGGTGGGAGAGCCTTGAGACTACAAGCTGTCAAGATCCCCGTGTGAGACTGCTGTGGCCATGAAAATCCCTAGCTCTGGTTCCTGCATTCTTTTTGACCTCAGAGTTGTGACTGGTGGAGGCTCATTTGCCTGACACCTTCTCCAGGACCATTCTAAGCCATGTTGTTCTGTGTACTGAACTTCACTTGCCCATAGCTAACCTGTCCACACCCTTACTGGAGTCCTCTCCCCCCTTTTCCCCACCCCCCTCCTGGATTCCTTGATGCACCTCTTAAAACAACAACAACAACAACAACAACTCACATGTGCCACTAGAGGTCTGTCTGACTTGAGAGGAGTGCACACCGCAGCTGGGAAGAGCTGGTCTCATGTATCAGGGAGAGGATTGTGGTCAACTGGGCATTGGCATGCCTGAAAAAGGTAGCAGCTGCCATTCAGCTTCCAGCTGCTGGTTGCCATGGTGCCCTCTACTTCATTTTTTTCAAGAATTGTTAGAGAGCTAGATTTTCATGCAAGTCTCCCAACTTCAGAATGCTGTTGTAACAAATGAAAAAGGAGGAGGAGGGAGAGGAGGAAGAGGAGGAAGAAGAAGAGGAAGAAGAGGAAGAGGAAGAGGAGGAGGAGGAAGAGGAGGAGGAGGAGGAGGAAGAGGAGGAGGAGGAAACTGTACAGGTCACATAATCATGCCAGTGGCTGTAATCTGACAGACCACAAATCTATTCACAGTTAAAGCGAGCGGAGAGTGGAGGGAGCTGTCTGGAGGTATGACCCTTGAGTGGCACTTTGAGAGGTGATAGCTAGGAGATGGGGAGGGGGGGGTGTAACAGCAAGAACTGCCAGAAAAGGACAGGAAACTGGTCAGAGTGTGGAGAATAAAGTCAGAGTCTGGAGATTTGAGGCTGGGGTGCACCAAGGTGGAAGGTGACATCAGATCTCTTGTTCTCTGGCAAGTGGGCCCCTCCAACCCTTACTGTCATGGCTCCCCTGATTTCTAGGTTCTGGGGAGCCCCTCTCCAGGCCCTGTCTTCAGATCTCCATTACAATCCAGTGTCTTTCACACTGTTTCATGCCTTACACACCAAGAGTTTTAAAAGGAAGATGTGCTTCTTTAGTGTAAATGAAAACTGAAACATGATGCTATACTTCTCCCAGAATGACTGAAACATGAAAGACCAGCCTAGAGAGAGCCATCGAACACACAGATACCCAGAAGTTCAGACATGGCTGTCCAGAGGGCAACCACGTTGGGAATCTGTCTGGCTAGCTAGCAAAGCTCAGCACGTATGTGTCCTGTCGCCCTACAACCCTACTCCAAGTACACCCAAGGATGCTGAGTATTTGGCACAAAAGAATGTCCTGTCCAGACAGCCATTGTAATGACCAATAAGTAAGTTAACCCATTCCTGAAGTGGAGTACAGCCCAGCTACAAAAACAAAAACAAAAACAAAAACAAACAAAAACCCCAACTGTCGCTACTGCAAGAGCATGACTCACACTGAAAGAAGCCAGACACAGGTAACATATAAGCCCCAAGTTCAAGAGCAGCCTAACCCAGTCTCAGCTGCCAGATGTCAGCATAGCAGTGGTGTGGGAAAGCAGAGTCCCTGAGAGGGATCTATGGGGATGTGGGTGGTCATGGATAGTCTGTTGATCTGAGCAGAGCTTCCCTGAATGGACCACCCCTAGGTGGCTGTATGGGGATCGCTGGCTTCTGGAAACTCACCAAACTGCTAGGATTCCTGTGCTTTCTGTGTGAACATTATGAATGGTTTTTTTTTTTGTATTGTTTATAAAGACCATATTGCATAGCTTAGCCACCACACACACACACACACACACACACACACACACACATCTTCAGAGATTTAGAGAACGATTTTGGGCTCTAACAGACATTCCCCCCAAAAAAGTTTAGAATATTCCTGTCAGAAGTTACGGGGCTGGATCTCTGAGGCCAATCTCGGTGGGCTCCATGCTTTATAGGTCTTATAGTAAGCAAGGCTTTGGCTGTGCCGGGAGGGGCTGGGGCTTGCGGGCTGGGGCCTCCGGGGTGGGGTGGGGGCGGGGACAGTGCGATTCGCGTAGGAGGGAATGTGGAGCGAGTTTGAGATTCAGATGAGCGCTGAACTTCTTTCCGTTGATGCAGATTTGACCCTGAGACCATTAACTATGGGACTTTGTTCATTGACTTGTGGGCACTTTAAAAACATGACCATATTGGGTTTGGGAATTTCGCTCCTCAGTTACAGTAGAAAGTCCAGGAGCTTGGCCGGAAGTGTGGTACAATGGGGAGGCTCCACAGGGACTCCCTGCGGTGCCGGGCTGGGCCAGAGAAGGGATTTCCCTGCTTCTGCTGAGACCTGCCTTTCCGGTCCCCAGGCCTGTGTTTGCAACACACAGAGGTTTCTGCTTTCCAAGGACTGTGGGCAGCAGTCCTTGTCCACAAGGTCGGGGAGCCAGCACCTGGGAGGTCCCAGGAAGATGGGTGCCCGTGTGAGTTCTCCTCTCTGAGAACCCCGGAAGCATCTGCACTCCTACCAGAAGCAGACCTTTGTTCTCTCGGGTCACAGACTGGCTTATCTGACAGGGTTTGCCTAAGTCCAAGTTTCTTTTAGGGGCAGAACAAACAACTCCAAAGGAAGCTGCCTCTCAATTTACTTCAGAGTCAAGAAAAAAGAAAACTGATGGGGAGCTGGTAGAAGACTCTCACAGTGGATGTGGGTGGCAGGGTGGGCCCCAATTTTGTAAGAGTAGCATTTAGCGCCCGCAGTGGATTCGATTCAACAGTTAACTTCTTGTGTGCCTACTCATGCCAGGCACAGGGCCAGGCTCTAATGATTAATTGTAGTGGGCCAGAATAATAAAATAAGTAAATGGTGTGGCTGATTAGAGGGTGATAAGTGCTAAGGAGAAAAAAGTAGCAGAGCAGCTGCCGAGGAAGGAGATTAGGCTGGAGGGGCTGTTTTTAATCTAAGGGCCATGGCAGAGATGGGTGAGCAGGTAAAGACTGGGACGAAGCAGCTAGGAAACAGGGGAGTGGCCTGTGAGGATGCCCAGGAGGCTCAGTACCAACCATGGTCTGCTGTGTTAGGGACACGGTGGGACAGTTTGCCCTGGAATAGAATTGGTGCGGCAGCCCTCTAATAAATTAGGCTTTATTGTGGTAAGTGGCACGGGTCAGAACTTTCTGGAAAAAAAGAAAATAGCAGAGTCAAAAAGCTTTACATCTCAAATTCTCTGTCTCCCTCAAACACACTGAAGTCCGTTTCTAGGCATCTTCCTGAAGGAAGAACAGGGCGCGCGACTGAAATAAACATTAATAGCTGCCAAAGCTTTGCTTATCATGGCAACCCCCGCCCCAACGCCTCTCAGTAAGCATGGAAGGTTCAAGTGAACATGGGGTGCACATGCTGTGCTGCTGTACTCTGGAGGTCCAAGGGTTGGGTGTGCATAGGTTCACACAACCACGCACTGTCTGCCAGAGTGCATCTGGACAGGACATGGGCAACATTACCCCACGGACGTGCTTCTTTACAGGCCAGCCCAGGGGCAGGGCATTGCCTTGATGTAGCTGTGCCGGCTGGAGGGGTCCTGATGTGCACGGGAGGGGTGTATCAATGTGTGCAAACACTACATCAGTTCACACAGGGCCCGAGAGCTCAGGCTCCATCCACGGAGAGGCAACCAAGACACAAATGTACAGAACTGTTCAAACTGTCCTTTCCCTTCACTTCCTTTTTCTGAGGCTTTAAACTTAATGCCTGGTGCATGCTAGGCAGGCCTGTACCCCTGAGCTGTATAATTAGCCTCTTTTTCACGGTTTATTTCTTTTATATACATTATTTATTTATTATTTGTTTGTTTGTTTGTATGTGAGTAAGGGTGTGGGGTGTGGGCTTGAGGGTACCATGGCATGCTTGAGAAGGCAGAGGGCACTTGTGGGCAGTTAGTAGGCTTTCTTTTCTCATCCTGTGGGTTTTGAGGACGGAACTCAGGTTGTCAGGTTTGGTGACAAGTGCCCTTACCCAGTGATCTGTCTCATCAGCCCCCACTTTTTGTTTTGAGACAGGGTCTCATTCCATTCACCAGGCTGGCCTTGAACTTGGGATTCTCCTGTCTTGGCCTCTCTAAAAGCTGGGATTTATAAGTCTGTACTATTTTTCGAGGATTTAATGATGGAAGGAAAATGTTTAAAATATGTAAATATGTAAATGTTTAAACTGAGTTAATGCCTGTGCGATGTAATCTCAACGTGTTTTTAAAAATGTATATACACACGTGCTCCCACACAGATGGTTCTTGAAAACATGATGGTCAGGGAAAGAAGCCAGAAGGCAGAGGCCATGTAATACATGATTTCATGCATATGAAGTGTCTAGAACAGACAAATCTATACAGACAGAAAGCAGATGAGTGGTTTGGGGGGGAGGGGAGCTGTGGAGAGGAGGTAACTGCCAACAGTCCTGTCATGGGGTGATTAGAACATTCTGAAATCAGATTCTAGTGAAGCCTGTGACTCTGATAGACTAAAGCACAAAGCTGCGCCCTTCAGGTGGCAAGTTTCATGATATATGAATTTTATTCTAATAAAGCTGTCCTTGAAAGTGCACATAGGGGTTAGCAAGATGGCTCAGTACATAAAGGCACTTGCTGCCAAGACTACCAATCAGAGTTCAAGCCAGGACCCATATGGTGGAAGGAGAGAAGCAAACCTCACAAGTTGTCCTCTGACTGCCACATATACGCTGGACCATGCCTGTGTGGTGTCCACCAATAAATTAGTAAATATAATTTAATTTAAAGAAATGCATTGGGAATTGTGTGGTAAGAAACATAAGCCATTTGATGACAGGGATGTTTTTAGTTCTTGATCTTTAGTGCATCCTACTTTCTAGTTTTGACAATGAGAATGTGCTGTTTGTTCCCTCACACCCAAACACATGCTTCCAGAGCATTATACATTACAGCATATAAAAAGGCCAAAAGAGCAAAGATTACATGAAACAAAGCCTCCTCGTGGATGCCTCCGGATCCCTCCTACTCTGGCTCTCAAGATGGAGTCATGTGGAGTATGTGTTAAACACCATCCCATCATGATACCAAAATACCAGAGGCAGTCAGCTAATGAAGAGAAGACGTTCGCTTTCACGTTCAGAGGCTGCCAGTCCATTACTATTGGGCAGGTTACTTTTGGCCTGTGGTGCACTGGTATATCATGATACGAGCATGGTGGAGCTAAACTTCTCACTTTGAAGCTAGGAACCAAAGAAAGAGGAAGAGGCCAGCATCCTATGGTCCCCTTTGCAATCACACTCCCAGTAATCTAAGATTCTTCTTTTAGGTCCCCCCCCCCGAAATGCAGTTCCAGGGCCAAGTCTTTGACACATGGACCTGTGGGGAGGTACTCTAGATCCAAAGTCCATCAGGATGTTTGTCCCAATTGTTTAACCTTTCTTTCCCCTTGGGGTTGGGAAAGGCCCTGTCATTAGCTCTATAAATTTTTATTTTATTTTATTCAGGTTTTTTTGAGACAGGGTTTCTCTGTGTAGCCTTGGCTGTCCTGAAACTAGCTCTGTAGATCAGGCTGGTATCGAACTCACACAGATCTGCCTGCCTGTACCTCCTGAGTGCTGGGATTAAAGGCAAATGTGTTGGGATTAAAGCCATACCCTGTAAATAATTTGTTAGCAATCATGATGGGACACTTGTGAACCAGGACATTTGGTCACCAGTGTAGAACCACAGAGTTTTCTTCCTGCCACACCATCTGTGAATACTCAAGTCTAGATGCTGTGTCAGCTCCATCCTAGGATGAGAACAGAGCAGCAGGCAGGATGGCCAAGATTAGTAGGGCTACGTCCACATAGTAAGGCTGAGGTACAGAGTCTCTCTGTCTTAAGACACTGGGTTCTTGGGGTTATTGTAGGAACTTTTCCTAGGAGACACAAGTACTGTCTACTCCCCTGGCCAGGACATCAATGACAGGCTAACTTAACATTTTGCAATGCATCTAAAGTAGCCAAGGCAACACATCCCAGTCCATCTTGGTCAGGCAATGAGTCTCCTGATCTGGGTTCCAGAAGTATGGGTGAAGAGCTGCTTATAGGAGTGTAGGTGACCCCTGTCATAAATGATGCCTTCCCCCAATAGCTGCGTAGATCGATTTCTTATTTCTATTAACCCCACCACTCCAAGTATTCTCATGCTTCCCAAGACCTTGTACAGCAGGGACAGAACAACATACAGCTAGAGGACAGGTGCAGGAGAAAATGGCTGGAATCTCAGGTGAGGGACTAATGTCTCTCACCACCTCAGTCCAGACCTGGCTGCAGGTTTCTGTAAAGGAATTACAGATTCTCAGATTAAGGCAGTGATGGGTATTACTGGAGAATGAAGTTTTTCCACAGAAGTCTGGTGATAGTTGTTATGACATCAAATCCAGCCTATACTAACTATTGAAGGCAAACAGATCTGAGGAGGTGTACTATATTAGCTGGCACCTGTCATCAAAACAAACACACCCAAAAAAACCAAAATAACAAACCAAGAGGTAGTACATATCTCATTGCCGTGGGGCACAGCATCTCCTTTGCTATTTAAAATGCCCTCATGTCTATTTTTGGAGCTGTCTTCAAAACAGAGCTAGGAGATAGCTCAGAAAGCAGATGCAGACATCTCAGATGACTTGTCCATGGTCCTGGCCCTGTTTAGTGGTATTCCGTGCTATTGCACTGCCCTGCATCTGGGCAGGGCCTTTAGTCTGGTCCCAGCCAATCCAGGCACTGGCCAGGCCCCACAGCACAGCAGCTGTATCTCCTTCCATGAGAGCCAGCCTTGAAATGAGGCAGGCTTGGCAGAGAAGTACAGCCATAAAGAATCAGATGGAAATGGGAGAGAAGGAAATGGTCCAGAGAGACCACCATTCTCTTCTGTTTCTCCAAAGCGACGTTGGCCTTGGGAAAGGAAAAGAAATAGAGGCCAGTAAAAACTAGAGATCCTCAAATTCAAATCCCAGAGAAGGCAAGGGCAGCTTCACCTCTGCCAGACAGGCAGAGCTGACGGGCAGCCACATGAGGCTCCTCAGAGCAGCGGGCCCAAGGGCCCTGCTCCACACAGTCCTTGAATGGGAGGCTATGTATACTGAAGGTGGTAATGTCTTCTATTGTTTTCTTTCCTCTGAGTTACACAAGTAATGGTGCAAAAGTGTCCAGATGATGTAGTATTTGGTTCAGAAAGTGAAAATGCTCTTTAATCCCACCAGATAACAACTGTTAACAATTCTTTCTTTCCTTATTTTCTGTGCATGTATCTATCATAAGATAGTCAGAATATACTAGACTCACCTTTAATCTTATCTATCTGTCTATCTGTCTATCTATCTATCTTCCATCATGTATCTATCCATCCATCCATCCTCTATATTGTTTGTACCATTGAATCTTTCTTTAACACCTCCATTGTCCTCCACAGCCAGCTGGTCCAGTCTTCCTGTTTCATTCCCACAGTACTGAGGAAACAGGAATGATCAGATGAGAACTCCTCCAGTCCCTAGCACAACAGCCTGCTCTGTCTTCCCAACTCTGGTCTGCTATGGTGTTCTCCAATCTACAGGTCAGTCTCTCATGCTGGAGCTCGAGTCCCATGCTTGTTACGTACTCAAGGGCATGGTACCAGACACACACACTTCTCTTACACCAGCCAAGTTTTTCTTGGCTTCCCAGTGTTTGACCTACTCAACTGCTTCACTGGGCTCTTAAAGCCCACCCTGGGAGTTCATCCAATCTGCTGGCTGCTCTGTCTTTTCAGCAGATCCTGATGTTCTTGCCCTTTAATCCACCTAGGAGGTCAACCTTAAGCATGGATCCAAAATCTCACCCATTCCATAAGTCTGTTACGTCATCCCACTCTTCACCCTATCATCTCTCCCAGGCTCACTGGGATCTTTTTCACTCTTGGCCTACAGACTGTCAACACCACATAGTGGTCCTTCTAAGGCACAGCAAATCATGTGACCCTGCACAAGATTTCTGTCTCAACCTGACTGAATGCCAAAGTCCCACCAATGAACAACCAGGCTCTTCCCAATCAGTTTCTAGTTTTCTCTCTGCCTTCCTCATTCCTTCCCTTGGACTCATCAGCTGCACTCACACCCCAGGGCCTTTGCACAGGCTCTTCCCACTGTCACAGCGTTTCTCCTCAGCCAACTGATACTCTCAGACTCACCTCTTTCCCTTTATCACATTGTTGACATCATCATCCATTCAAATTTCTGTCTGTCCCCATGAAGGCTACCCTAGTGTCCCTGAGAGCATTTCTAAGCACCAAACAAGCTCCCACCACAAAGGGAGCTTTGCAGATAGCAGGCACAGCTTTGGCTTTAGAAAGACCTGGAGTGAGTCAGCTGTTTGTGCCTCATCCCTCACCTACGGCCCACTCTACCCCTCCCCCTTACTCTCTCCCTTTTTCTCCCCTTCTCCCTTCCCCATCTTCAGCTTATTCAAGTGGGACCTCCCTGTTAATGCTAAGCTCAAAGTGTCATTTCCTTTGACTGACAAGGCACACTTAGCACTCTACATTGTAATATTTTGGCTGTCAGGGCCACCACGAATAGAGCTTTGAGCAGGTCCCGGGAGTCTCAGTCTTCCTAGTGTGTGAATAGATACATTCATAGCCATCTTGCAGAAAGCCAGCTGGGCCAAGGGGAGGCCTCACGAAGATAATGCAACTTGTGGCAAGGGACGGATTCTGTTTCAAAGTTAAGCCCTATTGTCTCCATAACAGGCTTGAGGCAGAGGCTTCTGGTACCTGCCATGTTCCTCGCCCCTTATTTCCTGGCAGTAGCCAGCCACTGCCTTTCCAGTGAGGTGAATTTCCCCAGTGAGCAGCTCAGTTCCTGGGATCAGCCACCCACCAGTGACTGGTGATTATGTGTGGATACCCCAAGGTGGAGTCGCATTACCTGCTGGCTCTCTTCCAGCTGCCAGAATTGCCTGCCCCTCAGGGGTAAGCGTTTCCTGTCACGCTGATAAATAGTGGCAAGGCCCCTTTATTGGCTGTCCTCCCTTCTGGTTATGTTCCTGCTCTGACCTATAGTTCCTGGGGTACTCCTCACATTTCTAGTCCATAGGACTTTTGTCTTAGGATTACTTGGGGGATAAGGGTTCAAACTAAGCCTTTGCTGGGCTACCCTCCAACTCTCATTCATCCTTCATTGCTATATAGATTTAGGAAGCCAGAATCTCTGACCTCAGCCCTAACTGTGCTTTGGACCTTAGACATTTGATAAATTCTAATCAAAATCATTGATTCCTGACCAAACTCACATTCCAGATTCAGGGCCAAGAGAAGGAGAGCTTTCTACCTCGAAGGTATCTTACTACTGCTTCAGATGCTGGTCAAAGCTCTCAGGCAACACCCTCCCCAAATCACAGACTCAGCACCCTACCGAGAGATTCCATTGGCCAGGCTAAGGACTTGCAGGTAGGCCACTTTGGGTGTGTGCCTAGTACACCTTTGGGACCAGGGTTGGGAGGAGTAATATGAGTCCACAAAGTCACAACTAAAATCTGAATATGTCTGATGTTCATTTGCTATCCTTTCTTCCCACACATTAAAGAGTGTGCAGGGCAAAAGAGTCAGGTCGCATCCTGGCCTCATAGTCTGGAGAAGGCCTCACCTGGGCTCTCTGCTAGCACATAGCTGTTCACTCTTTTCTGGGGGCCACGAGGGGACCAAGCCCTTAGGAGACCAGAGCTCCAAGGAGATCAAAGACAGTACTGTTTTATTTCATTCTTACTGAACCATGCAATTTCCACAGGCTGTTTGACTGACCCACTGTGTGAGGCAGCGTTAAGATTATTGTCTTGCCCTCATTTTATGGAGGAACCTGAGGCTTAGTGGAATTGTCCCAGCATGAGGTAGTGCTCAGCAGAGGCAGAACTCACACCCATATCTGACTAGCTCTGAAAAGAATATTCTTTTACCTTCTCTGGGCTCTTCAGGTAAAGGAGTGTTTGGACTTTGATAGGGTAGGGTCAGTCATTAGAGACAAGAAGGAAGGTGTCAATTGGATCTTGCTACAGAGCAAACTGCCCCAAACACTATTGGTCATAAATTGCAAGCCTTTATTCTTGTTGAGTGGAGAGTTGACTGGTCTACACAGGGCCACATGGGCAGCTGAGCGGCTGCAACAGCCTGCTGGCCTTTGATCCTTGCTAAGGGTTAGGGTAAACTCAAACCCACCTGAGAGTCCTTCAGGGGCCCAAGAAGATAGGACAATGATTACTTGAGGCAGTAGCTCTTCTCTGGGTGTCCGCAGAGGCACAAGAGAGTAGATATTAATGTGGGAGAATCTTCAGGACAAGTGTGGTATTGTGACAGCCCCATATCATTGGCCAAGGCAAGTTACAGTCAGTTGTGTAAGTCAACTGGATGGGAATCACTTTTTGCCTCTGAAGAGATAGAGGGAGTGCAAGGTTCCTGTGACAAAGGTAAGATTGTAACAGAAGTGAAGACTAGAGGCCAATCCTTTTACTGAAGAAATTAGGCCATTAATATTTTCTAGGAAGAAAACAAGAAAATCAGTACAAGGTAATGAGTGAGTGATGGAGGAAATTCCTTGTCTTGGGTAAGGTTTGGGGAACAGTGTTCACTCTGATATCTTACAAATCATGTTCTACAGGGAAGAGCTGATCTTGCTGTTTCTATATAGGAGCCTTCTGTACAGGCTCTCTGGTTTTGATGACAGGTTTATCCTACAGGTTTCCTATTGCTGGCCCAAGGGATGAATTTCAACAGTGTTAGGGGAAGTGGGAATAGACCAAGAGAAAACTACCTTTTCTTTTCCTTTGGAGGAAATGGGCTCCTGTCTTCCAAAATGACTGACTTCTAAACACATGACCACCACTGGAAAATTAGCCCAAGGGTGAGTTATAAAGAAGGAGCAAGGGCAGACTGGGTAGTCAGGACCTGATCTCTCAGAAGGCAGAGCTGTGTAACTCTCACTCTTCCTTGGGGTTTTTGGTGAGTGTGATTTTTACACGTTCCCATTTCCTCTGAAGAGACCTCCCCCCTTTAGAGTTGAGGAATCATGTGACATGCTCTGGACAATGAGATATGTGTGCATGTAGGATGTGGGACTTCTAGGGAGGTGCCTTGTCCTGGCTCCTTTCTGTGTGATTATCATGGGAATGTATGCACGGAGGAGGATATGCCTCCACCTGAGTCACAGAGTGATTACGGGGGCAGTTCTCCTGATGACATGTACTGGACATGTAGCATGAGAGAGAAGTCAGCCTTTGCTGGCTAAGTCACAGAGACTGTTGAGATGACTCTGTGCTGACAGATACAGGACAACTCAGAGGATCACCAAAGAATTTGAGGTGACAAAGGTGTGACCTCAAAGATTCTGGCACTAACAAAAATTGATGATAAGCTCTGAAATATACAACAGGGATTGTTTTTGGGAAGAGTGTAAATGTTATAAAACAAATTGGAAGTAACAATAAAACCTATAAAAGTGTGAATTGAGGAAGAAATTAAATTCAGAGTTCTTTTGACTTATATAGTCAAAAGATGTGGGAATTCATATCATCTATCATTTAAAACTGGAGTTTAAACCCAAAGATACTTTTTCCCTTCTGTGTTATACTTTGGATTTTTTTAATTTTATTTTTATGTGTCTGTTTCAATTGCATGTAAATATGTGTACCACATACATGCCTAGTACCCAAAGTGGGCAGAGAGTCATTGGATCCCCTAGGACTACAGTTAGAGAGTTATGAACTGCTATGTGGGTGCTAGGAATTGAACTTGGTTCTCTGGAAGATAATTCAGTGCTCTTTACTGCTAAACTGTCTCTTGAGCCCTATGCTTCAGATTTTTAACCAAGAAAATCAATTTTCTCGATGGGCCTCAAACCAAGGCCTCATACACGTTAGGCAAATACTCCACCATTGAACTCTATCCTCACGTCAGGAATATCGTGATTTAGAGCTGGATCACCGTGTCTAATGATGAAAGGAACTGAGCAAAACTCGGTCAGCTTTTTTCAATTCTACTTTTCTTCCTCCTGTTAAAATTAAATGAGTCTCTTAGAAGCAGACTCAGACACTAAATTTGAATATTTTGGGTGGCAGAGGAGAGGTATGAGGGTTAATTTTAATTGTCAACTTGACAAAAGCTAGACTCCCTGGGAAACAGGCTGTTGGGAATGCCTGTGGGGGATTTTCTTGATTGTGTTCATGGAAATGGAAGACCTGCCCTCTGGCTGGGACCCTAGACTATCTCAGTGGGGAACCAGAGCAATGTGTATACATTGCTTTCTCCTTGACGGTGGGTGCAATACAACCGGCTGAAGCTCTTGCTGCTGTGACAAACCTTTCCAGGTAGACTGTAACCTGGACCTGTGAACCAAATAACCCCCTTTTCTCTTCAGTTGCCTTTGTCAAGATACTGCATCACAGCAACAGAGAAAGAACAGTAAGACAGAAGAGATCTCAGGAATCACAGACAGGGGTGTGGGGTGGGAAGAGAAGGGTGTAGATACAGGATAGTAAAGAGAAAATGGGGTCTGGCCCTAATGGGGCTTCTGTCTCAGAGCTGTCCTATGGAGATGACAAGGACACTATTTTCCCATCAACTTCACGTGTCCATGACCCCCTGGTTGTTAATTGAATGGTTCCTTCTCCTACCTCTAAAGACTGGTCCTGCCCCTGTAGCCAGAGAGACCCTTTGCAGAGTGGGCATTATACTCCCTAGGAGAAAGCGTTGAACTTCCCTGGAAGAGCAGATGCCTACAGGAAAAGGCTCCAACAACACTGAGTAAAACCTTTTGGGTTTTAAAAAGCCTGTATAGGAGATTAGCATCAGATGAATTATGCTAAATTTAAAAAGCCAATCTCAAAAGGCTACACACTGTGTTATTCCATTTATATGGATTTCTAGAAAAGCTACAACTTTGACAGAAATTCATCTTGTAGCCGCTGGGAGCTGGGGGTGGGGGAGGAGATGGCTGTGGAGAGGCAGTTCCATACTAAAAGACGTTTCTCTGTGTGGAGTTGTACCTAAAAACCCCAACAGCGAAAGCCTTAAAAAACATATCTGCATTCTTTGCTGTCTCAAGGAGGAGGGATTCTCGTTCCTAGGATACTTAATGACTTGCCTCTAACATGTACAATATGAAATCAGGCAGAAGGGATGAGTCAGAAGCTAGGTCACAGGAAGCAGGGTGGGATTCTCTCTGTTTCTGTCTGTGTTCTCTTTCTGTCTACCCCCCTGCCCTAGCAGGTCCCTGGAAGTTCCGGTGAGTAAATGAGGCCTTCAGCCAACAGCTACTCGAAGGAGCCTCTTTGGAAATGGATCCTCCATCCTAGTCCTAGAGGAAGCTACTACTTAGCTAACAGTTTATAACCTCATGAGACACCGAGACAGCACCAGGCAGCTGAATGACCTTCAAGATTCTGTCCCTCAGGACCACATACATAGGCTAAGAATCCAAAATACTTAGACCAGATAGGTGTTTCCAACACTAGAGTTCAGATTTAAGATGATTTTTATATTTCTAAATCAAAACCCTTCAATCTGAAAAGGTCCAGAATGAAAAATCCAAGTTTGATGTATTTCAGATTTTTGAATAGGTATTGACATCACCTGCGTGCGGTGCGAGGCCAGCTTTTGGAGATTCTGTGCCTCTGTCCACCTTTGTGTGGGCTCTGGGGCATAAACTCAGTTTCTAGACTTGCACGGCACAGTTGCTCTCTCAGCCATCCTTCTTACCCTATTTCAGAGTCTGATTGTCAGGTGGGGTGCCCCACCTAGAATAGAATTGGCTTTTTGTTTTAAGCTGTTCTGTATTGGGTAACTTGCTACACAGCAATGGGTGACCAAGGCACTAACTGGAACTCTATTGCTCATTTTAAAAGCTACACAGAGAGTCACATAACTTCTGGAGAGAGTGATTTGATATTATACTCATCTAAAGTGAGTGATGGCTGTTTCTGAGTGTGTTTCAAGGTGAATTTGGGTTTTATTATTTTATTACATTCATAAGCCCTTCTTAAGATTCTCACGCATCACTAAAGTCAGGAAAAGCCATGCTTGGTGACTCATATCTGTAATCACAACTTGGAATTTTGAGACTGGCTGAGGTTACAGTGAATTCCAGGCCAGCCTGGATTAAAGATGAAGCCTCTATCACAAACAAACAAACAAACAAACAAAGTGTGTGTGTGTGTGCACGTGTGTGTGTGCACGTGTGTGTATATGTGTGTGTGTGTTGTAAAAACTGTGGAGATGGTTTGAACAGGAAAATGTTTGGCATACTGACACAATGATCAGAGTTTGTATCCCTAGCATCCACGTCAAACAAAATCTGGGTCTGGTGGCACACGTCTAGAGATAAGAGGATTCCCGATGCTTAATGGCCAGCTAGGCTTGCCTAATTGGTGTGCTCCGAGTTCAGTGAGAGACCTTGTCTCAAAAAAAAAAAAAAAAAGTTGGAAAACAATCAAGAAAGACAACCAGGTTAACGTTTGGTGTTAATCATCAACCCTTCCCCAACATCTGTATACATCAGGCACATACACATATGTGTGGGTACGTCAAATTCGTGAACATGCAAACACACATATATAGATCCATATACACACGCACACACATACACACACACACACACACACACACAGAGGACATAGAGACACAAGTAACGACTTGGAGGTTGTGTGTAGTAGCATGGGAATCCTTTATCGGGTAGTGTCGCTGGGCCAGGGTATCTACAGGAAACAGGCACACCACTCCTTCAGGCAGGTGGAGCTCTGGCGGGCCTCACACTCGGTAGCACCACAACAGCAGATGATCCACCTCTGGAACTCTGCTTCGTTCTTGTGCATCAAAAGAAACTGTCCCAGCAGGACATAGGCCTGGGAAGAGGGGCAGGAGGGAGGAAGACAGAGGGTTATCAGAATCCCACTCAGAAGTGCCTGGCCCTCCCCCTATCCATACTCAGGTAACAATCAAAGGTTAGGGTGTGAGTCAGACAGGAGGGAGACTGCCAGTTCTTCACAAGGCCCTGGGGAAAGGTGAAATCAAGTTAATCACAGGACTTTCTCAGAGGCCAGTTCCTCTGGTCTAGGGACTGTCATCCTGCAGTGACAAGTAGGCCTTGTCCTCAAACCTGAAGACATTTCCTGGGATCTTATGAAAGAAAACTTCCTGACTCAGTATCTCAAACTAGGATAGAGCCCAAGAATCTCCATTTCTGGTAGGCTTCCAGCGAGTGCTGGGAGGACAGGGAATGGGTGACTACCGTACTCTGAATTCCTTTTAGGTCTGTTATTTAATGTTTCCTTTTCTCTTCCCTTTGTTGTTGTTGTTGGTGGTCTATATATGTCCACACTGTGGACTAAACCCAGTGCCTTGCAAGTGCTAGGCAAGTACTCTACCACTGAGCTATCTCTGCAGTCCAAGTAGTTCCTTCTTCAAAATACACACAAAGCTAAGCTACAGTGTAGCTCCCTGGCCCACTGTACTCCCAACACTCCTAGCATGGTGGCTAGTTCTGCGTCATGGGGACTGTCCTATCCACTGCAGGATGTTAAAAAACATCTCTCTTCTATCTCCTGGATGCCAGGAGCACCTTCCCCAGTTTCCCAGAAAGAAGCAATCATGGGGATCTCGCCTGAGAAGCACTGCAGGTGTGGCTGGCAGGCAAAGGGCATGTTAGCATCCATTTGCCTTTGCAAACTACCTATGTGATCTCAGTCACTAAGCAGAAAAGAGAATTCAAAAACCCAAGGCCCAGCATTGCCCTGCCCTGTGCACCTGTACACGAGTGTGTTTTAAATGGGAAGGCAAGGGAAGACAAGAATGCCTCGGAGAGTCATGCCTGTGGGAACAGCACAGACGGCATAAATCATGCTAAACCTTGACCCTCTTTTTCCAGCCTCAAACTGGAGCTGCATTACTGCCCTGCCCCACCCCCACCCCAGTCCCCTTTCTGAATGAGCTTTTCAGCTTCTTGGACTGAACAGCAAGCTACCAATTTCCCTGTCTCTACAGTCTGTAGACAGCCAAGGTGGAGCCTCTAATTGTGTGAAAATAAATAATAAACAAATCTCCTCTAATAATTATATATAATCTCCTGGTCCTGTTTCTCTGGAAACTCCTGATAATAATATTCCCAAGGATGTTGGTGTACTAAAAAAAATGAGCAAAGTATAATGGCACGGATGTATGAAAACGTCACCACAGAAGCTGTTATTTTGTAGGCTAACTCTAACAATTAATTTACAAAAAAATTAGAGACTGGGGAGATGGCTCAATGAATAAGAACATTTTCTGTGCCAGCACAAGGACTTGAGTTCAAGTCCTCAGTACCCACATAAGGTCATGAATATACCTCTAATCCCAGCACTGTGTGGTCAGAGAATGCTGGAACTTGCCGGTCAACTGCCTAGCAACAGATTCAGTGAAGACTGTTTCAAGAAAGAGAGACAGGATGATAGAGCAAGGCACTAACACTGCACTCCAGCTGCTGTGTGTGCACTTATGTGCATACACACACACACACACACACACACACACACACACAAAATGTAAAACACATAGAAGGGTATATACATATATTAAGTGCACCCCGATTCTGGGTTCCATAGCAATTTTTCTGTTTTGAGTTCTTTGTCTGCTTATTGTCCACAGCTTTCACAACCCCAGCCTGTTATGATCAAGACAATAGGACCATAAATGGAGATACATGGCAGAGGTTAGAATTCAGGTCACAGTGTACATATGTCTCTGGGGCATGGTGCAGGGGCTCTCTAGCCTGGAATGGGGATCTGGTGTCCACCCACAACTTCAAGTTCTAGGCCCTTTCCAGGAAAACATGCTGTTGATTGTGTGTTGGCTTTCATTACAGAAAACAAAGCTCATATATATATACAAAATTAAATAAAAGCTTAATCCTAGTCACAAAAGGTGCTAAAGCATTAGTTTGTAGGTTTTATTTTATTTATTTGTTGTGGAGCTGGGATAAACCCAGGGCTTTATACATACTAAGCAAAGACTGCCACAGACCTATCACACACACACACACACACACCCCTACACCTCAGGGTTTATTTTTAGATATTGTCTAGTTGTTGAAAAGAGAAAGAAGCTATGTACTTGTAGTGATTTTAAAGTACAACCATATTAAAAAAAATAAAAACAAAACCCAGTCTAACATAATCTCATTCTTAATCAGTATTTTCCTATTTTCACTGGTGAATTTTGCTGAGATGGTTTTAAATCAGGATTTTAAGGCACTGGCATTTGCTGAATGAATGTACCCTGAGGCTGGTGTGACAGTTGTGGAGGAGCTCAGGTGAGCACAGCAGGGCACACCTAGAGCTTCTCGGGAGAACAAACATCGATGAGTTTAGTAACAAGGTGCAGGGCTTGGGGATTTAGTGCAGTAGAGTTCTCCCCTAGCAAGCTCAAGGTCTGTGATTTGGTCCTCAGCACCAGGAGGAAAGCCTGACACATAGCAAGTGATGCTTTGAGCACGTTGCCAGACTACCCAATGCTGCAGACACCTGACATATACTCATCCAATCCATTTAGTCTCACAGGTGCCTTGCCCACCCCATTTTTTAGAGTTGAGATGGTATCCCAAACAAGAGACACTGGAGAGGTTGACACTCCCACCTCTGTCTACCCTGCTTGTCCATATTCTAGCCATCTGTAGTCTGGTCTGGAGGAGAAGGAACCCTCTGCCTGTTTCTGAGGCTGGTCATGGCATCAGCTGGTGTGGTAATCAGAGCCTCTGCAGCCCACAGGGCTAAGCAGCTAGGAAGCCCAGGAATGCGTGGCAGGTGGGACATAGGCAAGCTTTCCAGGAACGTGGCAGGGAGATAGGTCTCTGAGCCAAGTTGCAATCTGACCCTCTATGCTTCTGGGCTTTCCCTGGAGTCCCATGCTGGCATCTTCCAGAGCGAACAGAGATGGCCTTGCCATCTTCTTGCTTTACCCTCCAGGGCTTTACACCGCTCCCGGAAGAGAGGAGGAGCTCATGGCTCTCATCATGGCCCTCATCATCATGGCCCTCATCATGGCTCTCATCTCGGCCTCGTTCAATGCCGTTTTGGTTTCTTCACTAACTCCAGAAAATGAATCCCTAATCTGAAACCTTGAGGCAAGAAGGGTGGTACAGAAACACAGACATTGCAGGCAGGAGTTTCTATCCATCACCCTGGCCTGTGGCTATGCCAAAGCCTGAGACATACATTTCTTCCTGTAGTAACAGAGGGTGGCTCAAGGACAGACTTGTCCCAACTCCAAGTCCACACAGGGAAACTCTGCCAGGGTCCCCCCAAGTTGAGTGAACTGGTCTCTCATGACTAGTCTCTTTGTTAAATTGCAGCAATTTGGATCTGCAGCAGAGGTGGACCCATGTAGTTGCCTGGGGCTCTGCACACAGAGCATCCATGGGCTCCTTTTAATGCTCTGCTGCCACCGTCTTAGTACTTAATACACTTACACTTGACCCTAGCCAAAAGGCTGGGACGTGATATGCTATGACATAGTTAAACAAAATGTCATTCCGCACTGGGCTCTGAAAACTAGGTAGCTGGCCCTAGTCTGCACTCATTAAAATGTTAAACTTTCATCATGGCACCAGGCCTTGTCAGACAGAGAGGAGGTGTCGTGGCTTCTCTTATTATCAAGCTTCCAGCACTTTCCCTTGCCTTCGATTAGCAGCCCCCAAGCCCCAGTACAGAGGGCACCCCCATTGTTGTAAGAGACTGCTGTGATTATATGACTTTTCTGGTTTCCTCTCAGCAAGCATACATGCTGCGGTCTCTGGAAGAGATGTCCAGTGGCAACCCAGTGTTTCACAGTCACTCCAGGCTTAAAGTCCTCAGTGTGGTGCTCATCCCACAGTAGGCTGTGGTCCACCTCTTTTCTCTGTGCTTCTAGGACATGCTCACATTGTTACATTATTTATTTAAAACCATCAGCTTTCACTCGTGTTTATCATTGCCTTATATTTATCTCACAACACTACCAGAGTAACCTCCAAGCTCCAGTGTCTGGTTTCTTGTAGGATTCATAGGTCAGATGGTGGGGTCCAGTGCCAGCAGAGAGGACAGGAGAACCTGGGTTTCTGAGTGGATCAGCATTGAGAACCTGGGGACATGAAGAAGGCAACATTTGACAGCCCTGGGGTCTCCTGGTCCTAAGCTCAGCCTTTCTTCAGATTACAGCAAAGTGAATTCCAGAGGAGATTGGCCATTTTCAGGATCCCAGGCTGGAAGAGGGAGATCTACAGATGCTCCTGGCTTACAGTCTGGCTTTCTGTGTGGGTGGCAGTGGGTAGGGAGACAGAGCTCCAGTCCAGTTGTGGTGAGCCTGGCACCATGCACATGGTGACTTTTCCACTCATATCATCCCTTTCTACCTAGCCGCTCTCCTACCACTGGTAAATCTTGACCAGTGCTGCCCTGGAGAAACGGTCAATGAACCAGCCCATGTTAAATGACATAAGTCATTTTTATCTTCTAGAGGCCACAGCAGAGATAAGGGAGAAGAAAAAAAGATGAAAGGCATTCCAATAACATACTTCATTTTCTCTCATATTTTCAAAATATTATTTCAGTATGTAATCAATAAAAATGTTACGAGATGTCTCACATTCTTTTTTAGGGGAAGGCTTTAACATTAAAGGGCATGCTTGATATTTTTAGCCCATGTTCATGCAGACCAGGGCTTAGCAGGCACAGGGCCAGTAGTTACCGTTTTGCATTTTGGACCTCAGGCCAAAGCTGGTTGTCCCAGTGAACAGCAGGTGCAGAGGAACCAGAAAGACCAGTCACATTTTTTGGCTTCTGAGATCCTGAAAAGGCTCAGGTGAGTCAATAGTTAATGTTTTCTTCTTTAAAAAGAAAAGTGTGTTTGTGTGCATGTCTATGTGTGTGTGTGTGTGTATGTGTGTGTGTGTGTGTATGAGAGAGACAGAGAGACAGAGAGAAAAGGTGTACCTGGGAACCTATGTGCCATAGCACACATGTGTAGAAGCCAAAGGTCAAAGTCAGGAGTCTCCTGTTTCTGCCTCCTAGCTGCTGTCGGAATGCTGGGGTTATAGACAAGCTACCATGTCAGGCTTTATGTCGCAAGTTCAGAGGATTCTCCTAAGACATGGCAAACGTTTTTACCCCGTCAGTGCTTACCAGCCCACATTGGTTTGTTTTGTTTTGTTTTTTGAAGTCAGGTCTCATTGTGTTGAATCTATAAGCTGAAACAACTCTCCTGTATCAACCACCCTGGTCACTGAGACTACAGACACACACTCCTGCACCCTATGAATCAATAGTTTTAAAAATCATGGTTTTAACCATGAGAAATAGACCAGCTCATGGTGTCTTCAAGGCTCTGGGGAAGTGCGGAAGGACACACACAGCCCTCTTCTTTACGCCAGCCATCTGCTAAAGAGATGAAAGCTCTGTATCAGGGCAGGGGAGAAGGCCCTAGAACAGTGGATCTCAACCTGTGGGGTCACGACCCATCAAAGACCAATTAGAAACACAGATCTTTATATTATGACTTATAACAGGAGCAAAATTACAGCTATAAAGTAGCAACAAAAATAATGTCATGGTGGGAGAGTCACCACAACATGAGGAACTGTATTAAAGGGTCACAGCATTAGGAAGGTTGAGAACCACTGAATTAGAAGTACTAGTAAGTAGGAAGATGTCTGTGCTGTTCACACTGAATCCCTAGAGAGCTGAGAGAGAGTTGGGGGCCCCCTCGCAGACCAGTGACTCCTTGTTCCCTGTGTGTTCAGCAGTCTGGTGGCTAGGGAGAAAGCTGGTGGCTGAGTGAAGAGCCCAGGCTAGCAGGTGCGAGGGCAGCCATGGAGCCACATCCCATGGGGCATTTAGCAAGGGTGCAAAAGGCACTGAGAGAGCCAGTGCCCCTGGGGAAATGCCAAGAATGTTTCATGAGCAAGTGTGGGCCTAAGGCAATGTTTGTCAGGGCAAAAATGAGAACTCAGCCTGGGGAGAGAAGAGGAAGAAAATGACAGTCACATTTCAACAGAGGATGGATAAGGCCCTGAAAGATACCTCTCCTGTGGGTCCCCTGTAGGCAGAGAATGAATACCCCATGAACCGTGTTTTCGTTGGCTAGCTCTGTGAAGTTGTTTTCAGAGAGATTAACCGAATGCAGGATGACCCACACTGAATGTAGGTGGCACCATCCTACGGATGAAGGCTCAGATTGCACAAGTGAGCAAAGGAGGAAGCCAGATGAGCAGTGGCAGTCTCCTTTCCGGCTTCCTGGCAACGCCATGAACCATGCCATCCCCACCATAGGACTGTAGGACTTTACACTGCGAGCCAAAACAAACCTTGCCTTCCCTACGTTGCTTTGTGTTAGGTATTTGTTCATGACCAGGAGAAAAATAACTAATGTGGTGAAGAAGGAGGAGGGAGAGGAGGAAGAAGAAAGAGAGAGAGAGAGAGAGAGAGAGAGAGAGAGAGAGAGAGAGAGAGGAAGGAAGGAAGGAAAAAAGGAAGGAAGGAAAGAAGAAAGAAAAATGAAAGAAAGAGAATGATCATCTCTTTAAAGAAAAGGATATTTAATTGTAAAATTCTCCCTTAGTCAGACTTGCCTCCTTCACTAACTCCTTGGGATTGGTCCTTTCCCTTTATCTGGGAGGAAAGTAGGAATCAAGTCCCCTCAGCCACGTAGCTCCACTCTCCTGACAAGACCACCAAGTGAATACTCACTTGGGGTGAGATTCACAAGATGTAATAACAGGTACAGTGCAGCACATCAGTCAGAAAACATGGCCCAGATGTTAGATTGGGGCACAAAACAAATACAGTCACACACACACACACACACACACAAACACCACCACCACCAGCAGCAGCAGCTCCTGGCGTCTAAATGTTTTCCTTATGTTACTAGGAGATAACTTGGACATTAAGGCCATTGCCCTTGGAAGGAAACAAAATTGTTCACATGGGACCCTGATTAGTTTTAAGGAGAACAATTTGTCAAAAATGGGCATGAATGGGGCTTTGGGGGTTGGGGGATGGAGAGTGTGGCAGAGCATATGCTTAGCAAGTATAACTCCCTGAGTTTAATCCACACACCAGAACAAATGTGTAAACAAAACGCAGACTGGTCCTTTATCCTCTGGCTTTCTGTTTCACACTGTGATCTCCTCATCCCAGCTCCTGCCCATGGCACCATCCTGCCATGCTTTGATGTGGTTGGGAGGGTCCTTACCAGAGGCTAAACACAGAATGTCATCCTATATTGGACTTTCAATCTCTAGAATTATGAGCTAAGTAGAAATCCTTTCCTTATAGAGTCCCTAGATTGAGTATTTTGTTACAGCAACGGACACTAGACATTCCAATTCCACTGGCTATCCCTAAGGCCATTCTTGGGTTGGGAATGCATCTTAGGGATAACTCTGATCTCCTCACCAGGGTGGAGCTCCCAGGTTGCTGGCTCTCAACATGCCATTGTTATGCTGGTGCCCTGACAGACAGAGGTGGGGAGTGCACACAAGCCATCCCTCCTGACAGTTCTGTCTCAGACTTCAGTAGCAGACCTGGCTCTATCAAGTCCTGAGTGTTTGAACACTGACCTTTTCCTGCTAGTCTCAACTGCTCTGCACAGACACAATTCTATTTGCCCATCATCTACAAGCCTTGGATTCCCCTAAGCATGTGGGGTCAGCACCAGCGAAGTCCGTGGCACCTGGCCAAGTGACAGCTTTTATCTCTGATGGCCGGTCACTAGGACACATAGCAGGGGCTGCCATCTGGCAGGATGAGAGGAAGACAGGTTAGAAAGAGGAGTCAAAGAAGAAGAAGAAAAAAAACGCACCTTGTTGAAACCTTTGGTGACCAAATTGATGGCAAGCTCACGGCTGATGCCATCCACCCAGGCCACATCCTTTTCCCCAATGGGTTCAGAGAGGAAGGCTCTCAGCCTGGGAGACATGTTGTCCATCTCCTGCAACAGACATGGGTGGAGAAAGGGTTAGCCAATGTCTAATTGCTCATACTACAGTGGACATTGAGGAGGTCTCTCAGTCCAGGAATGGAGGGCAACAGATGGGCAGACTGGAGTCTGTCATTCGGCATATACTGGGGACTCTGAAATGCCAGGTGTACTGTCCTATGCTGCAGGCCTTTATACTTCCATTTCTACCTGGATGGAGAAAATGCATGTGAAAGACTGTGGATGAGTTAGATCAATTCAACCCCACGACAGCGGAAGGTGAGCTTGATGCTAAGAGTCTCAAGCTCCCTTCTGATTCTTTTACCCAACACACTTAAAGAGACAGCTGATGGGCTGATGAGATGGCTTAGTGGGTAAAGGCACTGGCCATAAGCCTGACACCCTGAGTTTAATCCTCTAAACTAGTGCTTCTCAGCCTTCCTAATGCAGTGACCCTTTGATACAGTTCCTCAAGTTGTGGTGACCGCCAAGCATACAATTATTCTGTTGCCACTTCTTAACTGTAAGTTTGCTACTGTTACGAATATAACATAAATATTTGATAAGCAAGATATCTGATATGTGACCCTTGTGAGGGTCACAACCCAAGGTTAAGAACTACTGCTCTAAACCTATATGTGATGGTTACGTTTTAAATGTCAACTTGCCACAATCTAGAATCACCAGGGAAGAGAGCCTGAGTGAGAACTTGCCTAATCAGATTAGCAGATTGGCATGTATGTCTGTGGGAGACTGTATTGTTAATTGATGTAGGAGGACCTGGCCCACTGTGGGCAGCACTGTTCCCTAGGCAAAGTTTGCTGAACTATATAAAACAGAAGCTGAGCAGGCAGGTAGCTTCTGTACATTCTTTCCTCTCTGCTCTGCTCTTGACTGTGGATGAAGTGTGACTAGCTGCTTGGGTCCCCTCAATGATGGTTAGCTGGAATTGTAAACTGAAATAAATCCTTTCCTCTCCACCTTGCTCGTTTGTCATGGCAACAGAAATGAAACTAGGATATCATGTGAAGGCAGGGGTAGAGAATGGACTCCACAGAGTGGTCCTCCAACCTCCATATGCACACTATGGAGTGTGCATGTGCACATACACACACACACACACACACACACATACACACACACCATCACAATAATGATAAACATAAAGGTTTAAAAGAAAATGTCGTAAGGAAACACTTTAAAAAAAAAACAGCTTTCTTTGCCTAACCTCTCTTAATCACCTGTCAGTGATTTTTATTTTTTATCATACTTGTATTTTAGCTTGTATCAAACTCTGTGATGGGTGGCAGATAGATAAGGCATCATAAAGCGACAAAGTCCAGACTGAGGTTGGTCATGGTACAATCGAGGCGCTTCTTCATCAAGCCTGCCAGTAGTAGTTCATACTCTGAACCTCTCAACACAGGGGACAGACGCGAGTGGCACTCAGCAGTAAGACACTTGTCTAATGGTCACAAAGTCCTGGAATGGATCCCCAGAAGCTAAAACAAACAAACGAAATCATCCCCCCCAAACAAACAAACTCCTCAAGCTCTGGACTCTGTCATAGTTTGAATCTGAAAAGTGCCCCGCCAGCTCCTATTTTGAACACTTGGTCCCCAGCTTGGGGGACGGGGTACTATTTGGAAGGCCAGGAAGCCTTTAGGAGGAAGGGCTTTGGCTAAGAAGAAACTAGGCCACAGAGGGCAGGGGCCTTTAGAGGTTATACCCACACTGCCTCTGGCCGGCATTCTCTGCTTCCCAGTCTGCAACAACGTGAGGAATCCCTGCTGCGCGCCCCTCCACCATGGGCTACTCCCATCATGCCTTTCGCGCTTCGATGGATTTCCGAAACCATATTTTGACACACTCGCTCAAGAAAAAAAAGAGAGTTATCTATACCCTGGCTTCCTTCTTGTCTAGCTTTATTCCGCCCATGCCTCTAGATTTTGAAAAGGGCTGTTTGTATTCCGGTTCAGGCTTTCCGCGTCCGTGTCTCACATGCCAATCTTCTCTGGAAACATCCCACGAACACCGGTTCTAGATACTTCCTAATCTAGTCATATTAACACAAATGGCAGAGCACCTCTCCTAGCATTTACAAGGCCCTGGGTAGATGCTGGCCATTAGGGAGTTTGGGGAATATGCATTGCCTCGTAGCATCGGCTCTATCGGTGTAAGGTCTGTGTCCCAGCATAGCCAGGTTTTGTTTTTCCCCTGAGCAAAGATCACCATCTTTCTAGCTGCTCTGACTTGATCATGTCGTCACAACCAGCCCCACATCTGAGGCTTGTTCACTACCGCAGCATCCTTTTCTTGATAGCAATCTCTGTTTCAGTTTGTGATTCGAGAGAGAGAAAATCCACCTTTAAATGGCTCACACAAGATTTAATTAACATAGGATATCAGAAAATTCAAATGTGGTCAGACAGGTCTGGATCAAGATAGCTCTCTTGATTCAGCCTTCCTTTGTTGTCAGCTCAATTCTTAGCCTAAGTTCTTCTCAGAAAGAATCTGGTTGCCCCAGGGCCTGCTATGGTCTTTGCAAACAGCACTCCCTCTTCCGAGGGGAAACAGAGTTCTTTCTCCCTGAAAAGCTTCAACAAATGCTTTCTCTAATCCATATTATCATACCAAGGCCCTACAACAGAAGTTCTGGCCTGAATATATTCATGAGCTGCCTGGATGGGGGTGCTGGCTCAAAACCCTCGGATGTTTACTGTGTTACTGGGGATAATTATCCAGTATCATAATAGGAGAACAGAGAGCATCTACTGCATAAATGCCCAGTAGATCATGAGGAATCAAGGGCTTCGAGTGCCTCCTCAGGGCCTTTTCTCTCCCGACTGCAGCCCATCCCTGGTGCTTAGGGTACCACGCTGACACATGGTAAGACACTGAACAACATAAATGTGCAATCAGATGCATCCAGTGCACCCATTCTCCTGACCGTTCTTCGAAGCAGATCTCCTATTGTTCGTCTTCTTATCTTCTCGCTCGTCTTGGGACGCCTTGGAGAAAAGATGGATCTGAAAACTGGTTTTGGAGGGCCTTGTCAGCAGACCCTGGGAAGGAGAGAAGACAGGAGAGGCTGTGGAAGGTCCACTGACACTGCTGCTCAGATCTGCAGATGCTCTAACCATGATATGGAGGGCCCTAACTCTTTTCTTCTGTGTATTGTCCCCCCAATACAAAAGACTGCCCAGGGCCAGCATTAGCAGATGAATGCTGCAGCACCCATGATCCTCTGAGGTGATGATTGGATTTTTTTGTGATCTGCTGCAGCCCAGGCCAGGCTCTCCAATTTTGAGTAAGGAATAGCCTGGAAGTTCCATGAGCCATGCTAACTTTGCCAGGGAAAATTCCACCCCGTATCCACCTTAGCCATCTGTTAAGATAAACCTCCCCCCACTCTCCCTAAGAACAAATGGAAACTACAGTAATGTTATCAGTGCACCGGCCCCATCAAAGAAGGGAACAATTGGCATGCTTGTTTTTCCCACAGCTGAACCCACTCAGCGCCTTGAAATACCTGCAAACACATCCAAGAAGGCAGGAGCATTCCCCCCAACCCCCAAGGCCCTCAGGAGGGATCACAAGGAAAGGATGACTTCAGTGGATCTCTGTAAGGGGTGAAATGGCTCCAGGAGAGGAATTCTTGGTGGTCAAAATGGGAGTCCAGTGTGTGTGTGTGTGGGGGGGGTGAGTGTGTGTGTGTGTGGGGGGTGTGGCTGTGTGTGCTACTGACATCTAATGTGTGAGTCCAGAGACACTAGTAAACTTGGTCAGGACACTCCGCACAATCTAGAATTCTGTGGGACAGTGGTGAAAACACCGGTAAATGAAGAACGAACGACTGGTGAGAGGTAGGCTTGGGTAGACTTTGTGAGGAATGGCAGGAGGGCTTTGAGGGGTGCTAGGAAAGCAAGAGCTGTCCTAGGAAAGAGATTCCAACAGCTAGGGGGCTCTTCAGAGTCTTTAGGGTACTCCTAGTAAACACTCTGATGGGCACTTTTCCTTATAAGCATGAGGCCCAGCCTTTAGGGAAGAGAAGAGAATTGTGTGTGTGTGCGCGCACACACATACACAATAGAGAGAGAGAGAGAGAGAGAGAGAGAGAGAGAGAGAGAGAGAGAGAATTACATTACAGGTTCATTCTAAAGACATCCCCCTAAACACGCACACACACACACTATGAGTGAAGAAGATTCTCGTTTTACATGATGCAGAAGAGAGTCTAAAGGAAAGTAAAGATAAGTGGTAAGTGGGTGGGACCATGCTAAAAGGAGATGCTGCTGTTCTGCTACAAAGTATCTACTGGAAGCTCTTAAGGACTTGAGACGCTGAAGAAAGGCAATTCAGCCGATTTTCTGAAGCTGTGTTGGACTGGGAGAATAGTTTTTGACATTGTCTATATTATTTTAATGATCATTGTGTTATTACCAGATGACAACAAATGCTGTGAGATTGATCTATTATTACAGCGGTTCTCAACCTGTGTGTGTGTGTGTGTGGGGATGAGTGTGCGGGTGTGGGTGTTGGGTGTGTGTGTGTGTGGTGGGGTGCTACTGACATCTAATATGTGAGCTCAGAGACACTAGTAAACTTGCCCAGGACAGTTCCCACAGTCTAGAATTTGGCAAACCTCTATCTCCAAAAATATTTACATTCAATCCATAACAGTAGCAAAATTATAGTCATGAAGTAGCAGTGAAAATGATTTTATGGTTAGGGTCCTGTATTAAAGAGTCACAGCATTAAGAAGGTTGAGAACTTCTGTGTTATTGCTAATAATGATAAATTGTTTGGTCCTAACCCACTACACACAGCTCATGGGAGTGTAATCAATACAGCCACTATGAAAGTTTCTCAAAAAATAAAAATAGAACTACCACAAAACCCAAATATACCTATCTCGCCTGGACATACACCTGAAGGAGTCTAAGTCAGCATGCTACAGAGACACCTGCACACCCATGCTCACTCTGGCATTATCCCCAACAGCCACAGCTAAGATGCCCATCAACAGATGAATACATACAGAAAACGTGGTGTGTACACGCAACGGAGCTCTATTCCTTTATTCAGCCATTATGTTGTTTGCTGTAGGAGAACAGACACAACTGGGGATCATCCTGTTAAGCAAAATAAGCCAGACGCAGAAAAATACTGAGTGCATTCTCTCGTGTGTCGAATCAGATTTAAAAAAACAAAACAACGACAACAACAAAAAGACAGAGGGGTGACTGTTTGAGAAAAAAAAGAAGTAGCAACCAGAGGGTAGAGGGAATAAGGAGGTGTTGGGGGAGAATTGATGAAAGTACGTTGTATAACGTGCATGAAAATGTCATAATGAAATAATGCTTTGTACATATAAAAACACATTTACTTTTAAAAATGGAATTATTCAGCCCTAAATGTCAACAGTGGTAAAGTTAGAGTCCCGGGCTATAAGTAATAGGAAATCCCGATTTGAACACTCTTAAATAGTAGATTCACTCCCAACCTCACATAACCAGAACCGCTTCTAACGACATGGATCTGGGACTTTGTCAGTGGTATCTCCATAGTCTTAAAAGGCCCTGGCTATTTGTCTCTCAGGTTCCAAAATGCTGACAGAATTTTCTCTGATCCTTCTCAGTGTGAACATGCCCAAAGGAAGGGGATTCCATTTCTCCTTGGGTGTCCCTAGAGGGACAACCCTTTAGTTTTAAGATCTAGAATCAGACGACACAGCCACCCACCTACCTGTCACTGGCCAGGAGAGAGATCAGCACAGGATGGTGAGCTCAGCCTTCCTGAAGCTCAGCCAGTGACAGCTTCCTGACAGGAAGGACAAAGAGAAGAGCAGAAGTTGGAAAGTCAAATGAGAGCATCCTCTCATAGTCCAGCACAGTCTGGCTCCTTTCAAAGCATGTGCAGAGACTACCTGGAGGCTTGTTGAAAACATCGTGTCCTGACTCCACAGGCCTGGGATGGACCTGTGATTCTGTGGTTTTGACAGTCTCCACAGAGAGGGCAGGAAGGCTGGCCAACAGGTCAGACATTGAGCAAACCACCACACGATATCATGTATTCCTTTTATGTTATTATATAAAACTTGGCATTTGGGCCTGGTGAAATGGTTCAGAGGGGGTAAAGATACTTGCCACTAAGCCTGATGGCCTGAGTCCCTTCTACATAGCAGGAGGAAAGAACTGCCTTCTGTGACGTCTTCTTTGGCCTCCACATGTGCTTTTGTGACATGTATGCCTCAATCTCAATGTAATAAACAGTGTTTTTAAACTTGTCATTTAACCCTTTTAATGTGTGTAGTTTGGAAATGCTGAGTGTTTTTACACTGGTGTGCAAGCCATTCTGGGCCTCTTCTACAAAAAGAGCCCCCATACCCATGAACAATGACTCCCTCATACTCTTCCCTTAGACCACTGGCCTTCAATTATTTACTTTCTGTTCCCATGGATTGGCTGATCTAGATACCTTATATACATGGAATTTCCCAGCATCCTTTTGTGAAATTTTACTTAGCATTGTGTCTTCAGGGTTCACCTATACTGTGGCTTGTACTAGCATGGTCCTCTTCTTTAAGGATAATAATTCAGTCACATGCAACAGACCACACTTTCCCTCGTCTTCATCTCTTAGATGCTTTGCTCACTCACGACCTCTGGCCTCTGTGAGAATGGCTGGCGTGAATATGGGAGCATAGGTGTGTCCCTGAAGTCCTGATTCTAACTCTTTAAGAGTACAGATCCAGAAGCAGAAATGCTGTGTGATATGGTAACCCTATTTCTGTTTCTTTAGCAATCATCTTAGCTTTGTATTTGATTTAAACTCAACACTACATTTTGCTCATGTGAAGATGACGTTCGTTTGCCTTTCCAGCCAGGGAAGACCCTCCTATTACAGGGAGTTCTCTTGGTGGCTGCATTCTGGACCATAAAGGGCTGCTTGGGAAGGACACACTGGAAAAGAATGGCTTCAATTAATTTGGATTTTAGATGCTCAGTAAGTCACCTGCTTAAATAAAGAACAAAGGAGTCCATGGTCCCTCCTCCAGGGTTCAGTTTACTTATCTTGGGATTTGGATGAGCCTTCAAATCTTTCTAAACCATCTTAGTGGAAGCTAGGCATGGTGGCATGTTCCTTTAGTCCCAACACTCAGGAGGCATAGCCAGGTGATGTCTGTGGGTTTGGTCTACATAGAAAGATCCAGGACAGTCAGGACAACATACAAACGAACACCAAATAAACAGCACTTACCTCAACCAACCAACCAACCAACCAACCAACCAACCAACCAACCAATACCACCAGCACCAAACAACAATACAACCACTACCACCATCCCCTTATAGTGTACCCGAGATTTGAGAACCACTGCTTCCTTATTTTTCTCGGAAACTTCTGGGCTACTTTGCTAGACGGATGGGCTCCAGCTGAGTCGGATTTTGTGCTGGGACTGGCACGTCTGTGTTGCCATATGGCACGCTCAGCCCAGCTCTGCAGCAGTGTCATCTCAAGCTACTGGGCACATCAGATCCTCATTAGACACCAGTATGAAGACAATCATCCTTCCACTCCCCGTGGTTCTGAACTCAGAGAACTCCAGAGCAGGCAGGCCTTAGGGACCACCTGATCCCCACCCTCCTCTGAGATCTCTTTCTTTCGAAATTCAAAAATATTTATTTTAAAGGAAAATTTATCTAGGATGTATTTATGTAGCAGAATTACTCTACAAACTTGGGGATGAGGTGAGATGACTGGTACCAGGGAGCATCCATCTGGCCTCCTGTACTCTCCAAATCTATCTCTGATCTACCCTAAATGATTCCACCTATTGGGAAACGGGTCTGAAGAACTGAATCCATGTGCTGGAGACTATGCACCTGTTGAGTAGCCTGACTTTCTGTCTCTCAATGGAGTATCCCCCTTTGGGGACATGCCTGTAGTCCCTGGGCAGCTTCAATTGGGCACAAGATTGAGTACTTAGCCACAGATACCATCAGAGCAGCTGCAAATGTCTCGGTATAATCTTACCAGGGAATAACCTCCTATTACAGGATGTTCCCTCAGTGACTGGGTTCTAAACCACAAAGGATTGCTTGCTGAGGACTCACTGGCAAGGAATGACCTCAATCAAGTCTAGTTTTAGGCATTCACTCAGTCACCTGCTCAAACAAAGAATAAAGGAGTCACTGGGATTTAACTGCAATCCCCAAAGGACCTGCCTCCCCCTGGAAGCTCCAAGCCATTTAAAGGTCATTTTCAAAGGCTACATAATAATCTTAAACTATCACAAGCACACCCCTAGATAAATGAGGTGAGATGGAGGAACTTCAGGAATGTCATGCAAATGCCTTCTGGGGCTTGGGGTACAAGTTCCAGGTGAGACATGATAGTAGGCGTGTCTATCCATACCCATAGGGCCACATGTACTGAGGACAGTTCTCCTTGCAGCCCAGGACCAAACCTCAAACTTACTTACAGCTGTATGAACTTTTTTGGTTTTTTGTTTTGTTTTGTTTGCTTTTGGTGGGGATGAAGGGACTTGATTTTGTGGTTTTTGAGCATGAACTTTGTAAATGACAGCATGTATCACAAGGTCAAAAGGTTGGACCTTATGTAATAGGAATTCAAAATGGAACATCTCCCAGGAAGCACCAGAAGCTGAAAGTGAAATTTATGCTCTTTGAGGACTGTAAGAGATGACACAGAACTGACACTCATCAGAGGACAATTGTTTTCTTGAAGTGTGAATTGGAAAAGTACAGTATTTCAAAGTACTTTATATAACCTATGATTTTAAGTCCATGTAATTAAGTTATAAAATCAAGCAATGCACGTAAAATCATCTTGCCTGTGCCCCTAAAAGTTTATAAACCCAAATGGATAAAAATCATCCTTACGAGGACTTCCTTTTTGAAGAATAAAAGATTATCTTATTTTCATGTTTGTCATTGGCTCCTATGGTATTGCTCAGATCAAGGGACTGAGATAGTAAAACTTAAACTTCCAATTTGACATTGCAAGAAGGCAAGAGGACAAGAGGAGGAGTTACAAGGAATATTATGGGCTGTGGGTCCTGAAAACATCAGGAATGTTACCAGTAGCTAAGTGGCAGTGTGCTTGACCAAGAAGTATGTGGTCCTGGGTTCAGTTTCTCTGGAGTAAACAAAGAAAAAGAAAGAAAGAAAGGAAGGAAGGAAGGAAGGAAGGAAGGAAGGAAGGAAGGAAGGAAGGAAAAGTGGAAAAAAAAACTTCTATAAGTATCTTGTCCTGTTAAATACTATGGAGGGCTAGAGAGCTGGCTCAGTGGTTAGGAGTATTTGTTAGTCTTGCAGAGGACCTGGGTTCAATTTATAGCATCCACATGGCATCTGACAACTACATATACCTCCAATCTTGGGAGATCTGATACCCTCTTCTGACCTACCTCCACAAGCATCAGGCAGGAACGTGGTGCTCACACATGCAAAACACTCATATACATAAAACAACAAAATAAATCTCAATTTTTAAAAATGCTATGCATTGCCAAGACTGGGCCATCAGCATCTCACTATGATGAGAGAGAAGGGTTTAAGATCCCTCCCTGAAGAGCCACAGACAAGTCCATGGCTGCTGGGGAAGGGGGAGTCATAGTCCTCAGTAGTGTGGCCACTGGTATGTTGATGGCCTTCCTGAAGCAAACAATTCCCTCCCCCTCTGCCCCCCACCCCGTCCTCATGCAAGCAAAGCTAATAAAATGCAGTGTGTTGGGGGGAGAAGAAATGACAGGGAAACTGGGGGGGCATTGGTGGGAGGGGTAGAGTGGGGGAGTAAGAACGGTTGATGGGGAGGGTATGATCAAAGTGCTTTGCATGTATGCATGCAACTGTGAAAGAATAGTGCAAAAATACTGTGCAGAGTATATTTCTTATGGAACTTAGTGCCAGGAAAAAGTGTACCTTTCTCAGTAGATGTAGTCCACCTTCATGATCAAAAGAGTTCTCAAGTGCTCTGTGTGGGCCGTTAGTTAGGAGGAAATCTGATGACTGGACAACACAGGGAACCTAGATTTGTACCCTCACCCTGCTGTTCTGGTTGGTTCTTTTTGTTCAATGATTTCATTTTCCTACTTCCTTTTTTAGTTTAATATTTTAAATTTGTGCATTCAGAGTGCTCGTGCTCACTGCTCCTATCCACGCTCACCACTCCTTCCTTCCTTCCTTCTTCCCTTTTCCCCCTTTCTTGTTCCTTTCCTCCCCTCCCCATCATCTTTTTCTTGACACAACACCCTCCTTCTAAGTAGCTTGAGCTGTCGTCAAACTCTCCATGCTCCTTCCTTAGTCTCTGAGTGCTGGGGTCACAAGCATGCATCATCATGACCAGCTACACTCTTTATTGAATGTGGTGTTGCTGTGCAGTAGGTCCCAACGATTTGGGGCCTGATAGCTCAGGACTGTCCATCCCAGCTGCTTTGAAGGCTGAGCTAGGAGGATTACAAATTCAAGGCCCACTGAATAACTCAATGAGGCTTTTTATCTCGAAATAAAAAGCAAAGTAGGGCTGGGAATGTAGCTAAGTGATACGAGTCCTTGCTGAGCATACGGGAGGCCCTAAGTTTACTGTCCAGAGAAGAGGAGGGAAGGAGGGAGGGAGGGACGGACAGAGGGACGGAGAGACAGAGAGACAGAGACAGAAGATAGCTCAGAGTTGTGAAGAATAAGAACCCTCCTAAGGCAAGCACATTAGAGACATCATATCCAGCCTCTAGCACAGAATAGTGCGGGGCTTGTAGCCCCCAAGAAGGAAGTGTGGGAATGAGAGCTGCAGGTGTGACAGTGATGGCTACACTGTACTGATGCAGTTGACCTGGAGCGTGGGCACACTCCCACACCCCCTCCACTGGAGTCTGAGGGAAAGCTGTCAGCCAGTCACTACTTCCTGGAGCTCTAGACTCTCATCTCCACTTATCAAGCTATGGCTTCTTCCTTTGAACAGTCGGTCTCTCATGGCAAAAGGATGAAGGGAAGGGTGATGTTTTCATTTCATTTTGTTGCTGAGATAAAGCACTCTGACCTAGAGTCCTCTGGGGAGGAAAGGGTCCCTTTGGTTACCACCTCTGGGTCCCAGTACATTCTTGAAAGAAGTCTGGACAGAAACATAAGCAGGAACTTGAAGAAGAAAGTATAAAGGGATGCTTTCTGCTGGCTTTTGGCTAGCTTTCTTAGGCAGCCCAGGGCCATCTTGCTGCTCCCTCCACAGTGGGCTGGGACCTTTTAGTCAATTAAGCCAGGCAGTTCCATAGAGACACGTCCTCAGACCAACTAGATAAAGCCACTTACTCGGCTCCTTTCAGTTGCTCCTAGGCTATATCAAGTTGACAGATGAGGCTAGTGAGGACAGGTTATATACTATTTCCTGTATGCCGGTATCTGAATACGAGGTGTACAGAGTCTCAGAAGGCATGTCAAGAATGTTCCTATACAACAGAAGGAAGCACCCACTGCATTTTGTATAGTCAGCTCAAGGACTATGTCTACGGTACACACTGCTCACTGCAGTATCATGAAGCCACCAATAAAGACCCCACATGGCTAGGAAAGCAGTCCTGAGAGGAGGAAGGGATGGCTTCCCTAGTGCTCACTGGCATGCTGGATTCAGCCATGCCTGAAGGCATCCACCCCTGGAATTCTCAATTATCTTAGGAAAAATCAAAGTATTGTTCACTTTTGGGGGATGACATTAGTTATACAACAAAAGACTCTACATAATAGACCTCCAAAGTTCACTTACCAGCTCACTCAATTCATTCACTAGAGACCTGGAATTGGGCATTGGTCCCCTGGCCTAGGCCTTAGAAAACCTCCTTATCGATGATCGCTGATGTTCACCTTTCAAACAGAGGTCACACTTGCTGTCTTTACCTTTAGTTCCCTTTCCACAATGGAAAGCAAGATCCTTTCTTCCTCTACTACTCGTCTGCAGGCTCCCAAGTATTCCTTCTACCATAGATCTTTGTCTTGATGGGTCTGCCAGTGACGATCAAGTAAATCCAACCATCCCCAGGGGTTCAGTGAGCATCATCCATACTTAAAAACTTAATCTTTGAATTCGTAGGACAGGGCCTCCAGCTGAGGCTTCTCCACAGGCCCGTAGTAGGGACCCTTTGAAGCTAACATCACCAAAGGTAAGGAAGGGCACCCATCCTTGGGGCACTGGAAAGGGGATATACGAAAAGGCCATAAACTTCAGACTCCATTGCAAGGTATCTCTCTGCTTCTGAAGATGACTGCTAAGTCCTGCCAGAATGGCCGGGCTGGAGGGAGGAGTCCTGAGTTTGGCTCGAGCTCTGCCCATAGCCAGTTCACTAAGCATGAGCCAATCATCTGGGCTTCATCAAACCAGAATGCTCGGCGTATTGCAGCCCTGCACACTGGACCCTTGCCACACTGGGCCTCTGTTCATTTACAGTCTTCAGATGGCACAAAGCTCAAACAGGCTCTGTTCTACCAGTTTCCAATCCAAATTGCTCTGAAAACCAGTGATCTATTTCTTCTTTTTTTATTTTATTTTTTTGGCAAGGAGTACATGCTTAGGAGCCAAACCTGGCCTGAATGGACATGAGGCTATTTATAGCCCCTATTATCCCATTTGGTGTGAGTATTTATACATTTCATCAAGAGAATATTAATGGGTTTGTTTACAGGGTGCTGGGCCAGACTCCACTGGGAATGTCTGGGAGACACAGAACAGGCACCATATTATATTGCCTTCCTAATATTAAAAATGTCTGAATGCCTCAAAACTTCTACCCATTTCTTCAGTGGTGAATAAGGTTCTATGGATCTCCACCAAGAAAGTGTGCAGCCAAGACACCTGCAAAAGTTCCCGGAAAAAAAATTAATGGTTCTCGAAGCCTGCTTATGCCCCATCTCATCCATGGCTATAAATCTCTCTACACACTTTCAGAATCAGATTGTACAACTATGTACTAGATCAGGTCATTTTAGTCAACAATGGACATTATGGATGAAAAGGGCCCAGGATTACAATGGAGTTGAAACTCCCTGTGACCCAGAGTCATCCCATAATTGGTACAATGTTTGCAGCATAGTCCAACATATTGATGACTGTTTAGCATTGGAGCAGGGAGAGAGCTCAGTTGCTGAAGTGCATGCCAATGTCACATGGGTTTGCATCCTCAGCACCCATGTAAAGAGGTCAGGGCAGAGACACAGACCTATGATGCCAGCCCTGGGAAGGCTATAACAAAGAGTTCCACTGGGCTCACTAGCCATTCATTAGAGCCAATGAAAGAGTTCCAGGTTCAGAGAGAGACCCTGTGTATTAGATGTCTTTCTTGTTGGTATGACAAAAATATTTGAAAAGATACAAGGTAGGAAAGAAGGATTAGTTTTGGCTCACAGTTCAAGAGAGAAGTCTATCATGGTGACAGGGTGCTTGAGACAGCTGTCACATTGTATCAGCAGTCAGGAAGCAGAGAGTGTAGATGCCCCTGCTTAGCTTGCTTTACTTAGTCTGAGACACCAGCCCATGGGAGTCCCATTACCCATATTTAGGATGGGTCTTCCCACCTCAGTTAACCTAATCTAGAAAAATCTCTTGCAGAAACACCCAGAGGTTTGTTTCCCTGGTGATTATAAATCTCATCAAGTTGACAGTGAAGATTAATCATCATCTTCTGTCTGAAAAATTAAAGTGGAGAGCCAGAAAGATGGCTCAGCGGGGAAAGGTCCTTCCCGCACAAGCTTGGTGACCTGAATTTGTTTCCCAGAAGAACCCACACAAAGACAGAATGAGAGAACCAACCCCTAAAGCTGTCCTCTGACTTCTGCATGCATGCCACCTCACATACACACACACACACACACACACACACACACACACACACTCATACTACATGTGCATACACACACCCCACCTCACACACATGCATGCACACATACACCATGCATGTGTACACACACACACACACACACACACACACACACAAACAATTTTTTAACAGATAAAGAGCAATCAAGACTCTTGACATTAACCTTTGACCTCTCTCCACACACATGCAGAAGTACACACATATGTATGTAACCACACATATAAACATACACCCAAACACATCCGAAGTTCAATATATACAGTTATCAATTATGGACAATGTATAGGTCTTGATAATGGCAATAAATCCTAGGTTACTAGCCTACATATTTATGATATTGTACTTTTTATCATTATTTTTGCTTCTAAAAGTTTGGTGTGAAAAAGTATGCCATATACTAATGCTTGGGTGTGGTTTGAATGTCTCCCCAGGGACTGTAAGTGACTGCCAGCTCCCTTCTCAGGATGTGGCCTAGTGGGTCTGGTGTGTGCCCTCAGAAACTAGTTCTCACTGGACGGACTCCTTGGTAGTTCTCAGGGAGTCTTGCTGTAAAAGTGCTCCCTCTACTTGGATTACCTTGTGATAATCCTCCCTGTCCCCTCCACCAAGTGCCTTGCACAGTGGCATCACAGCAGACCAAATGCCCTGTGATTTTTTTGAACTTTCAGTCTCCAAATCTGTGTGCTTTCTAAAACCCCTTATTCTACCAACTTAGTTGTGTCTGGCATTTTGTTGTAGTAATTCAAAGGTTCACACCTAACCTGACAGCCTTAGGCAGCCCAGCACCTTGTCTTTTGATGGCAGCAGGCAGCCATGTCATGTGACTGACCTAGACCTTGTAGGCATGTCTAAGTATGCTCTCCCATGTTCACACAGCCATGGACTCACCTGTTTCTCAGCACACCTCCCTAGCCTTAAGCGACCCATGCCTTCAATCTTTCAGCTTCTATAAAATCCTGCCTAGCTTATGGTACCTTTATTCTAGCTGTGACTAGTCCCAGTCATATCTATCCTTCCTGAAAACGTTCCCTTCCTTTGGGGCCCCATTCTCTGCCAACGATTGAGAGCAGCTTTAGTAACAGTCATATGGAGAGCAGACGAGAGAAGGCTGTAGCTCGGTAGTACAGTGATTAACAGCCAGTGTCGTAAACTGCGGGTTCTGACTCCGAATGAGACCACACAACATCATGTAGTGGTTTGAAAAACGTGGCAACGACCCGAAATCAGACACACAAGGAACCCGAAGTGTTTCTGCCAGTGTGACTTGTGCTGTATCACATGGGTCCTGGCAGACTTGCTTCTGAGTACATAGCACACATGATGTAGTGCACGTACCAGCATACGTGGTGTAGTGTGCATACCAGCACTTGTGACACTGACAAGGACTGCCTGAAACACCTCAGCCGAGGCTCAGGACTCCTGTGAGCTGTGAGTTCCAGTCCTACTACTGAGGGCAGAAAAACTCTTCTTATGGTTTAATTATGGAAAACAAAGGCTTAATATGTCTCTTGTCCTCGCTCAACATGTAAGTATCACAGTAGTACATCTTTGGATTGTTCTATAAGGGAACTTCTAAAATTTTTAACAGTTTATTTTTAAATTTAAAATTAAAATTTTTTTATGAATTTTATACATGAGTACTATATTATGTAATTTCCACATGTATATGGTTACCCCAAGATATCTCTATCTCTTTATCTCTATCTCTATATCGAATCTTAGTCTGTTTAGTGTTGCTCAGAGTGTTTAGAGTTGTCCACTTGGGAATGAATAACCTATCAGGGGATTTGTCCCTAGAGAAGACTGATTCTCCTTCTAAGCCACTGATTGCTTAGAAGTAGCTCTTCATCTAGAGGTGGGCCCTTGTGAGGTTTTCCCCACCCACATGGCATGTCAACTGACGCTGTCACTGCTCAGGCCTTGTCTAGGTGAGCATAATGTTGGGATGTCGTGTATGCAGCTTCCTTGTCTTACATAGAAGATACTATCTCACAGCAAATGTCCTGGTCCTTTAGTTCTGACAATCTTTCCTCCCCTTGTCTTCATTTTTCCCTGCTTCTCAGGGTGGGGGTTGGGTGGTAGATGCAGCAGCTGTGTATCTCTGTACAAGGCTCCATCTCTTACAAAAAGAAGCTTCTCTGATGAGAGGCGAGAGCCACACCTATCTGGGTAGAAGGGCAAGTAGATAGAATACAGCTAGAAATTACATGGGTTTAGGAAAAGGGCAGCAGGAGTAGGTTCTCCTCTCTGCCTATGGCCTCTCCAGCTATGGATAGTTGGCTGATGAATTCACTACTGAGAGAGCCTTAAGTCCAATTAGACAATTGTTGGTTACCCCAAGATAAAAATGTCACTATTGCACTGCTGGGGCTATCTTGCCAGGCTGGTAATTATTGTGGTTCACAGGCTTTACAGCTTCTTTGTCTTGGAAGCTTTCATAGAACCTTCTGATACTATGAGAGCCAGCCCACAGGCAGTGTGTAATGTCTTCAGTAATAGGCTCTTACTTTCAAAGGAAGGCAACCAAAGTCAATGGCAATGATCCATATTGTTTGGAGAGGGTTATTGTACCACCCAGGCCAGTAACTCCTGCTACCACTGGGGTTTTGGTAGGTAATCTATAGGTTTTTTTTGTTTGTTTGTTTTTGGTGGTGGTGGGGATTACCATTCCATAAGATACAACTCTGTGTGGGAATACTTTAAGAATTGCTGTTTGAGTTGCTTAGTTGAGTTTCATACCCATAAAAAAATTATTCAATGAATTGTAGCTTGGGATTAAGCGGAGTTTCTAACAATTTTTGAGATGGTTCTAAGCATACTTCTGCCATTTGAACTTCATGTTTATATGAAGAGGAAATATCAGCATTGGTAATTATAAAATCAAAATATGAGTCAACTCTGAAAAGTGGTGAAGATGTTCTACACCCTGCGGAGTCAGACTTGGCTCAGACTTCATTTGTTCTTTCTTTCATCTTGGGGTGTATATGTGTGCACACACATGATTTGTGTGCCTATTTGTGTGTACACGTGCATGTTTGAGTGCCTGTGTGAGTACACCACGGCACACATGTGGAGGTCAGAGGACAATCTCTAATGTCTGTCCTCACCTTTCACCCTGTTTCAGGGTATCTTGTTGCTGCCTGCCAAGCTGCCCAAGCTGAAAGCATCTAGGAATTCTCCACTTTGCCTCCTATCTTGCCACAAGATTGATGGCACTATGGATTCATGCTATTGGGAGCATCTTTTACATGGGTTCTGGGGATCTGAACTCACTTTTACGTGAATGATCACACTCATTTCATTTGTATGCAAATTTGCTTTGTCTTTAATTATAAAATTACATGGATACCAAAGGATTGTTTTGGGATCAATTTGTGATTCATTTCCAGTGAATGTTTGGTTTGCGCACTTATTTTATATACTTACATGTGTGGAAGGACACAGACATTTCATAAGCGGGAAGGAGTCAGGAGCCCAATGCGTTTAAGCCTTCCCTAGCATGTACAAGACCCTGGGGTTCATTCCCTGATGCCAAAACAAACCAACCAACAACAATGGTACTCTAGTGTCTGTCATGGCGCATCTATATCTGTGCAAACTTAGGTTCACTGTTCATGCTTTAAACTAGGATTTAATAAGCTTCTGTCTCTACGCTTGCCGACCCTACAGATACTATAGCATCATATGGTGTTTGAGTTTTTGTGTTTGTTTCATTGAGCATAATGCCATTAATGGTCATCCACACTATGGTATATGACAAGATTTCTTTCCTTTTTGAGTCTGACTATGATTTATCCCTATGGCTACACAACAGTACAACATCACCTTGGTTTAAGACATCCTCCATGGCCATGATGCTACAACGCACAGATAATCAAGTCTCCTCCATCCATGGCTGTAGCAATTGCATATGACCAATGCACAGCTTCTGTGTGCTTAGTTTAAGTAATCTCTAAGTAAGTTATGGTACCCAAGGAACACAAACACCGTACAATAGGTGCCATACAGTATTGTTTAAGATGCAAAGGCAGCAAAACATGCCTGTACATGTTTAGGATAGATGCAGGTTTTTTTCTAAGGAAGAACAGATAGGAGAGCTGAACATACGTTGTTGCCCATTCATTCATCAGTGGACACTGAGTATGTCTTGGCTTTCATGAATAAAGCTGCAGTGAGCATGGATGTATCAGAACAGGCGCATTTTAAACTTCTCAATTCATTCCTTATGAGCTGATTCCTCCTACCTCTGCCTTCACTGCCAAAGAGGAGGAGGAAGCAGTGCCAGGTGGAGAGGAAGAATGAGGGCTGAGGAAGAAGGAAATAGGGGCGGGGGCTTGCCTTTCCTTTTCTGGAACAAACCAGGAAGTGGTAGGCCTGAAGATCCCAGAGGGATAGATCTGGATGACTGGTGGGTTTGAAGCTATGACTGCCTCCTTGGGCTTATAGGGAAATGAGAAGGGCAGGACCATTTCCCAAGTGTCGTGGACAATGATGCAGTGTCTAGGTAGAGAGTCTGGCTGATAAGTAAGCAGAATCCTCATGTCAGGATGAAGAGGACCCCTGGGAGAGAAGCATACCAGTAGGGATAAGTGTGCAGGCCACAGGCAGTGGCAGTGAGTATATCAAGATGTCCCTAACAGACAGGACAGGGCCAGACACCACAAGCCAGAGCAGTGACAGTGCCTTAAGGATCAGGGTGTTATCTTGCAGACTGGACAGCTATTCAGGATCTCTTGCACTGCCACCAGAGAGCAAGCTCCTGTTCCCTTGGTGGTCACCAAGGGGAACAGAGTTGTTTCCAAGGAGATCAAATCTCCCGGTGAACTGGACAGAAACAGGCTTGCATATTCACACACAAGGACACAGGGAACTCAGTAAGTGCTGCTGGGGGCTGTGCCTAGGTCCTTTGCCCAGCCAGAAGGCCTCATTTGTAGCTGCAGGTTCACAGCAAACCTCTCTGCTGTGGGAGGATCGTTGCCTAGGAGACAAACTCATCAACCTGGAGTCACCTGAAAGGTTCAGAGGCCCAGCCCCCTTGCCTTTATGGTCTGCAAGTAACCACTGTAGCACAATGGCCTAGTCTCCCCATGTCAGGATTGTGCCAAGGGGCCAGGCAAGAGCTGGCTACATCTGACATTAGATTACTCAGTTCCTTTTCTGTCCCTTTGCTGTCTTGGTGAACCTGTGAGTGAAATCCCAAGCCCTGTTTTGGCTGCTAAGAAGAGCCACCTAAGATGTAAATGTTTCAAGGCCCAGGCTGCATCTCCCTGTACCCCACAGGATGGCGATGTCTAATAAAAAGCACAGATGGGTTTTGTTTGTTTATTTTGACACGGAAGTGTAGTGAGAGTGAATCTGGGCTTGCACTGCATGCATTAAGGTCCCTGGGCAAAAGTAATTTCTATGAGCAGTTGGCAGACCCTGACTATCTACCTGTATGCCTGTTACACGGAGGGCTGTCTGAGAGCAGTTGTATTTGTCTGTAGCACACACCTCCCAGGAGGTTGTTTCTGAGTCCCCAAGGCCAGAGTTGATGGATTTAGCAGATAAAAATACAACTGCTCATTCTTGGGAGCCTGAGCACTATGACCGAACATTTAAGGCTAGCCTGGGTTACATGCTAAGCCCATATCTCAAGAAAAAAAAATTAAATCAGATACACAATAATTTTGCAGTATAAGTGGGAAGGCCCAAATGGACTTTCATTGAAAACATTATTGGTTGTTTATTTAAATAGGCATCTTTTCAAATTTTTTACAAAGTTTTATTCCTCTCTCTCTCTCTCTCTCTCTCTCTCTCTCTCTCTCTCTCTGTGTGTGTGTGTGTGTGTGTATGTGTGCTTATGTCTCTGTATATATGTACACATTTAGGTGGCTGTCCACAGTGGACAGAAGAAGGTGACAATCCCTTGGAACTGAGATCCAGGCTGTTATAAACTGTTCCAAATGGGTTCTAGGAACCAAACTCAGGTCCTCTGTAAGAGCAGCAAGTCCTCTTAACTGCCAAATTATTTTCCCAGTCCCATAATTGGGCATGTTGTGCTTTTAAAATATATTTTTAAAATTAAAATATAATTATGTCCCTCCAAGCCTTCTGTATCCATACCTCCCCATTCCTACCCCTACTTCAGTCACAATTGAATGGATGACCTCTTATTTCTTTGATTATTGTAGTTTTGCTTCTCTTGAAACCGTCCCACACTTGGACTCTCAGAAGCCCCTAGAGCTGCCTCTGCTTCTGACCCAAAAGAGCAGAGCTGCAGATGTCAGAAACCTCCCTCTGGGACTTTGCTCCTGACTTGACCTTGAGTCTTCCTCTCCACAGAGCAAGGGAGCAAATTGGAGGCAACCAGATGAGAGGACACAGCTAGAGAGACCGTGGAAGCAGGACCAGGCGTCTCTCAGAAGTCGCCTGGGAGCCAAACACTAGTTTGGCTGTCAGCAAGTCTCTGCTCATCTGGAAAGGAGGCCTGGTGCCAGCTGGGCTCACTCCGGGAATAGAAGTGGAATAAAGACTGTGGGCCAGTGAGAGACGAGAAACCAAGTCTGAGCAGTTCAGACATGCCTGCCTCTTCACAGCCTCTGCCACACTTCACTTCAGAATCAACTGATGGGTTGATTTAGGGAAATAGAGGACCAGGGCGGCAAAGAGTGTGTCTTGTCAGTAAAAGACAGAGGTGGGCTATAAGCCGAGGGCTAGGGGAGCTCCAGAGCCAGTCTTAGCAGATGCTGACCCAGCCCTGCCTCTGGTCCTTCAGGACTCAAGAGTTTCTACAAAGGTCAATGCCTGTGGCTCTGTCCATGTCTGGAAGTAGTACCCAGCCAGGGAAGTATGGACAACACACACCTGTCCCCTTAGGTGAGACAACTCCAAGCTCCTAAACATCCTCAGAGGGCACACTGTTCAGGGAAATAGCCTGCTTTGTAGCCAGCTTTTCTATTCTGTCCTGACTTCCCTATTGTGTGACATAGATCCTGCCCCAAGTCAACTTCTCAACTTACGAAAATGCTCTTGATATGACTAGCCCCCAGGACATCACAGTCAGTTCCTATCTGTCAGCTATGCCAGCATAGCTAACTGAGTTCCTTGGATTGGCGGAGGGCTGAGGGCGAGAGAAAGAAAGACAAAGAGTCATCTGGTAAAGAACCAAATGCTATATTTTCAACTGCATAGCTCCCTTTTATACCCCCCACAAAACAGGAACACAAACAGGAACAGGAACAAAACAGGAACAAAAACAGGAACAAGGAGATACACTTGGCAGCCTATCACCTAAGCTTCAATTTCTCCTTGAGCAGTCTTCTCAGGGAAATGCATAGAGATGGAGGATCGGGGATAACAGCACAGGTGCAGAGGACGGTGACTCACACCTATCAAATGTACATCACAGTACCACATGGGCAGAGAGCTTTTGTGGGAACTTGAGTCTTGAAGTGTGGGACCATAATAGCCCAGGGTCATGGGGAAAGGTGGAGGGAGCTTCAACCTCTGATACCTCAAATGTGAGGACAGCAGGAGTTGGCTACCTCTCCATTCCCAACCTGGTGCCATAAAGTCAGGTCCCCACCATCAACTCTAGTAAGAACTGAGTACCCTGACAGTTATCAGGCTTCACTCCTTGTTGGACCTTATAAGGTCCCCACTCCCTACAGTCCCCGAATATATAGATGAAGCATTTTCCAACACCTCTGCCCTGGCCAATGGCACATAGCCACACAAACCTTGTCCTAGAGACCCTAGCCACCTCTCCAGGGGCATAAATACACCCCCCCCAATAAGTGGAGCCAGTTACCTACTGAGATCCTGCACTTCACTCACCCACACCTGGCTAAGCTTTCATCCCTCTAGTTCAGCTCGGTGCTCACTGAGCCATGCTACTGAGAGAGAAGCAGACACAAGGTGGCCCTGAAGGACCAGAGGCAGAGCTGGGCAGCATCTGCTAAGTTTGCTCTGGTTCTGAGTCCTTGCTTTAGAGGAAAGACCTGACTCTGGAGATTCTCTAGCTCTGAACTTATAGCCCACCTCTGACAGGCTGAACCAACAGAAGTCTGGGAACTGACTATGGGTTAGATTCTATTAGGTTAGATTCTCAAAGACCCAGAAGCCTAAGAAAACAGCTAACACCTCTGCAGGTTAGACACAAAGACCTATCCAAGATCGCTTTCTGAGTCACCAAGACTGAAAACAAAGACCCTCCTGAAATAAATAACTATCAGGAGGCTGGATGGATCCAGTTTCAGAAGGAGAGTCAGTACAAGAGCTGTCTTTTAAACTTGTGTGGAATTCAGAGGAGTTCTCATGAACACACAGGAAAGGATTTCTCAAAGACTGCTATCACTTTAATTGATGGCATTATCCTTGGAGCTCTTTTACAAACTGTCAGAAGCAGTGAAGTCATTTCTGGACATCTGCAGGGTTATAGCCATTCGATTCAATAGGGAAGATGACCACAGAAGCTGTCCTAGGTTCAAAACCAGGTTGGGCAACACTGAGTCACAAAACAAACAAAAGCCTAAAAGGGAAGCTGGGTGTATCTCAGCAATAAGATGCTTACCTGGTATATATAAAACCCTGGATTTTGTTCCTAGGACTGGATGTTTTTTAAAACGTTTAAAGAAGCTTGCCCAGCTATATGTTGATACACCTCTTTAGAAGTGAACTTGCCTTTCCTAGACTGGGCAGAGACTGTTCTGCCTCTTTCAAGAGTCAGCCTCAAGAGGAGGTATAGAGCTAAAAGTCCTAGCCCAGTGATCTTTTTGAAAGCAGGACTGTTGAATACATATTAAGGGCTTACTGTCAGGGGTTGGTGACAAATGCAAAAGCCAGAAGAAACTGGTAAGAGAAGACAACTAACCTGGGAGGGAAAACAGTGCAGGGGCAATGGTAAGTAGGGGTTGGCATTGCTTCGGAGACAGAGGTTACAAAAGTGGTATGGACTCTGGCTGAGCCAGGTCCTATACTCCATCTGAAGGGCATCCTCTCTCTCTCAAAAGTTGGTCTTACTCTGGGGAAGTTTGACCAGATTTGCAGGGCTTTTTGCCAAGAAGTCCAAAATTTAAAATTTAGATTTTTATGCACAAGTTTCCATTTTGTTTGTTTGTTTGCTTGCTTGCTTGAAACAAAGCCTTGCTATGTAGCCCAAGCTAGCCTAGTACTCTCCATGTAGTTCAGGCTGGCTTCAAACTCCCCCAAGTCTCCCTGCCACAGCCTTCCAAGTACTAGGATTACAAGATACCATCATGCTTGCCTCCACTTTTCGGAGAACAGAGGGTGTTTATTTTGCTTTGCTTTGAGACATAGTCTTATGTAGCCCAGGCTGCCCTCTTGAGCTTCTCATGTAGCTAAGGATGAGCTTGAGTTCCTGGCCTTCTGCCTCTGTTTCCAAAGTGCTAGAATTAAAGTTTGTGTTATCGCACAGAACAGCAACTTTTTTTTTTTTGAGACAAGATCTTGTTGTATAGCCACAACTTGCCTTGAACTGGCCTCAGACTGAGATGATTCTTCTCTTCCAGCCATCTGAATGCTAGAATTACCAATATGTGCCATCACGCCTGCCTCAAGTTGCCAAATTTTAACTGTTGGCCAATAACTGACACATTTGTAACACAGACCCATCAAAACAAATCTACACCACCAGTTTCCCTCTGTCGTTGCAGACTTTGCTTCCAGAGGTAATAATACCATTTATACTTACAAATACAATTGGACAGCATACATTCAGTTACTGTAGACCAGGCAGCTCAGGTTAGAAGTCCTTTCAAGTAAGTATCATCTCCTAGAAAACTTTCACTTTGGATTGGTGGTTTCCTCTTAAATTTTGGACAAAGCTATTTTGGGATAGTTTTCCCTGTGAAGTTGTCTACAAAGAGGTGATCGCCATTCTCACCTCTCTGTGAGAAAAGCCTCCCTCCTCTCATTGAGGAGGGAGGCTTCTCATCCTAGTTGTCCTGCCCTGAAGATGGCTGGATTTCCAGACATGCAAACCTGGCTTAACATGCCACATTCAGGTTCCAGCTCTTTCAGAGTCCTCTGGTGTGATCTAGATGCCTTTCCAAGGCTCTGGTGGGACAAGCATGCAGAAGAGACGCCACTCAGGTCTTGTCCTGTGCATGGAATTTGGGTAGAGTCATCTGGGAGTGAGTGATGAGGGCACATGTATGGTACCTGTGCTCCTGTATAGGGAAGAACTGAGAGAGCCATTTGCACGTCTCAAGCCCCTAGCCATTTCATCTGCACAGTGAATACTGTTTGATTCACTCTGAACAATCCGGCAATGTGATTCAGAAACCACACCACGACACAGGTGGATGGGTGACAAGTAGCTGGTTTGCTGCTCACTGGCTGGACACCTTGAACTTGACACACACACCTGCAACCTCCATTCTGGCTGCCACCAAAGAAGTCCTTATTCTAGAAAGGCTAGGACTGCTGCTATTTCAGAATCAGCTTACCACCCCCATCACAAACGCATTCTAGCCAGCTTGCTAGATAAGGGGACAGGGTTAAGGTGTTTAAAAGCATACTTAAGGTTATATACTTGATCAGAAGTCACAGCTTGATTTCTGTGTTCGGAAAATTACTTGTGACTTGAGCCAACCAAACAATGGCTTTTTTTTTCCTCCTCCCTGTGTGGTCCAGGATCAAGCTTAATGCCAGGTCACTGAATAGCCCATTGGAAGGGCTCAGTGGGGTCTCAAAGCTTCATTACCAAAGCAGCCCATATAAGCACACCATAGGTTCTCTAGTAGAAAACAGGAAGTGCTGTGCTCTGGAAGCATAACTCCCCCTCAGCTCCCACCCCCCTGCCTGGCAGAGTGTGTGTGTGGCTCATGCACTGACTCTTGCAGCTTTGGCTAAGCGCAAGCTTGTTTAGCTTCACAGTGACGTCATCTTAATGGTTGGGTGGTTGTGTTTTCATAAGACTAGACCCATGGAGCCTTCTACACTTTTCTCTTACTTCCTCTGTCTTGCAGCAGTAGGGGGTGGATTCCAAGCTAGGCCAAGGTTCTCTGAGTACACACTGCTCCTCACAGGCTGCACATTGGAGCTTGTGAGCAGTTATGCAAGGAAAAAACAGAGAGAATAAAGCAGCAGGCAACCCTCCAGACAAAAGAAACACACGGGGAAGGGTGGTATGGGTGGGGAGTTTCCTGATAGTACAAGGAGAGGTTTATACACAGGATGAGACCTGGTCCATCACAGCCCAAAGGAGCAATCCCAGATATAACTAGTCATGTGACTTGACCAACTCATTTGCCCACTTTTTTCTTGACCTTGGTTTCATCTATAAGATGGATAACACACATAGCAACTCTAGCATATTCTGAGTTTCATTCATGCTTCTGATTTACGACTTCTTCAAAGGTCCAAAGAAAGTATCATCCTCCTGACCTTTAGCTGCTCATAAAGACATCCTCCAGCCCACCTCCCCTGATAGCCTTCCTTATTCCAGTGATCTCTGCCCACCCCTGGAGGAAGGAACACTGCTGTGAGACACCTTGGGGGATCTGACAGATCCATACTGGATTCCCTGCCCAGCCCATTAGTGTTGACTCAAACCCTCTTTTTCCAATCACCTCTGCACATGGTTGTGCACCCCTCAGTTGTGCCTGAGTAGCACTGTCTCCAGAAAAAGACAAAACCCAAAAATGTATGGGTAGGCTTCAGGAGGACCCTAGACAGTTCAACAATGGGAGGGCAGAGCCTGGAGAGGGACAGAGGCTCAGCATCCTTACTCACTCCAGCAGCCTTTGCTCTCTGTTCTTAGTAATATTTTGCATAACAAGCAGGGAAACTGTTTTCCTGAGTTTTCAGGGCCTCTTGGGGATGGCACATCTCTAGGTAAACCACATCAGCAGTGCCTTAGATTAGATGCCTGTAGCAGGATACTTATTCTGCTACATTGTATTCGCAGTGGAGCTGGTGATTAGGCAGTAGAAGAGGAGGTGGAGCTGGGAGAGAAAGAAAGGAAGGGGAGGGGAGAAAAAGAGGAAGGGGAGGGGAGAAATAAAGGAGGGGTAGGAGAGGAAGGAGGCTATCAGCCATGGAGAACCATGGGTTGGTTAAAAGCTGTCCTGGATAGCAACTTCTAGCAAAAGGTTAGATATTGGGTAACAACTCTAATTGTGTGAGCATCTTGTTGATTGAGCATTTCTAAGTATATAAATCCTTTAGATAATCATTAAGCTTTATGAGTCTTATTTCTATTGGGTACTGCGAGGATGGCAGATACTGTCTGGGATTCAGCCGAGCTTTGTGGATGCAGCTTGGGGGATTGGCAGAGCCATTCCTCATGCTGGTTTCTGGTGGGTGCCAGGGCCTGCACATCTAGCTAGCCCAAGCCCTGGTCAGAGCAGCGGGAACATGTTGGCTGCCCAGGAACAAGCCAGACTGCAAGCCGTTGGTCACCCCTACAGACTCCCAGAGGCTATCCTCTGCTTCAGCACTGGTGGCTGTGGTGAGAAACCCTCCCACTGTTTTGGGTCACAGATGTCTTTCTTTGCTGGTCGTCCTGTGAATGCAGAGAAACCCCAGGCAATTTGCTAAGACAGTGGAGTTAGATTAATAATCCTCCAACTGCCTCCTATCTCTCCTCAACTCTTGAAGATCCAGGCTATTCCTGCTTATCTAAGGCTCTGATACATCCTGTGAAACAATAGAGCTGATAATTTGGGAGACCAAGTCACTGCTGCCTAGACCTTCTTATCTGCCCTTTAAGGAACACTAACATTCCTTGAACCAGGATGCTGGGGATGGGACATGCCTTGGCTAACATTTAGGATTTTCATCTTAGAGCTTAATTTAAGGACCTCTCTGAGGTTGTCCTATGGTTCTGGAGGTCTGATTTGCTGTGGGCTCTCTGATCTCCCAGACAAGGGACACCCATACCAGTTCTCATGACTAACTAGGGTGAGGGTTTTGTTTTGGTTTTATTGGCTTTTTTGTTTTTGTTTTTTGTTTTGTTTGTTTTTGTTTTGCTTTTCAGGAACTCTTCTTCCTTTCCAGTGAGAAAAAAGACCCTTTTCTGATATCATTTTATATGGCTTGCACGGAACCAACCCACCATTTGGCTTCAGGGAGTCACAGTGATCCAGGCTGGCCACAGGAGAACACATCTACTTCCCCATCGTAACTGCTGTATATGGAGATGTGAGTCTAGCTGGGCCAACCAGAGAACTTGATGGACTTCTGATGGAAAGTCTGGGAGAGGAATGATACCTGTTTTCTGCTGGGGTTGCTTAGTGCACAGGGGCAGGGCATCTCTTCTATGGGGTAGATCTTGCCAGAGAGAGCCTTGGGGAGGAAGAACTGAGGGTGTCTGACATCCTTCTTGACATCAATACTTGAGGGCCCGTGTATAGTTAGTCCCAAAGGCCTAATACGCTCCAATCAGTTCCTCCTTTCCTACTCCTTCTCTTCTTCCTCTTCCTCCTCTCCATCCTCTTCCCCCTCCTCCCCTTCCTTTTCCTCTTCCTTGTTCTCCTCCTCCTTCTCCTCTTCCTCCTCTTCTTCAGTACTAAAGATTCGATCCAGGGCCTCACACATGCTATACAAACACTGCCTCACTGAACTTTGTCCTTTCTCTCCTTTTTTTTTTTTTTTTAACTTGAATCAGAGTCCAAGTTGCCTAGGCTAACTTCTAGCTATACACATAGTCCAGACAACTCTTGAATTTCTGATCTTCCTGTCTCAGCCTCCTAAGCACCAGTCGCAGGACTGGATCACAACATCCAGAAAATTATTTTACACTACAGATGATCCTTGTTACATACGTTTACACCCTGATATACCCTCTGTAAGTTGTTATATATGTTTACATCCTGATATACACTCTGTAAGTTGTTATATATGTTTACATCCTGATATACACTCTGTAAGTTGTTACATATGTTTACATCCTGATATACACTCTGTAAGTTGTTACATACGTTTACATCCTGATATACAATCCGTAAGTTGTTACATATGTTTACATCCTGATATACAGTCTGTAAGTTGTTACATATGTTTACATCCTGATGTATACTCTGTAAGTTGTTATATACGTTTACATCCTGATATACACTCTGTAAGTTGACATTGCATTTGAGAACCTTACTTGCTGAACATCATGCCTAAGTGTATCTTAATCAAGTTTAAACACAATCATGTTAGCGCAAAGTTTGGCCAAACTAAAAGAAAATTTCAGTAAGATATGGACTATCTGAAGTATGGTATTAAGTGCAGAATTCTGTACAGTCTTTGGTTTAGTCTCATGATTATATGTGAACAGATGGCTGACTGAAGCTGAAGTTTATGATCCTTGCCCGACATCCCAAGAAACAAATGGATCTCAGAATTCCAGGTGTGTTGGATCTCAGAATTCTACTGCATGTGTGTTGCTTTCACACCATCATCAAGATGGTTGATGGTACTTGTTGCTCTTGCAGAGGACCCTGGTTTGGTTCCCAGCACCCACATGGTGCCTCACAGACAGCTGTAACTCCAGTTCTAGTGGATCTGGTGCCTTCTTCTGGTCTTGGTGGGCACTAGGCGTGCATGTGGTACACACATGTGCATGCAGGCAAAAATTCTTATAAAAATTTTTAATCGTTTTTAAAAAGATTGAAATATCATGCTGCAAACCATTGTATGTCAGAGACTATGTGCAGTTTGAATTTGGTTTCTAATCCTATAACTGTGAAAGCCTCACCCACCAATTTTGCAAGAAGGGAGGGCGCATGATGCAAACCAAATGTTAAAGAAAAGAAGGAATGTGTGGCGGTGTTTGGGGTGTAGGTGGGTTGGTTGGTTTGGGTTTTTTTTTTGTTTTGTTTTGTTTGGTTTTGTTTTAACATTTCCTGAGAAGACATGAACAAAGATGTGTTTACCTCAACAACAAACCAAAGAAACCATCCCACCAGAGAACGACTTGGTGACCCAATGGGTTTAATGGATTACTCGTAAGGGCATGAGTGGATTACAGGATGTTACACCGCTGCACTGTGTCTACCAGGCCCCCAGCAAGCATAACTCCCTAAACATCATCTGGGAGGGGCAGAGAAAGGCCCCGTTCCTGACACATCCCCACAGAGTCTCATGTGCAGCCTCATGAGCTGCTTCTAGTCCTGCATTTGAGCTGCCTTTCCTGAGCTTTATGAATCTTTTTTCTCCTCCAAGAAGTTAGTGGGCCTAAACGTGTGAGCGTCCTATGAGGATAATCACAGCTGCTGACTTTGAAACATGGGTGGCCACATCATGCCTTGAGAACAGAGTCCTGCAAAAGGTAGTCACTCCATGCTATTGTGTGGGCGGGCACCTGTGCAGGTGGCAGAGGAGGGTAATGCTTACCTCAGGGGAAGGAAGTCCATTGGTGGGACTGAGGACAAACCTAAGAGGAAGGTCAGCCTTGATAGGCTAAGAGCACCCACTGACCTGCAGTCATGGCTCTCTTGTGGCTGTCTAAGAATGAAGTCTTGGGCTCCACCCAGACCTGGCAGATCTGGATTTAAGGGGCTCCCAAAGGTTGGAGGGCAATGGGGTCTCTGTCTATCTGTAGTACCCGTGGTTGTCTGCCAAGAAGGCTCCCTCGGAATCCTTCTTCCTGCTATGTGCTTTCTGCCCACCCAAGAAAAGAAGAACTTCCTCTCCCCTTTTATCTCGGTTTGCTCCACAGCTTGCCTTGATCAATATGTGTGATGAAAAAGACAGATATCTTCTACTTTCTCCCTCAGAAGCTAACTGTCACATTAAAATATGATATTCCCCAACCCGGCCCCATTATAACCACACTGTGAGGAAACCCAAGTTACCTGCAAGGGAATGCTTCCTGGAAGCCTTGGGCATGTGAGTGAGGCCTTCATGACCTACTTCAGCTTTTGTTATAGCTGACTGCAGTGAAGTGAACCTCACCAAGATGAGTGCCTGGTTTCTGAGCCACAGAATTGGGAGAAACAAGTTACCTTTACTGCACCAAGTTACCTGCCAGGGTTACTCAGTAAGGGTATGGAAGAGCTAACCATCTCCCATCACTACAGCCTGGCAGCCTTCAGCATGTCCATTGGCTTAGAGAAGATTCTGGCTGAGCACTTGTCCTCTCGGGCACTGTCCCAGGCATGAGGTGGCGGGTGTGAAGACAGTACCCACGCTCTGGGGGAACTGAAACTCTTGGGAGATGCCAACAAATGAGACAAACCAGAGATAATGGTTTCAGAAAGACGAGGAATGACTTGTAGTGGGGTTGGACACAGATATACAAGGGCCTTCCTTCTAAGGGGAGACCTCTTCTGAAACCCTCCTGGCGAACTGTGGCCAAGAAAGGAGACCATGAGATGACCTAAGAAACAGTACTATCAGAGAAAGCAGAAAATACATAAAAATACCTGAAAATCCAGAGCCTGGGAGTGGATGGTGGATGGAGAGAGAGAGAGAGAGAGAGAGAGAGAGAGAGAGAGAGAGAGAGAGAGAGAGAGAGCGCACTCTGGAGAAGGAGGGGCTGAGGTCAGAGATGACATCGCAGAAGCAGGAGAGAGTTAGAGTTACCCTGCCCAGCTCATTAGTTAGTTGTAGCCAAGAATAGCATTGTGATCTAAATTAAAATTTTAAATGCAGTTCTTCAGCCCCGCTAGCCACATTTTAAAGACTCCATGGCCTCAAAAGGCCTAGTGGCTGCCCTTCTGGTTAGCACAGAGAACAGACCCCTCCCTGAAAAAGTCCCATTGACCAGCGCTGGCTATTAGACACATCAGACACAAACTCAGATGTGAGTCCAAGAGGTTTGAGCATGTGCTCTGGAGCTTGGTCCTCCATTAATTTTCTGGAGGTTCTGTTTTCTTTTAGTTAAATAAGGCTCTTCAAATTCAACAGTGGAGAACAGTTAAGTCTACCAACAGTCAAGGCCAGTGACAGTGGCCCTGTGTGCCACTGAATAGGCTGGAGTCTACCTTCGTATTAGAAGCTCTAGAGTCTATCCACTGACTCCTCTGTAGCCTCATTTCTGCCACCAATTTGGGGCTCCCTGGTGTGAAAAAAAAAAAGCACAGGGCATGGCTACTATTTCAGGGTGGCACACAGAAGGGAAATTGCCACAATTAGACAAGGCTCATTTCCATTAGCGTATTTTTCTCCTCAGCCCAGAACATCTGTTGGTATGGAAATACTTGCTTTGTGCCATCCTATCAGACGGAAATGTCCAGGCACTGAAACAGGCAGTCTGTAGAGAAGCTGACACCATCTTAGATGAAGCCTATGAGGAGCTTAAAATATGGAATCAGGGAAGACAATGTAAACTTGTCCAATGGGAAGATCAAGAAAGGTTAACACAGTCACTGTACAACTGTGACCCCAGTCCTAGGGAAGTAGAGGCAGGTGAATCACTATATATTCTGGGCTATATAAGACCCTGACTCAAAAAAAAATGGGCAAACAAAAACAAAAAACAAACCCCCAAAACAAATAACCAAGAAGAAGAAGAAGGAGAAGAAGAAGAAGAAGAGGAGGAGGAGGAGAAGGAGGAGGAGGAGGAGGAGGAGGAGGAGGAGGAGGAAGAGGAGGAAGAGGAGGAGGAGAACTAAAAAGTTGTGATTAAGAAATGATATTTATGTAGGCTGGGAAAGTTGCCTCAGGTGGAAATGCAGGGTCTCCTTGCCATGAGAAAGACATGTTTTGCTATTGAATGCTTGTGACATCTTCTCGAGTACCTTAACTTTGGGGGCAGCTATAATACCATTACCATCTGTGAAATGGGGACACTGGTGACCATGAGCCCAAAGCCAGCCATAGCTATAATCTTTCGTGGTTTTTGAGAAAAGGTCTCATGTAGCCCAGGCTGGCCTAGAACTCTATGCAGCTGAGGATGACTCTGAACTCCTGGTCCTCCTCTCTCTACCACTTGAGTGCTGGACTCACAGGCATGTGCCATTATGCCTGACACCGGAATCAAGTTGACAGTAGTTTTGTAAGAAAAATGGAAAAGCTTGAGTGTTGACTAACGCCCAGGCCAAGTTCCCTCCTTCATTTCCTCAGTGTAGATTAACCCTGTATTGGTCCTGTGGGCTTTGGATAACCTGAGTAGCCAGCTTATGCTGCTGTTACCACGTGGGGCCCAGCAGGTAGGTGTAATCGATCTCCAGGGTTCCTTCCAGCTCTGCCAAACTAACACAGACTTCCACCATTGTTATGGAAGGCCTGGCTCACCCAGGCTCACACAAGTTAAGCAAGCTATGTAATTCAGAATTCTGCCATGTGGAATCTGGAAATGGCCTTTAAGACCTTTTGGTCTAACTTCCTACTGATGTTGAGAATCCCCATCCCCAGCCATGCTGACAGAAGACCAAGCTTGCCTGTGAGTTCATGCTTCAATTTCCAGAGCACTCTGATTGTGGACAGTTAATACAGAGCACATACACATTTCAGGTTACTCTCCTTCGTTAAGTGCATACCCAGCACAGAACACAGTCCTCAGTTCCTCTGCTCATTTGTGGCGAGTATGTGGATAGCCTAATTCTCAGATCAGTGCTGGGAATGAAGCACAGTAACAGAAGCTAACGATTTGGCATGTACTAGGCGTCATGCTTGCTTCCTCCTTCCTCTCTGCCCATTATAAGCCCCTCTTAGCTTGCTAGCCCAAAGCTATCTGCAGGGAAGAATGTGCTCAGCCAATAGCTGCTATGACCTGGGTAAGGGCTGGGAAATATACTCCAGAGGGCTTGGCATCTGCAAATGTAGCCTCTCCGCCACAAGGATCCCTCAAGAGCATGAGTGACCTTTACCTAGGTGCTGGTTGGGGCCCCACCTCCTCCAGGTGGTTAGCCTGCAGGAAGAGGCTCTGAAGGAGGCAGGTATGCCACAGCTGTGTCAACATCCCCAAGAAGAGATTGGGCTCGTTCCTGCATATTCCTGGCTACCAGTTGGGCTTATTCTGTCCTAGTATACACGAGGACTCCAAGGCAGCTGTTGGCCGTGTCCTGGTCCTGGGGGCAAGGGATCAGTACTCACCAGGTGCACTTGGCCAGGCAGTAGCAGGCTTCTTTCTTACTGTGGATCTGCAACTGTAGGTAAGCTCACTGTGAACAGTAATCTATATGCTGGACCCTTAGGATAAATCAGTCCCAAGACCCTGAATGGGTCACATTGTGATGTCATACTACTGAGATAACCCTTCTGTGGCAGCTTGGTATGGGTGGACAGGGTGGGACGGGAGGGACTGAGAAGTAATGAGATGTATCTACCTTGTAGAACGTGAGCCTGTGAGACCAGGTATGATACCACCTCCTCCGCTTGCCATTCTAATCCTTGACCACACCTATCCTGGGCCAACTCAACTAAACCAACCCCATCTTTGTTAAGGTCACCCCCACCAACTGACTAATGTGAACCCCCAACTTGTCACACTTTCTGTGATTTATTTAAAATCCCAGGGAGCTTTTTTTTCCTTCCTTTTTACTGCCCCCTCCCCACCCCACCCACTGCAATATGAAGACTTCCCCCTTTCTTGTCCACCTCCTGAGGCCTCAAAACAAGCAAAATAATTTAAATATTAGCTTAGGAAACAGGGATACAAATCCACCTTTAGGTTATCTTCTACTGTAGCTTTGTTGATAACCAATAATTAGGAATACCTAATAATTAATAGTTCTAAAAAGCAAAGAGTTCATCAAAGGGGATGGAATAAAACCATTTCCTGGGGTCTCAGCTGTCTCTTCTGCTGGTGCTTAGGGATTCTATCATGGAGAGCATTCAAAATGGATTCATCAACTGACATGGGTTTAAGTGCTTGTTGCCTGAATTTGATTCCCAGAACCTACATGATGGAAGGAGAGAACCAGTTCCTACAAGTGCAAGTTGTCCTCTGACCTCCACATGTGCTTCATCCTCACATAACATATACATATACATATACACATACACATACACATACATATACATGTATATATATACACATATATATATATGTATACAAATTATATATACATATATAATTTTGTGTATATGTTTATATATGTATATATGTATATACATATGCTTCATTTTGGAAACTGTTGCCTTATTCTCAAATTTAGAATCTGAACAGTAGGTCTCAAGTGCAGATTCTACCAGAAGGATCTTGGTTCAGTAGGTCTGGGGTGGAACCCACAAACGTACATTTTTAGCAAGTGGGTAGATGAAGCTGGTACTGTGGGTTCAAGAACTACAATGTACTTTGAGGGCAAGTGAGGGGTGCTGGTCTCCTGGGTTTGATCTTAAAATAGTCCCAGCCAATTGATGGCAGTATTTTGAGGTTTCTGGAGAACAAACAGGAGCTGTGCCTTTGAGGCCAAAGCAAGCCTGTACTTTGTTGAAGATCTGTTCATTGGCCAGCCTGAGCCTATGATGAGGCCATCTCTATTGGTTTTGTCAGGGGTCCTGCCCACAGCCTCTTCACTGTTCTACCTCAGCAGGAAGGCAGCCTGACTTCCAGCTGCCATGCCTCTATCTCTGCTCTGGAGCTTCCTATAGCTGCTAGAGCACACCCTGCCCACAGCAGGTGGTGACCATTGTCACAAATGGTCAGTCATTCCAGTTGAACAGCCTCGGCCAGTGGTGAACCCTTCATGGAAATGGCAAAGGACCACCTAGGACTGAATCCTTCATGCCCATGGCAGGAATGGCTTGAGAACTCATCTCTTACTGCTTCCCTCTTTTAGATCAGCTCTGCCAGTTCTGTCCAGTACCCTCTAGGAATAAACCCCAGACTAATGCTTTCTGAGTCCTTGGCTCAAGGGAAATCAACCTAAGACATGAATAAGAAGTACTGTATGTCCTTGAGAGAGTCACATTTATTTCATTTTCTTTGAGAGGGTCTCAAATAATTTACTCTGGCCTTGAATTTCCTGCGTAGCAGAGAATGACCTTGAACTCCTTACCCTCCTGCCTCTACCTTCTGAGAGGGTTGGGATTACAGGTATGTACCACACCTAGCTCAGACTCTACCTTGGCCTGGCTTTTTTAAGTGCCGAGGTGTGAAACCATGCTAGACAGATGCTGTCCTGAGCTACATCCCAAGCCTACAAAGGACACAGAAAGAGAAACAACACGAGCTGTCTTAGAATAACATGGACGATCTGGGAGTAACAGGCAAGAGGAAGGTTCCAGAGCAGATAGAGGTGTTCTGCTGGTTGCCCTTTGGAGTTCAGGCAGGGTTACTTTAAGAAAACATACTTGTGGGTATGCTCAGGAAGAGGCCTGGCAGCCTGGTCCGAAGGCTTTTTTTCCCATGTAGGGAGGCTTCTCAGGTTGCCCATGGGAGTTGATGGACTCTGCACATTTGTTCTGTGTTTGCCTTCCCTGCTTGAAGCAAGAATGTGCATGTGAGGCACAGCTCTTGCTCAAATGTTTAGGGAGTGGTAGAGGCTTGTAGAGTGGTTGGGAAGGGTCTGTGCTGGTGGACAGTTAGTATGCTCTCCGGGCATGCTGCACAGTACCGTGAGTGAGTTTGTCCAACCTTCCACACCAATCAATACGATCGATCCAACTCCCTCATTGGCTTTTCAGTGGACTTCAGTTCCCACCCTGGTTCCTCTCCTGGTGTCCTTTCTCATTATTAGCAACCCCTCTGGAGCTCCCCCAGATCCACACACAACCCCACAGAAATGTGTGTGGCAAGAAAATATACCTCAAACTTCTCCATTTCTCCCACCACATACTTCATGTGGAAGAATTTGGAAGTGCTACTGTTGGTTACCTCTGGTGGGTCATTTGGAGGGACAAAGCCCTCCAGAGTTTCTCTTTTTTCTATTTTCACTTGGCTCAAGACAGCATGACACCTATGGCATCAGAACACCATGCCAGGAGCATTGTAAACTCTTCACCCATAGCCAGAAATCTAAAGGAAGTTGGCAGGTGTGTGTGGTAATATGCCTGTATCCAAGCACTCAGCAAACTTAGGAGGAGGCTAATACGTTCAAGTCACAGTAAGACCCTGTCTCAAAAGAGGAGAGAGGGGGGGGGGGGGGGGAGAGAGGGGGGGGAGAGAGAAAGAGAGAGAGAGAGAGAGAGGAGGGGGAGAGAGAAGGGAGAGAGGGAGAGGGAGACAGAGAGAGACAGAGAGAGAGAGACAGAGGGAAAAAGAGAGAAAGCATTATTTTTGTGGTATGGCAAAATACTCCAAGTCTTTATGTGTGTTAGGTAAACAGTCTATCCCCAGCTACATTCCAGTCCATGAAAATGCTTACAACAAATCATTTCATGCCTATGATTAATTTGGAGAAAATAATCCAAAATATGCAAAATATAAATATTACATATTTGAATGTATAAATCTAAAACATAGAGGGAAGTTTAAGACTAAAATGTTAATGTTGGTGCAGTTTAGAATTATGAGAAATTGGAAATTATTTAAATGTCTAATGATTTAAATGATAATTAAGTAAATTGCAAAGAATTCTCTTGTTAGACTATTAGGAGTCATTAATATAGTTATTATGAAGACTGTGGGTAACAGAAGTAGTGTACAATCACAATTACGAAAACACTTGCCTATAAAAAATGGTCACCATCATTAGGGAAATACATATTAAAGACAACACATCCTCACCAGAATGGCTAAAATCAAGAGAGCAGCCATACTAAGTGCTGACAAGAATGCTAGTCAGCCATAATCTTCATTCTCACTTTGGAAAATTGGTGGCTTCCTGTAAAGTTAAACACACACACTTATTCTATGGTTCCACATTACTCCTGGGCATTTCCCAAGATAAAGGGAATGCATTCACAGGAAAAACTTGTACAGAATGACCATAGCATCTTTATGCACCATAGCCCCAATCCAGAAGCAATCTAGATATCCATTAATAGATGACAAGATAAACCAAATCTGGTAGACTTTTCTATTGGAATATAAGTCAGTAATAAAACTGAAGAAATTGTTGATACTTATAGGTTCATATGATAAATCTCAAAAATGTCCCACTGAGCAATAGAGGCCAAAAGGAAAAGAGCATATATATAATTCCATGAACACAAACTCTCAGAACAGGCAAAATAGGCCTGAGGCTACAGAAGGGAGTTCAGTGGTCACCTGGAAGAGGAGACTGAGAAAGGTAGGCTGAAGGGTCAAGGCAGGCTTGTGGGGCAAAGGAATATTCTAGATCTTTATCTGATAATGATTGAAATACACTTACCCTAATTTATAGGTTCATGCTTTTTTGAGGAGCACTGGGGATGCCAGACAGCTACTCTACCAACTGAGCTACATCCAGAGCCCTGATTTGCACTTTCAAAGTGCATGGTTTGGACCAGTGAGATGGGCCGGCAGCTCAAAGCAAGCACTTGCCTCCAACCTAGTGACATTAATTCCAGCCCTAGGACCCAAGTGGCAGTATGAGAAAACTAACTGCCCAAGTTGTCCTCTGACCTCCACTTGCACACTGTGGCACGTGTGTGTGTGTGTGTGTGTGTGTGCGCACATACACAAGTTTTTAAAGGAACTAAAAATAATACATGAATTTTTAAAACATATAATTTATATCCCAAGAAGGTAAATGCCTATGAATGACGTGTGTACTTGTGGTGTATGCAATGGTGTATAAGACATACATACATATGTGTTGCCTGACTAGAGAACAATAGAAAAAATATATCTCAAATGTGATAGGGGTTGTGTTTCATGGGTAATATTTTACATAATTATTTTCTTCTTTTTTAGATTTACCAATGTTTTACCTGTGCGATTCTCTTTTGTTCTATAGTATGATAAAGCACTGCTATTTTTAAACTGCAAGTTTAAAATACATTGTAAGGGCAAGCCCTTACAATGGTCTATAACACACTAGGGTTTCAGTGTGATAAGCTCCTGTAGATGCTTTTTTGTGTGTATCTCTTCCCATAAGTCTTAAAGCAGCTCTAATCTCCAATCCTTAGTAAACCAGCCACAGATATCCTCGAGAGATGCAAACACCTTATCTACATCATCTACTCTCTTTCTATGTACTGTTTCTTCTTCTGCTTCTTCAGACAGAATTTTATGTGGCCCATGCTGGATGCTAACTCTAAGTAACAGAGGCTGGCTTTGAACTCCTGACCCTTCTGCTTGTATCTCCCAAGTGTTGCTACTACAAATGTGTACAGTCACACCCAGCTACATTTTCTCTTTTTAAGTACGACATTTCATGTGCTCACCAAGGACTAGGATACACTCTGTCTTTATCATCTAATACCTACCTACTTAACCTGTTGTCTTACTTAGGGTTTCTGTTACTGCTACGAAACACCATGACCAAAAAGCAGATTGGAGAGGAAAGAGTTTATTTGTCTTACACTTCCAGATTATAATCCATCATTGGAGGAAGTCAGGACAGGATATCAAGCAGGGCTGGAACCTGGAGGGAAGAGCTGGTGCAGAGGCCATGGGAGGTGCTGCTTTACTGGCTTGCTTCACATGGCTTGCTCAGCCTGACTTTTTATAGAACCCAGGACCACCAGCCTAGGGATGGCACCACCCACAATGGGCCCTCCCCCATTGATCACTAATTGAGAAAATGACTTACAGCTAGATCTCATGGAGACATTTCCTCAACCAGGCTCCTTCCTCTCTAATGACCTTAGAATGTATCAACTTGACACACAAGACTGACATACAAAACCAGCCAACACATCTCATACCACTGAGCTATAATCCCAGTCCAAGTGATAAATTTTTGTTTTTTATATTCCCCACCAACCCTTAGCTTAGGAAAAAAAAAAAGAGAGAACCACATAAATACAAAGAAAATAATTCCAAGATGGTACAGAGCCACTAGGTTTGGTGGCATAGGCTGCTGACTGAATAATCTCCAAGCATGGATACAAATGGGCCCTCTTTAGATGTGAGTAGAGTTCTCTGCGTTGTGCCAACAGCTCTTGATCGTTGTCCTTGTCTCACTACGTCCTAGCGTGGTGATCTTGAAGAAACTCATGCTTCTTTCTTCAGCTGTATAATACGGCTGTTGGAATTCCTAAGTTGAGATGTGTATGCTTCAAACCTGCCATAATGTATTAAACACACTACAATAGAGTTATTCACATACCAAATCTAGAGCCTAACCTCCTCTATTTTTTATTTTTATTTATGGATATGTGTCTCTGTGTATATGCCAACACATGTGAGGATGCCTTTGGAGTCTAGAAGAGGATGTCAAGTCCCATGGATCTGGAGTTACAGGTGGTTGTGTATCCTAGTATGGGTGCTGGGAACCAAATGTGGGTCCTCTGGAAGAGCATGGAGCACTCTTAACTGCCGAGCTGTCTCTCCGATGCCTGATTTTTTTCTTTTTCTTTCTTTCTTTTTCTTTCTTTTTCTTTTTCTTTTTGGTTTTTCGAGACAGGGTTTCTCTGTGTAAGCCTGGCTGTCCTGGAACTCACTCTGTAGACCAGGCTGGCCTCGAACTCAGAAATCCTCCTGCCTCTGCCTCCCAAGTGCTGGGATTAAAGGCGTGTGCCACCACCGCCCAGCCGGTGCCTGACTTTCTTTGTCTCTCTTTTACTCACATCTTTATCAGCTTGCACTCTGTTTCCTGAAACTGTGAAGTATCTTCAAGCCTCTGGGCCTTTGCACAAGCTGTGTCCTGCCTTTTGCTGCACCTGTTTCCTTCAGATGACTGAGGTTTCGTCTCTCAAAGCACTCGAGGCTTCACACTAAAATAGCCCCTTCCCCCACTTCCTCTTTCTGTCACTTTAATCTGCTTTATCGCTAGAGCCTTTTGCCATATCTAGGGGGATATTTCTCAGTTCTGCAATACCAGAGATACTCTGTCCTCCTGTGTGTTCCATCCAGGGATCTCCTCTGCATTACTGCCCTGGAGATTTGGGCTGTTATTTAAGTAATGTGGGTGTTGTCTGAACACATGTAGAATGATACTCACGAGCCCAGAATCTCATCTCTTGAAGCTACTAGGCACCTAATGGGCAGGTAGCATATACAGTGCAGATACGCTGGACAAAGAGTATTGGGAGTATTCATCTTGCTGCTCTGATTAGCATGCACATCGCAACACAGGGATCATTTACTTCTGAAAAATTTCACCGGAACGTTTTGTACCTCAGTTGGGGGCAATTAAAGAGAAGCCTGCAGGCCAGAGGAGGCTACAGAGAGAGAACTCTTGCTTGTTCCGAGCAGCTCCTCCACTTCCATCCAGCACCTCAGCAGAGGGCTCCTGTCTTTAAGCTAACTACTTAAACTACTTCAGCCTTAGCCCTGGAGCACAGCAGATGTTAAAAACTCATGCACCAGCCGGGCATGGTGATGCATGCTGCCGTCCCAGTACTGCAGAGCACTATGCAGGAAGAAATTAAGTTTGAGGTCTGCATGAGCTATATGGTGGACCTGCCGCCTCAACAGACCAACAAGCCAACAAACAAGTCCTGCACTGAAAGAAGAAACATTTACTGACACTGGGCTACACATGGTGTATATTCTCGGTTTTCTGACTGTTTCTGCCTAAGGAGACACTGTGGGATAAATACTGCTTGTTTCCATCCAGTAGCTGAAGGAATCCACTCAAGATGTGCCTGCTGGCCTCAGGTCTGAATGTTTGCCATGGCAGCAAGGCTCCACAGCGGTCAGTCAGGACTGGGGAATAAGGAGAGCATTGTCCTGCCTGCAGGCATGGCTGCGCTCTGAGAGGAGCTGGGGAAGACACCCTTGGCCAGCTAGGTACGGAGCTAAAGAGCTCTGCCCTCCCTGCATCCTCAGAGCTGTCAGACTGAGGGCTGCAAGGGCCTGGTATGGGCACGAGTCTTATTAAAATCACAGTGGAGTTTTCTAAAACACACCAAAGATGGATCTCATTCGTTTTTGTGTCTGAAGGAAAGCAAACAAGCGCTTCTTAAGGCGCTGCTGTTTGCTCCGCTGAAGCAGCGCCAGGAAGACCAGGTTTGTGGGTGGGTCATTCTGGAAAATGCCAGCTCACTGCCACGTGTACTGCTTACCAGTGACAGCCACCACCACTGTCTTAAGTCACTTGGACAGAGCAGAAAGGCACCCTTCTCCTCCTCCGGTGACCACCCAGTACATTTCCAGAACACTCTTAGTCCCTGACTGTCCCCTCCTCTTCTGAATGCCCAAGTTCCTGGAGGGGCTTCCCCCAGTTTCCTGCTTCTCCAACTGGAAGGCACTTTGGGTTAATTCCCTAGACATTGACTAATGCAGAACCTTTACACAGTAGCCAGTCATTTAAATACTTTGTATTTAAACAATGAGTCTTCATAAAAAGAAAATAATGTGGAAGGAAAAGATTAAAACATCACATCAGAAAGTTGGAATTTCATGTATTTTTCTTTTGGTGTTTCTCCTTGTGTGCATGTGTTTGTGTGTGTGTGTGTGTGTGTGTGCATGTGTACTTATATATGTATATGTGAAGGCCAGAAGTCAGCTTTGGGTATCAATTTTTTTCAGCTGTCGTTGTTTGAGACTGGTTCTCTCTGTGGGATCCAGGGCTTGCCAATTAGTCTGGGTTCCATGGCCAGCAAGTCCCAGGGGCCCTCTTGCCTCTGCCTTCCCAGCACTGGGGTTAGAAGCATGTGCCCCTATGCCCAGTGTTTTTACTTGGGTGCTGGGGATAGAACTGGTGTCCTTATGCTTGCCAGGGAAGCACTTCGCTCACGGAGCCATCTCTCCAGGCCCCTTTTGTACTTTTCCTGGTAGAGTTTCCTCTACTGACTGAATTCACTCATCTTACTTCTATGCTAGATAAATTGCAATAAAGCTGGGGCTAGGGAGATGTCTCAGAGGGTAAGAGGGCTTGCTGCCCAAGCATGAGGACCTGAGTTTTAGCACCAGCACTCATGACTTTGCATTCTAAGCCCAGCATTATGAAGAATGGAGACAGGAGGATCACTAGGTATAATGATTATCAGCCTAGCCCAGACTTAGTGAGAGATCCTGTCTCAGAGGAATAAAGTGGAGAGTGATAAGCAAGATGCCTGATATCTTCCTGTAGTCCCTACACACACATGTCCAGGCCCATAATCACATTCATACTCACACACATACAAAGATTAACCAAGAGCCCCCAAATGGCAGCAAAGATGTCCATTTTGACAATACTTGCATACTTGACTTTCTGGATGTATTTTGGAGAACCTAGAGATCACATGAGTGTTTGTGATGGTCAGGGGTCACTGACTATATTCAGAATCACTTTGGATTGAGGCACAGCTCTGGATGTTGTCTGTGAGGCTATTTCAGAGGTGATTGAGAGGAAAAACCCATCCAGAAAGTGGCAGGCACTCTCCCGTGGGCTGGGGGCTCAGGTGGAAAGAATAAAAAGGAGAAAGTAAGTTGAATGCCAAAATTCACCCTTCCCTGTTTGCACCCACAGCCAAAATGTAAGCAGGCAGCCTCAAGCTCTATAACCATGTCATGGGTCATGTGCTGGCACCATGCCTTCTGATCCTCCTTCCTCAGCCCCTTCAGCACTTTGCTCATAGGCACCACACCTGGCTTTAACATCAGCCTAGAAAGGGTGACTTTACAACCAAAGTCCCCCAACCTCAGTGTCTGTCTTACTCACCCTTGGAGAGAAATTGGCTGAAATTATAGAAATGTATGGCATAATACATCACTGAAACCATAGTATAAATGAGTTTTGCATCTTCACCCCTTCATTCATCATACCCAGACACATATGCACACCCACAGATGCCCCCCTGGAGCTCCATGGGCATCTGCAGACCCCTGGGGAAATGACTCAGGAGGAAAAAATGAAATCTGACTACATCAAAGTCCCTCCTTCTCCAAGTTCTGCCCAGACCTGGACTTCCCTGATGAGAATGAGCATCAGAAGTATTAAAGGCTAAACTCTGCCCTTCTCAATCTGACTTCTCCAGTTGCGATTGAAATGGGCTGTGGGGAGGGTTATGCTGACCTGGGATGGTGATGCTGTATCAGCTGGTGGTAGCGCCTGACAGGCTGAGACACAGACTTCCCCTCCTGGGCCCTTTTAGAATTTTGCTTCTGGCTTAAGGATCTTCTTCAAAAACTCTCACTAATGATTAAAAAAAAAAAAAAGAACGAAAGGCTGATTAGCAGAGTTTGAGGAGAGCCACACAGTGATGAAGTGGGGAAGAAGGGCTGAGGGACTGCAGTTTGTAAGTCTGGAAGGATGAACCTGGAAGAGGAAGTGCAATAATAAGGTGTAAGTGCCAGGCACTTGTTAATCAACAACCCGCATCATGATCCCTTAGCAGAGGCCCAGCGTGGAGCAGGGGGCCTCAGCTCTGCCAAAAAGCCACAAAGATTAAGACTAGAAGAAATAAGCAGACAGCCAGGACAGAGTGGTTTAAGATAGACATAAGAAAGGGCTTCCTGGAGCTTTATTTATATTTAGGCTTGCTTAATGCAGGACTAAAATCACAGGGAATATATGATGGGAGAAAAAAAAAACAACCAAAGCCAGCCTTTTAAGCGTTATTGTTGCTGAAGTGTGACTTCCTGGACACAGAGTCTCCTTGTAAATCCAGTGTGGCAGCCTTCAAGGGGATCCAGGACACGGTAAAAGTATTTAGCACTGTTTCTGTGGGCTTCTTAGGGGCAGAACACAACGCAATTCAAATTCAAATTCAAAAACACCTCCAAGAAGGTGTTTGAAAAACTTAGGCCCCAGTTACACAATAAATGACCAAAGGCAGGGGGCTTGAAAGATAAGAAGAAGAGGAATAGCCTTGTGGGGTGGGGCTGTCTGAGGCTCTAGGTGTTCACAGGAGGATGTGCAGCTGGGTGGAAGGAGGTAGGTCTATGAAAGTCAGGCAGGAAACTGGCCCTGGTGAGGACCATTTTAAGCTTCTGCAGGTGAGGATAAACAAGCTGGAAGTGGAGGCTTTATGGGTCAAGCTTGTGGAAGGATAGACTGGAAAGAGAAAGGAGGGTGGAAGCCAGTTCAGGCTGTCATACTTCCTTCACAGCCCTTGTCCTGTGCACTAAGAGTGTAGGGTGTCCCACAGATGAAACTTAGTCTACTCCCTAAACCAATTGCCTGCCGCCACCTGCCACTAAGACTGCACATGCCGAAGACAAAGGGGCCTATTTGTCTCCCTCTCTGTCGAAGTCCTAGCTACCAGTAGAGACTACTGTATCCCTGAGTGAACGAATAAGTAAATGAGCAATTACTGACAGGGTTCTGGATGACAGCTCTTCACCTCTGGCAATCCTTTTGCTTTTGCTTACTTATTTTGTGGTGCAGGTGATTGACTAACACTTGTGCATGCTAGGCAAGCTCTTTACTACGAAGCCAAATCCCTTCTTCTGGTAATACTAATGAAGGGGTAAGATGGTTTGGCTAGCTAAACTGCTTCGACATACTTTCTGCTCAGGGAAGAATAAAGGGCTATTGTGCCTTCCAAACCAGTTACCCTTGGTTGTCCACATTGTCCATGATGTTCAATATGTGGTATCTAGTCAAGCTGGGCCAACATCAGGACCATTGTTTCTCTGAATTGGTACGTTCTCTTAGCTGAGAATACTAGATGTGATTCTGTAGATCTAAGATATCATGGCTAAACAGTACAACTGGACAGGGTCTGAGCAACTAATCTTTTTTTTTTTTTAAGACAAGATCTTGTTATGTAGCTTAGGCTGCTCTTAAACGTGGGATCTTTCCACCACAACTTCCTAAATCCTGGGATTCCAGGTATGGGCCACTACACTCAGCGTCAATTAAAACTCCTTGGACAGCTTTCTGCCTGCCCATTAGTGTCCAAAGAATGGTCTGGTGAAAAGATAAAAGGTTATTGTATCCCCTTTTAGACTAAGAAAGCAACAAGTCTCAAGTATTTTAAGTTGGTATGGATTATTGCATATCAATAGAAATTTAAGATTATTTCAATTCTCGCTTAATGTATTGTACATGTGCAACTCATTACAAAAAATGTAATGTAAAATTCTAGTATTATGAAAGCTACTACTGGAAAATGTTTAGGTTAATTAGAAATACAAGTTAGTAGTCACTTATAAGTATCTTACTCGTAGTCTTGTTAGGTACTAGTTTAGTTAATTACAGAAATAAGCTTTATTTACTCTCTTGCATATGTGTTCAAAGTTAAGCAAATAGAAAATAGCTATATACAAGCAACGTGTTGTCTATTCAGATGTACTATAGGTAGATAAATAGTCTTCAAACATTTCAGAGATCTACAGAATATGGCATTTAAGATATTTTAATAATAAAAGGCTTTTCTGACAGAGACATATCTGCTCCTGGCAGTACTCCTAACCTACTTCAAAGAAGATGATGGGCATCAAAGAACCTCCACATGGAGTTTGTTTCAAACATGGTAAAGCTAGCCACTGGGCAGAAAGTTGCCCTTACCTCAACAGCTGACAGCAGGCTGTCCAAACTGTGGCCAAGAAGGACACTGGAAAGTTGACTGCCCAACTTTGCAGAGATAAGGTAGGCCAGTCCTTCAAAATTCCTGCTTTATAGAAAAGTCAGATATTCTGGGCCTGTAGGTCAAAGATGGATGGCCCAAGGATACAGCGGAACCTTGGGTGACTGTCCAGGCAACCAGCATTCTTTGACCTTTCTATAGTTTTGGAAGCTACTTAGCCTACACTTTCTGTTTACTCAGATAATACTTATCCTTCTCAGATCTCTGATGGGGTTGAAGACTAGTTTAAAGACAAAAGGTTAAGTTGTTTAGGATCTATGAAAATGTTTAGGATCTAAAAAAGATGTTTTTAGGTTGATAAATGCAAGTTATAATAAGAAAGTGATTTAGGTGCAGAACTTTGGACTCACCAGGATAGGATAGATAGTGGAATACTTTCTCCAAGTTTGCCAAATACAAATGGACTGAACATTGTAAATATAATTCTTACCTGATAGTTCTCATAATTGTTCTTATTGTATATAGTTTATTGATGTTAGAGAAAAGCCAGTTTTTGGACTAAAAGAGGGAAATGTAGTGAGAATTTTGGTTTCTTAAAAAAAAAAAAACAGTTATGTGAATATGTTTTTGCTTTAATCCCAGGTGTGGGATATAGGGCTGCTTCAGATTGTCCACAGCCGCTAAGTATGATTGTATCATACTCTAGGAGGAGTGTGAATTTTGCCAGCTGCAGATAGTTTCTGTTTGGAATTCTGGGGACCCTTGAGAGGGTATAAATGGGAGAGTCCTGAGAGGGCTGCTCCTGCTGCTGCTGCTCCTCCTCCTGCTGCTGCTCCTCCTGCTGCTGCTGCTTCTCCTGCTGCTGCTGCTCCTGCTGCTCCTCCTGCTGCTGCTCCTGATGTTATCTCTATTGTTGCTGTTCCTGTTGCTGCAGTTTGTCAAGTGGTCATGAGCAAAGAGATGAAAAGAAAAAACTGGAGATCCTGACAGCAAAGAATGGACTTGCCCCATGGAACCCAACACCCTTTAATAGCAGGAAGTAGTCTAAAGAGATCTACACTCCTTTCCTCTCTAACCCTTTTAAGCTAGTGTTAGGAGACTGGAAGATATTAGGGTAGAATAAGGGTTGGAAGGGTGGTAAGTATAAGAACCCAATAAAATGGCCCCCCAAAAGTATACCTACAGCCTGGAGTCTGAAAGAGGTGGTAGAAATGAAAACGGTTTCATTAACTTATGAAGGATCTGTTGAACCTGTTCATTTCTCCATTGGTGGATCCTTGGAGGAGGTGGAGAGATGGACCCTGGAAACATGCTGGTCTTCAAAAATTGGATTTGTCAAAAAATTACATTGTCATTTGTAAGTCGGAAGTCTCAGACAAGCCTTTGTACTTCTCTGAAACTGAGCTTCCTGTCCTCAACCTGAAGATAACAGTCAGGACACTTCCCTGTCGTAACTGGTGAAGGATCATTTGCAAAGCACTGCAGAAAACACCAAGTACCATACTGCTGTGATTCATCTGGTTTTTTTTTTTTTCCTGTTTACTCTAGGAACTTAAAGTCAGCCTTTGGGCGAAGTATTAACATTTGCAAAAGGTCTCTTAGCTCACTCCCAACCTTACACAACACAGCAAACCAAATATTCTGACCCAAGTTACCTTTCAACACCACTAACAATTACATATGTTGGTGACTTAGTTCAATGTACTATCTACTTGATTTTGTCTTATCTTTTTTTAGACACTATAGTCTAGAGATTTTTTTTTTTTTTGGCCTTCTGTGTATATTACTCTGGTTTTAAGGAGTAGAGCTGCGGAATTTAAATTATCTAAAGATCACACGAGTTCTCTACTCTAGATCTTGCAAGAGTACAGCAGGCATATGCTGACTGGGGAATAGAAGGATACTCGCTATGTTTTTAAGCTTTTAAATTCTAAATTTAGGTATAAAGG
>NW_021604587.1:4958435-4965829 GCF_004785775.1 Grammomys surdaster
CATTCATTCCTAAGCTCCCTTCAATCTGGAGCCTGTTTCATCATCCCAGGTTATATTGAAAAGTGCTTATTTCTCTCCACCCCTTGAAATCTCTGGCTCTGCTCTCTGTAGCATTCTAAGCTCAGGTTGATCCACTCCACTGCTGCTGCTGTTCTTGGTGATCATACCATGGTACCAGCACTTCCAATATACTGGGGTCTTCTGCTGCAACCAGGCTTCACCAATAGCCTCTCATAGGCTCTTTTTATGGTGTGAAGCCTCAAATTCTTTGCATGACCCCCACAGTTCTGGGCCAACAACTGCAACTAAGGCTGCACCTTCACCAATGGCCTTCCCTGGCCTCTCACAGTGCCAAGCCTCAGCTGCTCTTCATAATAACCCTTTCATGCCTTCAAAACTAGTACCAACTGGGTGAATCTTATACACTAGTAAGTACAGCTGCAGCACAAGGTACAACCTCAGTTATCTCTTGAACACAGCTTCTTTGTGCTCTCAGAAAACACTTCCCAGAAGATTTCATCTCAATGATGCTGGTCTCTTCTTAATCACCACTAATTTCTTAGCTCCAGCTAACCAGCATTAATTGTCCCAGTAGTCCCTTCTATTCTGGACTCTATAGCCAAAGACATGTGGCCAAAGCTGCTGAGTTCTTCTGCTTACTGGGGCTAGAACATGATTCCCCCTTATCACCAGCTTTCTGTTTTCCAATTCCCTTACTGCCTAAGCTTGGCTCTACTGGAACTTGTTCTATAGATTGACCTTGAACTCAGAGGTCTATATAGCTCTCTTCTGGGACTAAAGGTGTGTACCACCATGCCTGGACTTAAGCTTTTCTTCACCTAGAACTTTCTCTGTCCCATGCTGGCCTTAAACTCAGAGATCTGCTTTGTTTTGTCTCCTAGAATTAGTGTGTAGTACCATGCCTGGACCTAAGGTTAGGTGGGTGGGATCGTGCTTCAAGTTCCCATTCCCTTAATCTGTTATCTCTTAGAACATAGGATTCAGCTTTATTCTACTTCCTGGTGCCCCTTTAATACTCAAGCCATATATTTTATATTTTTCCTTTCTCAGCTTGGTCCTTTTCATTAAAACACTCTTCATAAAAGTGAACTTTAGTAACCATGCAACAGAATTTATACCAGACTGTTTCAAGACTTCTTTTTTACAAAGCAGTTAATCTAAATCTCTTCACCTTAGCCTCAGGCAGACTCCTAGACAGTGGCAAAAAGCAGACACATTCTTCACCAAAATACCACAACAACAGTCTCTATGCTACATACTAAAAGTCTTCTCCTTTGAAACCTCTTGGGCCAAGTCTGCACAGTTCAATTTACTCTCATCAACAAAGTCTTCCATATTCCTAGTAGGATAGCCCAGTAAGCCTCATTTAAAGTATTCCACTACTTTCCAAATCTAAAGTCCCATATCCACATTCTTCCAAACAAAAGCATGGTCACGCCTATCACAGCCATACCTCACTCCTGGTACCAACTTCTAGTTTGGGCTTTTTTGCTGTGAACAGACACCGTGACCAAGGTAACTCTTAGACATTTAATTGGGGCTGGCTTACAGGTTCAGAGGTTCCATCCATTATCCTCAAGGCAGGAACATGGCAGCATCCTGGTAGACATGGTGCAGGAGGAGCTGATAGTTCTACATCTTCATTCAAAGGCAAACTAGAAAAGACTAGCTTCTAGGCAGCTAGGAAGAGGGTCTTAAAGCCCATGCCCACTGTGACACCTGCTCCAAGGCGACCCCTCCAGATAGTGGTACCCCCTGGGCCAAACCTATTCAAACCACTACAACTGGAATTCTTGGGCTTCTAAACTCTGCCTCAGACTCTGAACTTCAGCTTCACAGAAACAGTAGTTTAATGACAGATATTGGAGCATATATGGAATGGTCCTATTGTATAATCTAATAATGCTGTAGCTGTGTAAGTTTGTGTGGTACATTCTAAGCTGTTTGTGGGATACAATCACCCAGTGTGGGGTGTCTGAGATTATGTGCTGGAGAATAAGTGAGGCATTGCCTGCTGTAGCTCCCTCAGGACTTCCCTCAGGAGCCTTTAATTTGACACCATGTATACCATGCTAAGTAGCCTGTCCCAGAAGTGACACCACATGACCCTATCCCTCAGGCTAGAAAGTCCAGCTCAAAGATGACTCCTATCTCTCCATGACCTGAGTTCACCAAGCCTCCTTTCCATCACCTTCTGAGCACATGAATACTACTCAGTCCTACCCTTCCAAGATCTCATGTTACTTCTTAGTTGAATTATTGTGATGGGTCCTCTCCTGACCCAGTGCGTCCCCAACCTCGCTGAGTCTCAGTCACTCTAAGATCATGGTGAGAGAATGATCACAGATGTCATGTACAAACCCTTTGTTGAGTAGCTAGCACCAGAAGAACAGCACCTGCTCTTCCCAGAGGCACGGAGCACCTCCAGTGTGCAGTCTTTATGAATATGGGCTCTGCAGCCAATCACTGCTTCTCTGACAATGCCTTAGGACAGTAGGGAGGCTACTCACCCTCTCAGAGCCTCTGTTTTCTCATCTTTAAAATGATAGTTATAGAGCCTCCCCCGCCTTAATAGGGCCATCCTGACGGTTAGATGATTTTACATGTTTGTAGGGGTTTAAGGTAATATATAGTTCATAAAAAGCCCTAAAACTATTGTATATTTTACCCTGCATTTTTTTGAGTCATTTATTTGTGTATTTTCTGTGTACAAGTGTTTTTCCTGGTGTGTGTGTGTGTGTGTGTGCACCACCTGCATGCCTGGTACCTACAGGGGTCAGGGGAGGACGCTGGATCCCTTGGGACTAGAGTTACAGATACTTGTGAGCCCCTTGTAAGTGCTGGGAACCTAATTCAGATCCTCTGCAAGAGCAACAAGTGCTTTTAACCTCTGCGTCATCTCTCCAGTCCTGTGGGTCTTTTTTTTTTTTTAAGATGAGATTTTTGTTTCATATGTCATTTTTCTGCAGTTGTTGACAAAGCAAAAACCACCTTTAAAACTGTAATATATCTTTATCTTTCTGCCTACTCTTTTAAAATAATATCCACAATTTAATAATCAAAAATCAAAACATTGAAACATTGTCATGAATTAATAGACCATGCTTGGTAATTAATCTTAGTTATTTATTTTTTTTCTAATAAGAAAGTTTCATTTGTTATACAAATGCAACTAAAACCTAATATATCCCTTTATTGGAGTCTGGTTGACAGGTGTGTATTTGCTTACAAACCAAGTTTTAGCCTTTTGAAGAGTGTACCATTTGGTGAATTTTGCTATAGTTGTGTAACCATTGCTCTATAAAGATATGGAACTTGCACATCTCTCCTGCTGTCCTGTGATCAGCACTTCAAACAGTCTCTTTCTCTCTTTTCTCTCCCTGGTCAGTCTTCCCTGGTCTCATCTTTGGGCATCCCAGTCTCTAACCATGTTGTTCTTTGCCAGGTATATACTTCTTGGCCTAGGTACCTTCCAGATTCCTTTCGAGTTTCTGCTCATCTCCTCTCTGTGTCTGGGTTAACTTCCTGCCTGGGATTCATTCCTAGACTACCCTAGGCCTGACTGACTACACTGCCACTTGGTGTTGAAATCTCCTATCCACATCTGGATTCTACATGGTAGACTGCCTGCCATCTGTGGACAGCAGTAACCTGTTTCCTAGGCTTCAGCCTGGAGTCTGCTGAGCAGAGAGCATCGAGAAGTTGGACAGTGACATGGGGTCTTCCTCTAGAGGCTGGGGGGACGTGGGATTTAGCTGACTGGGGCCTGTGTCGGAAGCCCTTAACTCCAAAATGCCCCTTCCCCTCTCTCCAGCTAATTCTTAGGTAGTAAAGGTCAAGTCTGGAAAAGGGAAGCTGGGGACGGGAATCTGTACAGCTAGAGGGTGACAGAGGATGAAGAGGCAGGGACAGAGGGAAGGCAGAGCCACCCTATTCCATCCTGAGATGAATATTGTGATTGAACCAAATATTGAAATAGGAGAAGGAACAGATAGAGAGCCCTTTTTGTAAACACTCCTCACCACTGGGGACTCTGTGATCCCATTGCCCAATGGATAATATTTACAGAACCTATATTTGCCAGCCCCTCCTCTGTGCAGGCGCAGAGGAAAGTATAATAGTGGCCTCCGCCACACCCTCCACCACTCACGAGCCTGCTAAGGGCTTCTTGCTGCCATGCTTTCTCTACTGATGAAGGTGTGGGGTGAGTTAAATTCTCCCCCTGCTGAAGAGCCTTTTAGCCAACAAGTACAAAGACTGGGAAATGAATAACCAACCACATCTTCATCCCTCCTGAGAAGAATCTCTGGGGTGTGTTCTGCATCCCCAGTGACACCGGCCCTGGTGTTCCCAGCCCACAGCACTGTTTGCTTGCTACCATGCTCTCTCTGTTGCTTCCTTCCCTTCCCAGTTCTCCATCAGTGTTTCCCAGATCATCTCCCAAATGAATTACAGTCAGCTCTTCAACCCACAGTTCTCCAGCCACAGATTTAACCAACAGAGGCTCAAAAATATTTGAAAGATGCTTCTCTCTGTACTGAGCATGTGCAGGCTTTTCTCTCTTGCCATGACTCTCTAAACAATACAGTATCACAACTATGTATATAGCATTGCATTGCATTAAAGTCAGTGTATATCACTGAGAGAGGATTTGAAGCATATGGGAGGAAGTGCAGAGGCTATATGCAAATCATTTTATACGAGACTTGCCCATCCCCAGACACTGCAACCTGGTATAGATGGTCCCGGAACTAATCTCTGTCAGATATTGAAGGACTACTACATCTGAACCCATTCCTCCTGCCAGGACCTGCTTCTGGGAAAAATTAAAGACACATAGTGACCAAGATAAAGAACAACCCTGCCACAGAAAAGTCTCTGGGCTCTTGGTGGATTTGTGTATCATTTTAGGCTGCACACACAGCCTGGAGTTTTCCCTGGGCACTAACAAACACTAGTGAATGAATGAATAAATGTTCTTACTTATCCCCATAAGAAAGAATAACTGTCTTAAAGTCCATTTGTGCTCAGGAAGGTAAATGCCTTGCCCATGATCTAGCCAGACTTGTTGGTAGCAACTGCTGTCTAGAAGCTGGGATCCTTAAATTTTATTTCAAGTGAGTCTCAGCTCTGGAAAATGACTGAGTGTGGAAAGGTAATCCATGATAATTCTTGCTGATTAATCATTAATTCCTAAGAAACCACTGAGGTTCAAACTAGAAATAAATGGTTTAGTTTCAACCTAACCCCACTGTATTCTCTCCTTGCAGCTTTAGTTTAGACCAACAGCTTTTAGAGTAGCAGTGACCAACGAGGGTGCTCAGAGAGGATCTGAGGCAGGAACTCTGCAGCCACAGAGGCTGGGGCAGTCGTAGTCCTTTGGCCTCTTAGAAAACTACATCTTAGAGACTGGGGAGATGGCTCAGTGGGTAAAGTGTCTGCTGTGAAAGCATGAAGGCCGTGAGTTCAATTCCCAGCATGAATGTGAAAAATCCAGGTGCTACCCATAATCTCAGCACTGTAAAGACAAAAACAAACAGATCTCCACGATTTACTGGTCAGGCACTGTAAAGGAGTGGGCTCCAGGATCATAGACAGACCCTGTCTCAGAGCAATAGAGGGAGACTCAAACTCTGTGTGGACTTGAAAGGGGGTTTAGGGGACAGAGGAGAGAGACTGAACTTCATTTCAAAGAGACTGGTCTTGCCTCAGGCTCAAAGGGATAATTTTAAGAGATGCTGTTAAAATGGTTATGACCTAGGATGGCATGGTGTTTCATGCCTTTAATCCCAGTACTCAGGAAACAGAGGCAGGAGGAGCTCTGTGATTCTGAGTTCTAGGCTAGCCTCTTACACAAATCAAGTTATAAGACAACCACATAGTGAGACCTTGACTCAAAAAAAGAAAGAAAAAAGCACCTAAAGTTAAATTATTTCAATTGAATTTGGTTTTGAAGAGAGGCTTTTGGGCTGATGAAATGGCTCAGGGAAAGGACTTTTAAGTGCTTTCTATTCAAATCTGACTGAGTTTTGATCCTTGGAATCTACCATAGAAGGAGAGAACCAAGCAGTGAGTTGGTGCATGGTGGCATATCTAAAAAGGTGTTTTGCTTTTGTTTTTGTTTTTAACGGGGAGGGGGGGAGTTATGGTGGCTAATATTTGGAGTATCACTAGATCAATTTCCTGGATTGCTATTAGATTTTCTTGGGTCAAAACCTCATGGTCCCAACATCTGAAATCAAGTGTCACAGGATGGATGGAACTCTGCTTTGTGATTTGTACAAGGACACTATCTCATTCTGTTTAGGGAGTGGCCTTTCCTATCAAAATTTCCATCTCCATTTCTTTTGTTCTTTCAGAGCCTTCCACCTTAATTCTTCCATTTATTCAAGAAAATTCCATCTAGGGCAGAATGCACTGCCTTTACAGATAGATAAGGCCCCCATCCTCCCTGCTCTGACCTTTGCAGAACTCATCTTTAGACCCAGTGGCTGGTGCTTTGTGTGAACTTATTTGGGTTTAAATAAGGCATTTTCCCTGTTGTTCACGGTTTGTGCAATCCTCCTCAGGGATTGCCACGTCAGCCTGGCAGTGTCCGGGAAGAGCAGCCTGCAGCTGCGGGGATTCGAACCACAATCTATCCTCCTAGGCGGAGCCAAATCTGAATAAGCGGTGGCGTGGAGAGCAGCGGCCCGGAATGGGCGGGCCCGGCAGAGGACCTCCCTAGGTGGGCGGGGAGTTAGAGACCCGCCCCCGCGCAGAGCTTAGAGTTGCGCTGCGCGGCTCCGCCCCTCTTCGGCCCCGCCCCCCGCGGCTCCCCGCAGCTCCTCCTCTCTCTCATTGGCTGAGACGTAGGCCCTCCTTTTTGGCCAATGGTCGCCGCAGCGGCGAGGCCGTCCTCAATTTGATTGGCCAGAGGCCGGCAGAGTGGCGGCTAGTGAACCAATGGGGAGAGGCAGCTCGATGAATGGCTGGTCCGGGTGGGGAAGGCAGGAGGCGGCGATCCCGGCGGAGGGGGCTGTTCGCCAGCTCCGAGGCAGAAAGTGCCACGACTCCACACGCGCGCACGCAGCCAGCGAGCGGCCGGAGCGGACGGCGGACGGGGCGGACGGCGCCGGGGTCGCGGTGTGTGCAGCTGCTCAGGGGCGGTTTCTCGGTGGAGGCTCGGCCGGCTCCCCTCTCGCGGTTCCGCGGCGGCGGCGGCTGCTCTTGCCCTCTCGCTCTCCCTCTCGCGTCTCCCGCTGCAGGTAAGAAACTTGGCCGGGCCCTGCAGCGGCGGCGGCGGCGGTGGAGGCGCGCGGGCTGGGCCGTCGGGGCGCCGGGCCGGTCGCGCCGCGCCGCGAGTGACACGTCTTCTCGGCGGCCCCTCCCCC
>NW_021604587.1:4970829-4992752 GCF_004785775.1 Grammomys surdaster
TGGCGGTGGCCGCGGCCCCTCGGGTGGGACGGAGCTGCGTGTGCCAGGCCGAGCCCGTGCAGGGGCGTCGGCCGAGCGCGCCCCTCGGGGTGGATCCCCCAGCCGGCCGGCCAGGAGCTGCGGCGGCCCCGCGGCGCGACGTGGCGACCCCTCCCTCTCGGCCCGGCCGTCGGACCGGCCCGCGCGCTCCGAAGTTGGGCTAAGAAAGTTGGCGGCGGGGCGGGGCGGCGCACAGCTGGCGGAGGAAGGGGTTAAGTTTCGGGAAGCCACCGGATGACGTTGCCGGGCCGGAGTCCGGGCCAGAGGGGGTTGGGGGGGGCGGAAGGCAGTGGGCCGGCCTGGGACGAGGGCTGAGACTGGATTGGCGATGCGGGGCCCAGAGCCCCGGGCTGCGGGCTGTGGCCACTTGACACGTCGGCGGCCCCGACGGAGCGGGCGGGGGCCACAGTGCTCGCCGCGGATGCTGTCCGGGACTGACCGTAGCAACTTCCCGGAGTACGGGATGAGACTCCCTGCTCCCCCTGGCGGCAGGGCCGCTGCACCGTTTCCCGGCGGGTCCTCGCGGACCCGGCACGAGGGTGCCAGACCTGGCCAGGGTTGGGGCCACCCGGGGTCCTGCCTGTCCTCTCTTTCCCGCGCCCACGATGAATGGACCGGTGGTGCCAGGCCTGGGCGGAAGCCGGCACCTCCGGCCCGGCGGGCCAAGCGCGCTGGCACTGGGCCCGCCGTCTGTCCGGGCCCGCCAGGCTCCCCGGCAGTGCCTGGGGAAGGGAGGCCGACTGGCCCGCGCTTACTGCGGGCTGTGCAGGATGCTTTAGGGACTCTTTCCCGTAGGTGTCACGATTTGTGGACGGTTGCTAACCAAGTGCTTTCGCTAAAAGGGCTTCCCATTTTCCCATCCGATAAAACTGGGTTCCTGCTTGTCTCTGAGAGACAGTAGTGGAGACCTAGCACATGTAGGGGAATTGGCCAACTGCTATTGACTGTTCTTGTGGGATGTGTGTTTAGGGACGTGAGAGACAAGGGAACAAGGTGGAGCCTGGCTTGCACTGTGAACCACTGCAGAAGTCACACACCTGGATTCCAGCCCCTTGAACACCGGAGGGTCATGTCTCCTAACCTCTGAACCTGGGTTTCCTTATCTCTAGCCTGAAGATAGTACCACCCACTCACCACTGGGGTCAGGGGAACTGAGCAGGAAGTATGAGATCTTGTGCAAAACAGGGCAGTTTGGCAATAACTCCTGAGGTCAGAGGTCAGGACTGGGAAACACCAAGGAAATGAAACTTGGAAGGATCCCTAGAGCCTCCCACATCTCTATTTGCTAAGCTAGTCGTTCATTTGCTGAAAGCCTAATGGTGGGGGTTGGGGTTCTGGGTGGAATTTTGAGTAGAGGCTCACATTGTAGGCCAAAGAACTGCACAAAGGACACAGCCCTTCACAGTCGAGTATTCTCTCACCATCCACACCGCTTCCTTACATTTTTTCTAACTGTTCTTGTTTGTCTTAACTTCCTGAACCTAGAGAAATTTCTGGGATTTGCTGGGAGTTGTCTTAATGTGTTAATGAACTTTGTAAGGTCAGCCCACTGTGGTCTGCCAACTTGTTTCTTTAGAAGCAGCTTCCTGTTCTGAGGGCCTGGAGATGCTGCTTCCCTTCTGTTTAAGTCCGAAGAGGTCAGCACAGACCTGTTAGTTTTCCATTTAGATGCCAGGGCATATCTGGCTTGCTGGGCTCCTGGACTAGTTGAGGCCTACAGAAGACCAGGATTGGGGGAGGAGGGCCAGGAGAGGTCTTGAGGTTTGGCATCAGCGGGTTTGTTTGAAGCTGTGGCATAAGCTACAACAGAACTTTCCGTTTTCATGTTTAGGACTTGAGCTCTGACTGTCTATCTGTTCTAAGTAGTTAGAGTGGTATTATAATGTATGGATGTTTTTTGTGAATGGGAAACATTTTTCTTCATTCTATTTTCCTCCTTCCCCTCCTCCCATCCTTTCTTCCTCCCTCCTTTTTTCCTTTCTTCCTGTAGTTTTTCAGTACAGAGTCTTAGGTACTTACTGCCCTCTGTGTGGTCTAGGCTGACCATGAATGCCTGGCTCTCTTGCCTCTACCTCCCAAGTACTGGGATTACAGGTGTGCACCTAAACACCCAGCTTGATGGAGAGTTTTAAATAAATCCTGAATTGAGTCACATTCGAGCAATTATGCTCTTTGCTGAAATGAGCCTTAACTCTACATGCTACAATAATTATATAGCACCAAACTCAGTTTAAATGGCTGCATGCAAATGATTTAATTGGAATATTGGATTATTGTGTAGCAGAGATACCTTTTAAAAGCATAGGAGCCCAGATTCTTATTCATTCTTTTATCCCCAGAAGCTATAACTAATAGACATATGGTAAAGAGGTAGAGCCAACAACCCTTATGATTTTCCTTGTTCAACTCTTGCTTCTAGAAGGAAAACATCCATTGTGTTATCCCTCTATAAATTCCAGGCCTACAGTGGGGAAGGCCTCTGAGTTTCTTTCTCCAATGAGCAGTGCAACCATGGACTGTCTTAACTCCTGGAGGAGGCCAAGATTGGGGCTCTTAGGGGTTTGAAGTCGCGAGTTTCTGTAGTTCATACTTGATTAGAGAGACTACTATCTCATGGTTTAAAAGAATCTAAATCCAGCTTAATTTTAAAATGCTTGCAATTTAGAATCAGATACCATACTGCTGTGATTTTAGACACAATATGCCCATATTTGGGGTAGGCATTGTTGTTACCCTTTCAGTAGATGAGAACCTGGAAGCCTAGCAGGTAAGAAAGTTTGGGAATCTGTTCCTGTTGTCAACTGCTAGGTGACATCAGTCCAGCTATCTGAATATGCTGTGGGGCCACATATATCTATCCTGTTGGGACAATAATTACCCAAGAAAGGACACAGAACTAGAAGGTAAAAATGAGTTTTAGTGGCAAGATATAGAGTCAGTAACAATTTGGCAGTGCAGGAAGGCATTTGGCATTTTATTCCTTTCTGAAAAGTCTTTGTTCAGGGCTTTCAAACTCCATACATACAAATAATTGGGTGACACCTGAATTTGTATGAAGTTGTCCACAATAGCATCATCCATACTGTGTACAACTGTAACCACATACAGCTATGTAAGTTAAAGTGTAGTAACAGTTGAACATCTGTTTCTTAGCCAAGTTAAAAATGCTGAGTAGTTGAATATAGAGTTACCTCATCCACATTGTCTTGGCAAGCTGGACCAGGCAGCACCAGGCTGGGGTGGCTGCTGATCTCCAAAGGTTCAGTCCCTGTTTTTCCTGATGACGTGAAAACATAATAATGTTGAATTAGGTGAAATGCCCATTTGTCTGCCAAAACAGATGCTAATTGCACTTTAAGCACTTAGCCCAATAACTTGTCACCTTTAGAAAACATTAGTCTTGGGGCCTGGAGAGTTGGCTCAGCAGTTAAGAGCGTTTGTTCTTCCTGCCGAGGACTGGGATTTGGTTCCTAGCACCTATATGGTGGATCTGAAGTCTACTTCTGACCTCTGTACACTAGATGCACAGAGTGTATGCGATGTACATGATGCATATCAATATGTGCAGACCCTCATACATAAAATAAGTCTGTAAACAAGAATCCCAGTCTCAACTCTGCACATGTGGAAAAGGGGTAGGGCAGGACAGGTTCCTTTACCTAAAACCAACAGCATGAAGACAGCCAAATGTACCAAACACAGGAAAAACGAGTAGGCATTAGATGGAAGTATGCAGCTTGTGAGGAAGGTAAATATTTAATTCTGAGTGAGAAAGCCTAGACGATGGAGGCTGCTTAGCATTATGGAATAGTAACTCAGGGACTTCCTAGGAGATTGTTTTCATAGGCAGATTCTGAATGAGTCTCCTGAAACAGCCAAGCACACACCCAAATTTAAAGTCAGACTCACTTTCTGTTTTTCCTTTTAAGTGTTGGTAGTGTGTGTCTGTCAGCTCTTCGAAATGGACAGCAGCGTTATAAAGGATGCTATATGGAGTGTATGTCTCGAGGTTATTTAGCCAGGGCTGGAATACCTGTCTGGTCCCCAGCACTTACTGGAGTTTTCCTCTCTGCCTGTTGCAAGGCATTTCCTGAGCACTTCAGTGATCCCTTGCAGGTCCTGTAAGTACTCCATACGGCTTTGAAAGCTCGCTGGGACTTGGGAAGAATTTTTTTTTTAATTCTTTCTTTTAATCATATATCAGTGCTCAGTAGACTGACAGAAGGCCCAAGTTTAAAGGAAACCTCCAGTCATGGGCAACTAGTTAATGTATTGCTGGTCAGAGAGAAGGCCCACTGAGATTGTGCAGGAAGTCTTCAGCTCTTTTCAGTGATAAGGGCATCAGCTGACTCAGAAGTTGGACTAGATGACCTTCTTGAACCTAAACCTTTAATTCTATACCTGAAGCTTGGACAGGCTGTGAGTAGACAAGGCCTGTGTTAGTTTATGTATAGACTCCAACCCCTTGTTACTAACAAAGCAACCTTTTAAAAATGGAGGATTTTTTTTCATTAAAATTAGATTTTTAAGGCTTTTACAAGAATAGCGAGGAAGATTTGGTCTGATTTCTTTGTAGTGTTTGTAAGCTGTGGTCCTTTAGCAGCAGCAGGTCTAACCTGATGCATATGGTGCGCCTGGCAGTCCCTGATGATCCGTGGAGCTGCAGTAGGGCATACTGTAGCTTAGGGTGCTATGGACAGCCCTGAGTTGGGGTTCGAATCCTTGGAACAAGGAGTTTGACCTTTCTTTCCTTCTTGGGCTTCAGTGTCCCTTTCTTGTAACATTTGGAAGCAGATCAGGTGGCTCCATCTCTCAGGCCACGGGACCTGGTTTATCTGTAATCATTGCTCTCTCCTCTTACAAATCCCATCAGCTCAGCTATCTAAGGGAGAGACTGGCCCTTCGCACCCTCTCTGCTGGTCCCACTTTATCCCTCTGTCATGTCACCTCGAGCCTGTTTTAACACTAGTCTTTGAGATGGTCTCCCAGTTCTGACTTTACCCTGTCTTCTAGACAGTTTCTCTGTGTCCTGTCCTTGGTCTATCTTGCCAGTGACTTCCTGGGCCCCATTATCCTTGTGCTCTACTTCTGCCTCCTCCCTTCCCTTCTCTCCAGCCACATTGACCACCTCTGTGGGCCTTAGACTTGTGTTTGCTGCAGGGCTTTGGGATGTGTTACTTTTACCTGGGGAGCTTTTCCTAATAGACATGCAGTTGCTTCCTGCCCTGCTTCAGATCTGTTGATCATCTTGTTTAAAGTTGACAGAAACCCTTCCATCGTATCCAACCTGTGCATAACTCTCTCCTCATTCCTACCACTTGATATGTGTCCTGTATTTGACTTGCCTATCATTGTTTCCACTGGAGCACAAACTCTTGTCAATATGGGAACATTATCTGATTCATTTCCCCAGGTGTCCCAGGGTCTAGAACAGTTACAGCACCTCGTAGCTGTCCATACTTGCTGGGCTAATGGAGAGGCTTTTCCCATGCAACTCTATAATCATTTAGCTCAAAGTAGTCTGGATTCCTGGAGTATCAAATATAAATACAAAAACATCCCAGAGCCAAATGAGAGTGAGTTTTGGATTACCTCCAGTCTGGCTCCAGTTGAGAAATTGATAAGAACGTTGAGTGGTGCTGTCAGGCTTCATCAGCCCTTTGCTGCCCTCAGAAGCCAGAGGTATAAATGATCCTTGGGGCAGGGGCATGGGCTTGGATGCTGGCTCTGTCCTGGGCTCTTCAGTCTGTGGGAGTTTCATGGCCTTAGACTGAGTGTGTGTCTTCACTTTTGCTCTGGTCCCAGGAGGAGTATTAACAGGGATCGCCCACATTTCCCAGGATACAGCAGGGCCTGGGTCAGGCTTGCAGAGGAACTAACTAGTCTGTCTAGGAAACAAAACATTATTTTTGGTTTGAACAGTGTGGTGGCTTTTTCTAAAAAGCTTTGAATTTTGTGCTTGGAGAATCAAAGTGTGCTATGACAGGAGGAGGGAGAATTGCTGTCTTATAGCTGGCTGGTGTTTTCCCTTCTCTCAGTCAGACTTTTTGTCAGGCTAAGGAGTGAGAGGAGCTGATGAGTACAGACGGCAGTGTCTCCTGAGGAACTTTGCATGGAAAGTAGCTGAGGTGGAGAAAATGGCTGAGGCAAGGTGATCTAGTTGGTAAGATCAGATTCCAGACCCTCTCCCTCTTTTCTCTTCCACTCTCCCTCCTACTGTTGGCAAAGAAATGGCAAGTATGTCCTAGAGTCCCAGTCCTTTGTGGTGGGAACATATGATTGACTCATTTTATATAGAAGGGTAAAAGACCCTTGTCCATACCCATGTTTTCTGGAACTTTGCATTTTGTGTTTAAAAATACAGTTCAGCTGAATTGAAATCAACTTTGTTTTCCATGAAGAGTGTTCCTGAATAAGAATTAGATGTAGCTTTATTTCTGTTGGCTATATTACTTCCTGTAGATAATGTTTGTACTGTAGTTAGAAAAGTCACTTCATAGTAATCACAGTGATTGAGAAAAGGAGATGAAGGGTAAGTGAATTATTAAAACCATTAATGAAAAGTCTTATTAGTGACATGCCAAGAGACTTCTCTGAGGCCCACTTTAGTTGTGCCTTTGAAGCCCAGCCACTCCTCACCCTTATAAGTTGCTTCCCTGGTAAGTTTGATGATCCTGGGCCACCTTTTATACTGTTTTAATTTTTAAAGACAGTGAAGAGAACAGAGCAGTAGGCAAGGCTAATGAGAAACCCTGGAGACTCCAGGAAGGGGATACCTTCTTGACTGAGCTTTCGTTAATTTCTCTCTGGAGACAGCAATGTCCTATATGTTTGCTAGAGCTGGAAAGTATTGGGAGCAACAGCCCTCCATGACAGGCTCTTTAGTTTCTAAAGGTGCCCCCCTTCAGGATGCAAGGCATGCATGTTTTTAATTCTTTACAGAAATAAATGTGTGTGTACTTGAGCCACAGTGAAATACACTTATTTATACTGCACACCTTGTTTAACTAGTTCTCTTTGTGTTCCTATATTCCTTTATAGCTATTCTTCAAGGATACCTGCTTTCCTGTTTATATATCAGAGTCTCTTTGCCAGTGTTTGAACATAATGGAAGTGGATCACATGACATAGGCTCATGTGTCTTTCCCTTGGTGTGTATGTAAGATTCATTCATGTGGTTGAGATAGTGCTGGTTCATTCATATGTTCTTGTTTCATCCAATGTGTGGCTGTAGCACAGCATCTGGCTAGCTTCCAGGGAGGAGCTGTTGTGGATAAATAACCCTGGCATAATTGGTCTCGCCCAAACGTTTGGTTAGCATGCACGCATATTTCTATTGGGTCTGATATCTAAATCTGGAATTGTGGGCCATAAAGAGGCATATGTTCAGCCTTAGAGAAAAGTGCCAGGCTTTTTCAAAGTGCTTGTAGTAATTTATACTTTTATTGTAGTATTTGAGAGCTTAGGGTATATTATAAAATGGCTGACTTTTAAAAAAGGACTAAAGTGAGGTTTGAATCACCATTGATAATAAAAAGAATTAATTCCCATATGCTAGAAGTTCTCTGTCGTTGGAGGTGGGACTGTTGGGTCAGTAAAATGTGTTGATCAGAGTGGGCCTTTGCAAAGAGCTCTGGAGAGAAGTCAGTGGGACTGCTGATGTTCTTCACCAAAAGGCCAAGTGGCAGAGCAGCTCCTCCTGGGCAGTGAAGGAGGAAGCTGAGCAGTCCTTTCCAAACGAGCCCTTCTACCTGGGGACTTTATAAAAAACGAAGGAACAGACACTTCCTGGTTAGAGTACTGGTCTAGCTCTAGGGGTGTGTGTTAGGGCGGTATCCCTACAGGATTTCCTATTTTTTTCACCCCCAGTCTACTATGGAGTACAATATTCCCCTATCTGTGAGGGATACTTCCCTAGATCCCTATTAGATGCCTGAAGTTGTAGATAATAATGCTGAACCCTGTATGTACTTTGTTTTTTCCTTTAGATACTTATTAAGTCAAATTTACAAATTAGATACTATGAGCAATAAACTAGAAAAATTAATGATAAAGTTTAACAGTTGTAACAATATACAGTAATAAAGTTATCTGTCCTATAGAAATTGTACTACACTGAACCCACATTTCTGGTAAGGAAGTGAGGTCAGCCGTGCCTCTGTGGTAGTAAGTCAACTGGCTGCCCAGTGGCTACTGAAGCCTCCAACAGTAAAGCCACAGATAAAGAGGGACCTGGGTGTCCAGCTCTGTGTCATTTCCCTGGCCCAGCTAGACTTCTTGTCATGTAGCAGTAATCTTTCTTTTAAATTTAAGACCTAGTGAGCTATGATCTCGTTTAGCTCTGAGTGGCAGACATGGCAGATATCATGGAAGAGGCACCAGGTTTCTGGTATTAGAAGTTTTCTAGGCCAGTCCTCTGAGTTGGACAAGTTCTATATAAAAGATTTTTAAATGCCTCCTGAAAAGCATAAGTTGGCCCAGAAGATTCCTAAGAAGATTATAAATAGGGTGGGTATCCAGGAGGCCAAACACAGCCCTGTAGCACTTTTAGCAAGCTTGGCAAACAGTGGTATTTCTGGGGACAAAGGGCAGGGATGAGTGTGGGCAGCATGATAGGAAATGATCCTAAGAGCTTTAACCACTAAGGCCTATGGACCTTGAGGGAGATAACAGACCAGCATTAAGTGTCCAGAATGTAGCTGAATGGTTGGTTCCTGCTTAACATTGAGGAGACCATGGGTTCTGTCCTCCGCATGGCAGAAAAGAAACAAAAACAGAAAACAGAACATTTTTTTTTTTAACCCTAGAGCTGCTAGGATAGGGGAGCACAGCTTGAAAGTGGAAGTCACAAGTCTTTCATGCAGGGCTTAGGACATGCTGAGAAGTTCAAGCCCATTGAAGATTCTGTACTTTAGAGGTGACTGGTCAGTGCTTCTAGGGCAGTCCTTTGAGTATTTGAAGGATCACACTTATTTGTAAGAGGAACGTGCAAAGTTCTGTGGACAATGACCGTAGGAACAGCCCTGTGAATCCATGAGCTAGCGTGATTGAGATGGATTTAAGTGCCACCAGTTACTGTGCTGAAGTAACAGGGAAAGTTTAAAGGTTCTACAAGTAATAGAAACTGTAGAGTGAGTGAACACATTTGAAAAAGGGCCAAGTTCAACTTATAGGTATAAAAACTTTAATAAACTATAATAAAAATACAGCAAGCGGATCCAGTAGCTGATTAGATCAGAAGACCTGACTTGGAAAGTGGAGCAGAAGACTATTCCTAGACTTCATTGGAAAACCACTGACAGGTTTATAGGAGCAATGGAGAACCAAGGGGACCAGACTGAGCAGTGTGTCGAATTACAGTTCCAGGGGAGAGAGTAGAACAACCAGTGTAGCTGATAATCTCAGAGATGATATACCCGTCTTTTCAAAAATCCCCAAACATCCCAAACAAAGTAAAAATGATCTACATGGATGTAATTCATGATGTAGCTAGAGGAAAACTCAGCAGTAGGTGAGAAGATCGCTTTAAGGCAGAAGCAAGACCGTTCCAACATTCACCAGGAAAGCCAGGCAGGGAGGGAAGGTTAGCATGGAGATGGTCCTTAACAAATGCCAGCATGACAGTAAGTCTGAAGAACTGACATCAAATACAGAAAGACTGTAAAGGGAGAGGAAAGGAATAGTGGGACAGGATAAAAGTTTAACTTTTATGACTCCTTAATGTTAACTTTTTTCAAAGGTTGCCACTAAAGAATTAAAAAAATGGGTTACTTATATAATACAAGAAGGAGAAACAAAACATCAGAATTAATCAACAAAGACAAAAGTAGCCCAGGACAGTTGGGAAACTAATGTTTGACAAAATACAGATTTAAACCCAAGTGTATTAATGTTCATATTAAATGTCAATTACCCAAATACTCCAGTGAAAGCATAAAGATACTGTTTGTGCTGAATGTTAAAAATACAGCTATTGCACTGTCACAGATGCAGTAGCTATAGAAATACCACCAAAAGAAAGCCTGCATGTGTGTGCTGGTGCTGTGTGCTATCCTGGGATAGCCTGACATAGAAAGGACCACCTCCTTCCCTGCTCAATCTTAAAAGAACAGAAAGAAAACTGATGTTATGTCAGTATTATGAGACTAGAATTCAAGGCAGAATAAAAAGTACATGGTGATCATTTAGCAGCTTTTTGGCTTAGATCAGGTATAAAGCATTCTAGAGGGAGGTCAGTTCAACAACTTATACATTTTAACTTCTAAAACAATTATTGTGTGTGTACATGGTGAGAGACAGCTTGTGGACGTGAGTTCTCCCCTCCACTGTGGGTTCCAGGGATCACACAGCTTGCCAGGCTTGCACAGTGAGTGTCTTTACCTCCTGAGCCTTTTACTGGCCCTCAGTGTTTAAAGTGAAAATGGTCAGAAATACTTAGGAAATGGTCTAATTTATAACTACAGCAGAGAAATTTCAGTGATCCTATAACTAATCATCAACTTGGGACGGACCAGTGAAGAATGCAGTCTGTATGTGACTATATAAAAATAAACCCACAGTCGCATAACACACTTTATAGTGTTCAGATGGCTGTGTCGAGGGTCTTATAGTCACTCCAGTTAAATCAGAAATAGGAATAAAAAGATAAGTAGAAAATCACCATGTATTTGGAAATTTGAAAATACTTCTAATGTTTGTAGGTCATAAAGTAGGGAAGTATAAAATGTTTTGACAGCAGTAAAGAAAATGCTATGTATTAGGTTTGTAGTATATAGCTGGAATATTTTCTGACAGATTAATAACTTTAAACACATTCAAAGAGGGAAGAAGAAAATTATTGAGCAGTGCTTCTATGCAATCTATGATAACTAGGATAAAAAGCAACTTCTTTAACTTGATAAAAGTCAGAATAAGCCTGAGTCAGTCTTGAAGTATTAGAAGAACAAAGGAAACAGAAAACAAACATGTGGCAGGGCCACAGGCAGGGCCACAGGCAGGGCCACAGGCAGAGTCACAGGCAGGGACACAGACAGGGCCACAGGCAGGGTTACAGGCAGGGCCACAGGTAGGGTCACAGACAGGGACACGGGCAGGAACACGGGCCTCCTTAGAAGAGATGATGGGCATTGGCAGATGTCAAGCAGACAACATGAAGTACATAGACCGGGTCTTCCCTACAGATGCAATGTTGAAAGGACAAGTGGTATTTATGAAGAGCATGCTCATTTATTTATTTGTTTTTAAAATTAATACCATTGGTGCTTTTCTAAAACAGTCAGGTACAATGGCACATGGCTTTGTCCTGAGCATTCAGAAGGCTGAGATTGAAAATGTCTTGAGGCCAGTCTAGGCTATGTGGTCTTAAACATTTTTAATAGAAAGGGGAGAAGAAAGATACATTACTCATTATACACAGCTTATTTTTTACAGGTTAACATGACAAAAATTTTGCAAGTTGTGACAATACATTTTTAGAAAATTGAACTTATCAGTATTAAACATAGGTGAGAGAAAACTGGATGTTCCTGTGATCATAAGGAAATAGATCCACAAGTAAGCCTCATGACGAAAATGCCAGGCCAAATGCTTCTACTGGTTTGCCCTACCAAGCATGTAAAGAGTTAACATTCTGTTGTTTTCTCAAACTTAGGAGAGAGGTGGCAGAGTTGGTTATAGAGCTGTTCATTCTGATGACAGCTAACCTTGTTCTGTAGGAATAGTAGAGGGGAGGAAATCACTGTCATCTCACACCTAAGAGTCAAAGCCAAACCCAACAGTGCATAGAACAGCAAAGTGATGTACATCCTGGGACTTCGAACTTAGTGTTGAGAAATAAATGTATGTCCATCTCCCATCCTGACAGGTTACAAGAGTAGATTAGTAATCGTCTTAACCAAGAAAACATATGCTAGGACCCACTGTAGAATCATGCATACTAGGAATAGAAAGCAACTTCTTTAACCTGGAAAGGATTTCTGCAAAGTCAGTAAGCATCACCTCCATGAGGCACCTACAATTGTCCCTTTGATATGAGGAAAGACTGTCTACTGTCCTCCTCTTTGGTGTTTTAATGGAGGTCCTACTCTGCAGAAATTCAGGGGAAAGAAAAAGAGCAGAACATGTCAAGGTTGGGAAAAAGGAACAAATTGCTTTGTATGATTACAGATACAGAAAACTAAAAAGGAAAAAGAAAATCTAAAGGTATGTCACTAGAATTAGGCAGAATTGCTCAGGAAAACAGTAACTGCTAGAAAGTCATTCACACATTTGTATGCCAGCAACAGACAGACACGGAACCTTAGTGACCATTTGCAGGAGTATAAAACTGAAGAGCAAGAAACATCTCTTGAGCACGGCAAAACATTTTTCTCCATCAGGGTACCTGTGTTTTTTTTCTCTTTGGATTTGTTGATATGAGTGCTGATTAACAAACACCCTGATAGAATATTTAATAGTTCTAGCACAGCTATATCTACTGAGGTCTGATATTGGCTAGTGTGATACCGCCTGGTCTCTATGTTCTGGAGATAAATGTCTAAGGAAGCCATGTGGGCCAGTTGTCTGTTCTGAGAATCCTGATCTTGCCATGCTGGCCTGTTGTCTTCCTTGATTAAGTGGAAGCTGGTGGCTTCTTATAAACTCCCAGAGGATTTAGGTCTGTTCAGATACCTACTTTTTCAAATACTTTTTAAAAAAAGAAACACAAAAGCTTGTTAATTTTTTAAAAAAAATTTTCCCCTCAAGCATAGAAATTGAATCTGAAATGGCTGATGATTAAGCAAGGCTTATATTAGAATATATTTCTATTTTTAGGGGCTCAGCTCTTTAAAATGAGTGGCATTGTTTCTTTAAAGTAGGAAGTTACTTTTAAGACATGAAATAAATTATTTCAAAATCCTACTTTTAGTTGCTACATTTTCTCTGTTTAAAAAAACAGGTTACATTTAAATTTTTAGATACCAGGCTCTGATGCTTCTTTGAAAACACTAGTTAATGTTAATGGGCGTTGCGCTTCACGGGAGCAGAGATTGCATGATAGTGAGAGGAGTGACTGAACCCAACCTGACCTGACTTAGGGGTGTTGTTGGGTGGGGTCTGGGAAGCTGGAGGAACAGGAATTTGAGATAGGAAGTGAGGACCAACACCTACTATGTCCTGATCTTCTGAAGGGCTGGCAATTTTCTCCAGGAAAGGGCAGGCAGTTTTCTAGTTAGTAGCAAGAGGAGACAGCGGGTAACTGTTCTGTCCTGAGGCAGGGGGACAAAAGCTGAAAATTTTCCATCAGAGGTTCCTAGTACTTACAGCAATCAGTCCATGGCTGGTGACTCCCTTCAAGGCCTGGTTGAAGCAAAGATAAATTGATTTTTAGGGGAAAGTTGCTAAAGAATTGTTCTCAGTAAAGCCCAACAGAAAAGTAGTGAACACATGACAAACTTCTGAGCAGTGTAGCCATCTGTCTGTCAGAGCAACAGTGATTAGTGGAGACGCGCACGGTGGAGCAGGGAGGGCTAAGGCAACAAACTTAGAGCCTTTTAGGTTCTCCTGTTGGAGCAGGGGAGGGGCGGGCAGGTAGAACTGAGTCAGTATGGTCCTTTGGAAACGTGGAGTAAGGAACATTTCAGGTAGAAATGTAAAGGAGCTAGGTGTGTTGGTGCATCCCTCCCTTCAACTCCAGCACTTGGGAGGCAGATCTCTGAGTTTGAAGCCAGCCTGGTCTACCTAGAGTGTTCTAGGCCAGCCAGGAATACATACTGAGATCCTGTCTCAAAAAACAAATAAATATTAACAGGAACTCAGTTTCAAAAAAGTACCATGTTTAACCCCTAAGCTATTAAGCAAGAAAGGCTAGTGCTTGAATAGTCAAACATTGCAGAAGCGGTGAAGGTGTAAGTAAAGAAACGCTGTTACCTATAGGCACCACAAGAGAATAGAATGACTGAGTCCACTCTACAGAAAATCACAGTACATGTTGGTAGATTGCCACTGGGATTAAAATAAAATCCAGCTGTATGCTAGTTTTAGGAGTAACACTTAAAATATGAATACAGAAAAGTTGAAAATAAAGAGAAGAATTGCAGTCTAATAATCTTACAAGAATTGGAGAAGTTTTGAAAATAATCAGATAAACTAGAATTTAATGAAAATAAATTATTTACTAATAATTTATTTTTATTGAAGAGAGTCATTCTTAAATGGGAAGAGAAATAGGTACTTAACCAGGAAGATGTATTAATTGTGATTTTATATCCTAACAAGATGGTCACAAATAAAACAAATTGATAGAGTCCAAGAAACAACGGAGAAGCCTGTGAGCACAGAGGAAGGGTGAGGGCTCTAACAGCTCTTGGATTAAGCAAAAACCTAGCGGCAAGAAAGAGAGGAAGGGAGGGATTGATTTAAGATTATAGTTAAAAATACGGATGTTTACAGTGAAGTTAAAATTAGGATTTGTCTGTGATAATTCAATCCTTTCTGTATGTTAGGGAAGTTAAATGCATTGCCATATCACAAGTCAAAGAAAGACACAGGGATTTGGAGATTGAACAGTAATGCAAATTGTGTTTTATATTTGAAGGATGAAGCTATAGAAGTATTTAGAGGGAATATATTGCCTTACAAGTATTTGCTACCAAGAGAGAACCCAAAATCAGTACACATTCATGCCAAGTAGTTGGAAAAACAATGTAAACCAGTGGATAATAGAGGAAATGATGAAATCTTATTGGATCACAAACCCAGAAGTTGGTTCTCAGTCATCCTCAGGTTGTCTCGGTGGTTACATCAGTGCTCTTCCTGCCTTCTCTCTCTCTAAGAACTGCTCACTGACACCCACCTTGACAGTTACTCTCATCCTGTAGTCTTCTAAACCTACAGAGAACAAGCACAGTTTTACACAAACTGTCCCTGTGCACAGGAGTGAAGGAAGGGCCAATCCTAAACTCATTCGATGAGAATCTAGTGGCCTGCTACTCAGGTGACAATGAGAGTGACCTGATTTCTCTCACTTTGAAGATCAAATCTAGAGATGTTATTTAAAAAGAATTTCTGTCAAATGTTTCTGTTTCACATATCCATGGTTAAACATAGTTAAAAATTATTAAAGGAAAAATTCTAGAAGTAATGAATCACTTTCACATTTTATGTCATTCTCATAATGTTAAGAGCTATCCCAGGACATGAATTGCCCTGTTACGCAGTGTATACACTGCCTGCTCCTGAGTCTGGGTTATCAGATACACTATGGTAGAATTATATGACTAATCATTTAATTATGGCCCTCAATGCTGTAAGTGGTATTATATTATTATAATTGCTTTATTTTATTGTTGTTTTTGCCTTTTACTGTGCCTAGTTTATAAGTTAAACTTTATCATAGGTATATGTGTATACAAGAGAACATAGCATATACATATAGGGTTCAGTACTATGTGTCAGGATTTCCTTGGACTCTTGAAACTTAGTCCTAGCAGATAAAAGGGAGGTACTATATTATAATTCAATATATTTCACATTAAAGGAGAAAAGATGTCAGATAATGTGAAAGACAGTTTCCCAAATTCAGTGCTCATGTTTGAAATGGTGACTGAGAAGATAGCGTACACTACTTAACCAGAAGAAAGGGCTTTACCAAATACGTGTGATAGTAAGCCCTGAGGCGTGGAGATACAGTAACCTTCTAAGGAGGCTCCTGCTCAGAACTGCAACCGCTTCTGCTCAGAACAGAGGAAATGTAGCACAGAGAGCAAGAAATAGGACTTTATTTTTTTCCCCCTGTACAGTTTTCTTCCAAGAAAATAAAAGCAAACTCTGCAATTTGACAAGAGTTTAGCGTAATAAAAGCTGGGTGAATGATACATGTATAAACGTCATGGATTTACTGGTTGTATGTAGCTGAGAGAATAGACAAAATAATTCACAAAGCGTGCTTTTTCTCTAGGATATTACAAAAAGCACTAATTTTGACATCACAAACATACAGAAGATTTTCATATATAAAAATTTCTAAAAGCTTAAAATAAAACATTGACACCAATGTAATGTTACAGAATTGTTGCTTGTTGATGGTAGTCCTGTGGTCATAACCTCAGTCCTCCTCCTTATGTTTATGTAAATTCTGCATGGTTCAAATTAAAAACTCAGTAGAAATTCTAAAGGAAGGGTAATAGGCTAAAAACTTGACATTAATACAGGGCTTAAGTAAATACACCAGTGGAGCACAGTATAGAATCCATGAGAAAACCCATCTGTGTCACAGAACGAAGGAGGAAACCAGACAGGATGTGACACTGGCGATAGAGCCAGTGATGACTGCTGTCTGTCATCTACCAAAGGAAACCCCAGTGAGCTCATCCAGGGCCATGGGCAGGTGAGTGTGCTACCTTTGAGCTCTGTGTCCAGCTCTCATACTAAAGTTTATAAAAGTTAGTAATCGTGGACTGTGACTTCTGTCACAGTGGTCATCTCTAGGAACTGACTTCGAATGGCATGAGTCAGGAATATGAAAGAGGTCCTTTACTCTGGTGAACATGTCACTCTAGTTCTGTGTGAGTAGCATAGAATTTAAAACAAAAGCATGGCTGTTAGCATGTCATAGGAGTTCAAAGGAACGAACCACAGTTATTTGTATCTGTATGAGTTTCAAAATAGAGAGTAGGTAAAAATTGCCAGATGTCAGTCACCCTGTAAAATATCCTTTACATAGTAGTTACATATGTAAAACAATGTTGTATTTTATTTGTAGAGGTAAATATTTATATATATAACATAAGCATGAACACAAGTAATTAGTGTTCTTTTCAAGAGCATTAGCCTTTCTGGAAGAGATGCGTGCACACACAGTCAGTCTGGAAAATGTTAGTATTTGACATACCTGACTGGTGGGGGGGGGGGAAGTACTTCTATTTTTCTTCTCACATTTCTGCATATCTGAGCTATCAACACAAGGTTACTGTCCCATTTCTGAAATGCTTAGACTACAAGTGTTTCAGATGTGGGGTTTTATTTTGCTTTTGGGATATTTTAGGGATGAACCCAAGTCCAAACACTAATTTCACGATTCCTTTATACATTATATATTCAAGTAAGTTTATCATTTTAAGGTACTTTCAAACAATGAACATTTATTAGTGTTAAGTGTATGTCTATATTCCTGTGTGAATTTATGTGTACTATGTACATGAAAGAGCTCATCAGTGCAAGAAGAGGGTGTCAGTACTCTAACCCTGAGTCACAGGCAGTTGTGAGCCGCCATGTGGCTCACCCAGCTGGGGTGCTTTTGAACCCAACCTTTGCTGGGTGCAAAGGACCTTGGTCCTTTGTAGGAGCACTCATTCTGAGCCACCTTTCTAGCTCCAAATTTTAACCACGGAGCCATCTTTCTAAGCCCTCAATTTTACATATTTTTAATGTTCCAGATTTAAATTTTTATTTTTTGAGATAGGGTCTTTTTCTGTAGCTCAGGCTGGCCTTGAACTCAGAATGTTTTTATATCAGCCTCCTGAGTGCCCCTGGAATTTATAGACATGTACCCCACACTTAGCCTGTGCCTATATTTTGACTGAGACTATCACATAAAGTTTGGTAGAGAAATTTTCATTTTTGCACCATCTCTTGCTTTCAACTTTTAAGAACTAGGCAAATTTCAGACTTTTGGATTGGAGATGCTCAATCTTTGTATTAAAATATTAGGAGATACCTATCTTGTTAGAGTTAAACCCATTGCTGCCTTAATTTTTTTTGGGAATCACCTTGGTGTCAGGAATAGGTTTGGAGACTTCTCATCTTAGACTGTCTTTTACCTGATGACTTCTCTGAGCACCAGATGTTGTCCACTGTAGAACAACTAGCTAATGATAAGACAAACTTCAGGCTGTTATTGAAGGCCTTTTCCTAAAATCGACCTATATCCCAAGTGCCAAATTGGGCTGAACTGGCTTTATCAGTTTGCATTTGAGTTAGGAGAGAGAATCCACAGTCTATATCTGAAGAATTAAGAGCCCGCATTTCCTTTTGTTCCCCAAATCCTAAGACCAGAAGTAGCAGCAGTAGCAGCATTCTGGGATTTAAAATGGTAGCAAGTTCCATTCAGCCAAGCCTGGGAGTGGTCCTTGGCCTTGGATAACTTCCTGTTTACTTCCTTCTCTGGGCCTTTCTGGGTTAGTCTTTCACTTTGACTGTTTTAGCAATAGTGGGTAAATAAAAGTACTTATTTCGTAGAAGTTTATGGAAATGACAGAATAGAAATTTCTGTGGTGAAGTTGTATTATAGAGTATGGATGGGCAAACATCTGGCCTGAATCTGCCTATGTAAGCATGGCCCAAGGGATAGCCATTGAATAGATATGGACTCTGGTCTCAGTACAATGAGCAAGCTACAAGCATGAACTAGAGGCTTTTGTAGGCATTCTAGACTGTGTTCAAGAGTCTCCCAGGATGTGTTTGTGTTCTAAATTCATGAGGTGTGTGTTGGGAAGGTGGAGGATTCCAGCTTACAATGCTAGTCCACCATGAAGGGAAACTCACTTTGAAAGCAGAAGGTGATTTTTGTTTTTCATTTTCATTTATTTGCTGCTTGCAGATATTGCCTTCGCTGTAAATGTTTCAGTGTGTTACTAAAGACTAGGGCTTTTCATTTTCCCATGAAAGCTTTCTTTTAAAAAATTCTAGCTCAAGAATTAATGGTAGGGATGTAATTTTTTTTTAAAGCTGCTTGTTCTGCAAAAGTTGGGAAGACACATTTTTGCCGTTATAAACATGCTCTGTGTGTGCTGCAGGGGAAGAATATTCACCCGAGCTTGCTTACCTTGATTCTGAGCTCCCCATGGAGAATGTATTTTGTGTGTCATGTTTGCCTATGTGGAGTCAGATTAAAGGCTGATTTTCCAACCTTGGTTTTTCTGTCTGAGCTGAGCAGTTGGAAGGCACGAGACTGCAAAGAGCTCCATAGTCCTCAGCTGAGAACAAGCCTTGCTTTGTTGATGGCCCTTCACTGTGTTGGGGGCTGGTGACTGGTGCCAACTGCAACTCTTGAGAGGCCACCCCTTGAGTGCATAGTTGTCAGGAGACCACTTGGTGTTTATGGAGCTGTGGCCTAATGTGGGGTCTACCTCAGGAAAAGGTGATGTTTTAGAGACTTTGCCATCTGAATAGGACATCTGGGGTTATGCTGTATTTTGTGCACCTGAGCATGTCTCTGTTGGCAGAGTTCTGAGTGGCCCTGTAACACCTTCTAAGAGTTTTAGTTGGGGAATCTCTACCCCTGGAAGGAGTGATCAGCTGTATCACATACTCTGTCCCTGCCCTCCTGCACACAAAACAGAGTCAGGATTGGACAAGTGCAAGTTTTTGTTTGTTTGTTTTTGTTTTTAAATACCCAGCCTACTACTCCGAGTTCCTGGAAAGGCTTATTGTAACAGCCTTCCTTGACGATCACAGGTGGGGGTGCTCACCGTCACTTTGAATCAGATGTCACTAGTGGTTTATAGCTAGAAGTCAGAATCCATTTGGAATATAAGAGCTGCCATGCCCAGGCTTCAAAGGCATGTGAGTGTGGCCTGGCCTCAGACTTTGTTTGCTGAAGCAATGATAGGGATGGCGTACTGGGCCTTGGTCCTACACAGCACCAGGTGACAGTCTATGGAAGAGTCAAAGTCACAGCAGCCACAGTAATCACTGTGGCGAATGTGATAGCAAACCCTTGTTATGAGCATTTCAATTTTTCCTCAAGGGTCTACCTCAGGAAACACAAAGGGTCAGGATAACGCAAAGAAAAGGGCTTGCACCATGAGGAGATTAGGTGTCCTAGAATATGATACTGAGGTGTTTAAACAGTGCCCTTCTTTAAAATGTCCTAATGTCTGTCTAGAGTCTAATTTCCTTCCTTTTCCCCTGTTAAAAGAGGAACATAAATTGCACTGACCAAGTGACCACAATGTCTAGAGTGCCTGGACACAGTGTCCTTGACTTTCTTACCTTTTCCCAATTATCCTTTCATCTCAACCTTTTCCTTCTATACTGGAGTTCTTGGAGTTCACTGGTCAATCTTTGCTGGTCCTCTTCAGAGGGGCTAGACTTTCTCCTCTGTAGCTCAGGGGATGGAACGGATGATGGCACTGACAAGAGTTAAAAGCTTGGTGAAGTGGAACTAAGTCTGGGCTGTTGGCCAGGAAGGGTAAGCCCAGTTCCCTCTGATCCTTTGCACTTTGGTCCATAGGGAACAAGAATGGAATGCTTCATCCTCTTGATTTGGGGTACGTTGTCTGAGAAAGAGCCTAGTGACACTACCTCTTCTTCTGTGAAGTCCACAGATGTGAAATTCCAAACCTAGAATCTGGTGGGCTTCCCAAGACTTTCTGTTTCCTGGCATGGGAATTGTAGGCTCTATGATGGAGGAGGTATTGCTGCAGAAAGGGTTTTATGCTGCACCAAGTTCTTGAAGACTTTTCAGGATTGCAGTCCCATGGGTCTTTGGCCCTAGTATCTTTGTTTAGGGCACTGGTTGCAAAGCAGGGTGTGGTGTGCCAGGGGCCTGCTGGGAAAGCCTGCGGATGTGCTGGTGTTGACTGGGTTTTTTATTGGTTTGTTTAACTAAAACCAGCCAGTTTTACATTGAAGAAAAATATAAAAAGTAAAGATTTCAGCCCAGTGTGAAAAATGAAAAGTGGTGTCTATGTGGCACATACAGCCATACTTAGCTTTGCTGTTTTTGCCACCTTGCCACTACTCCCTGTTGTTTCACTTCTGGACAGCACTTGTGCTCATGAGTGGTTTAAATGGGGCAGATTCAAGGGGGCACCTTGAACTTGGGCTGTTGACCATAGGCTTTGGTGGCTACAGAATATTAGAAACTCAAGTTGTTTCCCTGTGCTCCTCCGTCCGACTGTTCATATTTCCGGCGCTAAAAGAACTATTGATGCTGTAGGTAAAAATTACCCATTTCTGAAGAGAGGGTAAGAAAGAAGAGCAAACATGGCTTTGCTCCTACTCTGAATTTAGTCTGAAGACAGTGAGAAATCTTAAGTTTGGTGATAGGGGATGGAAGTTGTCCATTTCCTTGGTTTGTCCAGAAAGTAATCTACTTGTATGTGTTGGCAGGTGGAAAGCAAGCCAGCCAAGATGGATATCTACGACACTCAGACCTTGGGGGTTGTGGTCTTTGGCGGGTTCATGGTTGTTTCTGCCATCGGCATCTTCCTGGTGTCAACCTTCTCCATGAAGGAGACGTCATATGAAGAAGCTCTTGCCAACCAGCGCAAGGAGATGGCGAAAACTCATCACCAGAAAGGAGAGAAGAAAAAGAAGGAGAAAACCGTGGAGAAGAAAGGAAAGACCAAGAAAAAGGAAGAGAAACCTAATGGGAAGATACCTGAACATGACTTGGATCCCAACGTGACCATCATCCTCAAGGAACCAGTGCGCGTACCCTCTGTGGCTGTGGCCCCAACTTCAGTCCATTCCTCTGTGGGCCATACCCCTGTAGCCACAGTACCAGCCATGCCTCAGGAAAAGCTGGCTTCTTCCCCTAAGGACAGAAAGAAGAAGGAGAAAAAAGTGGCAAAGGTGGAGCCAGCAGTCAGTTCTATTGTGAATTCCATCCAGGTTCTTGCTTCAAAGTCTGCCATCTTGGAAGCCACACCCAAGGAAGTGCCTATGGTGGCTGTGCCCCCAGTGGGCTCTAAGGCCAGTGCTCCTGCCACCAGCAGTCAGGGCAAGAAGGGACAGGGAGCACCAAACCAGGCCAAGAAGGGGGAGGGGGCCCAGAACCAAGCTAAGAAGGGGGAGGGGGCCCAGAACCAAGCTAAGAAGGGGGAGGGGGCCCAGAACCAGGCCAAGAAGGGAGAGGGGGCCCAGAACCAAGCTAAGAAGGGAGAGGGGGCCCAGAACCA
>NW_021604587.1:4992762-5050270 GCF_004785775.1 Grammomys surdaster
CAGGCCAAGAAGGGGGAAGGGGTCCAGAACCAGGCCAAGAAGGGGGAGGGGGCCCAGAACCAACCTAAGAAGGGAGAGGGGGCCCAGAACCAGGCCAAGAAGGGGGAAGGGGCCCAGAACCAGGCCAAGAAGGGAGAGGGGCCGCAGAACCAGGCCAAGAAAGGAGAGGGGGCTCAGAACCAGGCCAAGAAGGGGGAAGGGGGTCAGAACCAGGCCAAGAAGGGAGAGGGGGCTCAGAACCAGGCCAAGAAGGGGGAGGGGGCTCAGAACCAAGCTAAGAAGGGGGTAGAAGGGGCCCAAAATCAGGCCAAGAAAGGGGAAGCAAACCAAAACCAGGCCAAGAAGGGTGAGGGAGGCCAGAACCAAACCAAGAAGGGGGAAGGACCCCAGAACCAAGGCAAGGCAACTCAAAAACAGGACAAAAAAATAGAAGGAGCTCAGAATCAAGGCAAGAAGCCAGAGGGAACCCCAAACCAAGGCAAGAAGGGAGAGGGGGCCCAGAACCAGGGCAAGAAAGGAGAGGGGGCCCAGAACCAAGGCAAGAAGGGAGAGGGGGCCCAGAACCAGGGCAAGAAGGGAGAGGGGGCCCAGAACCAGGGCAAGAAAGGAGAGGGGGCCCAGAACCAGGACAAGAAGATGGAGGCGGCCCAGAACCAGGGTAAAAAGGTGGAAGGGGCCCAGAATCAGATGAAGAAAGGGGAAGGGGCCCAAAACCAGGGCAAGAAAGGGGAGGGGCCTCAAAACCAGGGCAAAAAGGCAGAGGGGGTTCAAAGTCAGGGCAAGAAAGGGGAAGGGACCCAGAATCAGAGCAAAAAGGGGGATGGAAATCCCAACCAAGGCAAGAAGGGGGAGGGAGCTCCCAACCAGAACAAAAAGACAGATACAGTTCCCAGTCAGAGCACAAAGACAGAGGGTGTCTCAAACCAGGTGAAAAAGTCAGAGGGGTCCCCTAATCAGGGAAAAAAGGCAGAGGGAGCCCCAAACCAAGGCAAAAAGGGAGAAGGATCCCCCAATCAGGCCAAAAAAGTGGATGTAGCTGCCAGTCAGGGTAAAAAGTCAGAGATGGCTCCTGCCCAGGGTAAAAATGCAAGCATGGTCCAAAGCCAGGAGGCACCAAAGCAAGAGGCACCAGCAAAGAAGAAGTCTGGTTCAAAGAAAAAAGGAGAGCCTGGTGAGTGCCCGTCTGCTCTATGAGCTTGAGGGAACACTACTCTCTGTGATGGATGGGTTTCCTTAGTGTTCTGGTGTTTGACTTTTGTCTTTTCACCCCAGATACTGATGATAGACTAGAGAAATGATTGCACCAAGTCTGTCTTGAACTGTTGAGCATTTGGGGTTTTATATAGGAGCAGGGCTGAGAGTTTACTCATAGGAACTTGCATGTGTCAAAGGCAGCTGTATCCCCACCAAGAAGCACACTCCGGTGATTGTACTGGTTATGTAGCCTTGAGGAAGGGCCTGTGAGACTTGGGCTTTCTGAGTTTTATGAGCCTCCATTCTCTCCAGGTGGGAATGCTTCGTTTTGGAGGATGTTTGTAGGATGTAGTTACATAACATGGTGCCATCTGTGTTGGTCAGCTGCTACTATATAGTAAAGCTGTATAATAAGTATCCCAGATTCTGTTGTCTTACAACAGCAGTTCTCTGTCTTTGCTTCCTGTCTTTATGATTGGCTAAGGTTGGCTGATTTAGATCCTATCTGCTGAGAGGGTCTGCCTCATGCTGTGCCTTAACTGGGTTGGCTCAGGGCTGTTGGCATGTGTGAGTCTGTGTCTCTCCAGGGCAGAGGGCTCCTCAGAGTAGTAGCAGAGGCATAAGTCATTTTAATCAGTCACATTCAAGCTACATCTCATTCTTCAGGGCAAGTCATGTGAATGACCCAGACAAGGTGGGGACACTGAAGCACTCACTGTGTCTCCAGTGAGGGCTGCACAGTGAGGTGGGAAGAACAGTCTAGGCAGGGTAGTCTTGTCAGTCTGTTCTGTGTTCATACTTTACCTAAAATCAGCTTTGTTCTTTTAGTGTTTTTAAGAAATAATGTTTTCTCCATATTGCCCCATCCCTTCTTCCTTAGTTATTTAACCAAGCACTATGGAACTTAATGCAGATTCTATATTATATAGATAGAAAGTAGATAGATAATACCGAACACTGATTTGCTTTGGTGTTTTTAGTGGGTGATAACTATACAGATTCAATCAGGGGGTCAGAAAGTAGTTGAATTTGTGTGAGTGGTGAAAAGCGCTTTGGCACACTCTAACAGGATTTTGAGGTATTCTCCCAGGTCTCCCGAGGAAACTGAACTGTAGCACACAGGTGCTTAGTGGACTTGATGTCCCCAGGCTGTCTGGGGACCCTGCATCTGCTTACCCAGGCACAACACAGCTTCCAATGTCAGTGGTGAAGGATGTTAAGACTCCACAGAGACGAGATGTATAGAGATGGCACAATGTTGACTCTAAGTTGAGAAAAGTAGGCTACCAAATTCTTGAAACAATGTGATAATGAAAGAAGACAAAGTCATTAAATATGAGATAACACAACAAAAACAACTTTAAAAACCAGGCTTTCTTCATATTTCAGGGGACCCTCTTCCTCCCCTTCCCTGTGAATTCCAGAATCTGTACATATTGAAGCCTTGTAAATGACATCCTGTTTGCATATAAGTAACTCCCAGAGCCCCATATACTTCATTTTCCTTAAAAAAAAAACGTTTCTTACCCCCCCCCCATAGTGCTGGGGATCAAACCCAGGGCTCTTATGTGGTTAGGGAGGTTTTGTGCCAGTGAGCTCCATTTGTAGCCTGCTCCGTATACTTTAAGTCACCTAGTACAAGGCAGATGCTGTGTAAGTAGTTGTTATGTTGTGCTGTTTAAGGAATGGTTTCAAAGAAAAGATCTGCATATGCTTCATAGAGACACGATTGTTTTTGGTGGGGTTTTTTTTGTTTATTTGCTTTATTTTTGTTTTTTGAATGTTTTTGATCCCAGGTTGGTTGGATCTGGATGGGTACCTGTGGAGGCAAAGTGCTGGCTGTCCCACAGCTAGAGTCCAGTTGTTCTTTGACTTTTTTTTTTATGCAGTGTGCTGATATTTTATTCTTCAAAAGTTGGAAGCAACCCCGAAGAAGGCATTGGCTCTGTGGCTGTGGCAGCGCCCCCTGACGTTGGAAACACCTGTGTGGAAGGCCTTCGATATCATTCTCCTTGTTGCAAGGCCACATGGGACAGAAATCCTAATGAGATGTTGCAGTAGATAATTTCTCATTAAAATTCTTATTTAATGGCCTTTTGAAATTACTGTAGGGGCATAAAATTGGGTCTTGATATATTTTATTAAATGCTGTATTCCTTATCCCCAAAAGAATAAAGCAATAATGATAACGTCCAAATGCTGAAACAATCCAGAAAGAGTCGTGCAGGGCAGGTGGGGGTGGGATTCCTTGTCTTGTGTTTGGGAAACTCTGGATGTAGATCATTATATCAGGCTTCTGCAGTGGATTGATTCCCATCAGTAACTCTGTTGAAATTGTACAGCAGTGCCCACTAATAGGAGCCACAGAGCTGAGATGCTTCATTGACGCCTAGGACTGTCAATGAGGTAGTATGGTCTGAGAGTCAGGTTAGAGCTCTAGCCACGGAGAAAGGACCATGCTCTTCAAGTAGCGTAAGTTCAGGACAGGTGATGGAAAGCATTCATAAACACGTGTGAGTCCTGAGATCCCACTGCCCGATTGATAAGTCTATGTAGTTAGCTACCTCTTCTACGTTTTTTTCTTTCTCAGACAGGATCTGTCACTGTAGCACAAGCTAGCCCCAAAATAATGGCCTCCCTGCCTCAGTCTGTATGAGCATGAACCATCATGCCTGGTGTTTACCACCTCTTTTTCCTGTAGAACCAGGAGAGTATATTGGTGAGGATCCGTGGTGAGCCATAGAAAACTCATGCATCCTTGAGGGTGTGTGAAGGTCTGTGAGAGTCCTTATTTTTGCTGTTCGTAACTGTTCCCGCTTAGTACCCTTAGGTAAGTGAGTCCCCACCTCACCTCTACGATGTCAAGACTCCCCTCAGCTTCCTGTTACATTCAGGATATAGGGGACTTGCTCCTGCTTGCTGTGATGTGAACAGGGTGAGCATGCTTTATGTGTGGAGGTTGTCCATTTCACTCCATGGGCAGTTTTTATGGAAGATGATGGAGATAAAGAATCATGTCTTTTCATTATGTCTTTTAGTGCAGTGGCCAGACCCTGTGTGGCATTGTCAGACCAAAGCAGGCAAGAACGTGGTCGTGAGTTACTGTTTTTATAGTTGCACTGTATACTTGGCTCTGCTCAGTGTTAGGGTTATCTGAAAATGACCCAGTCAATATAGCTCCTGATGGTTGTGGGTTATGAGGAGAGCTTGGTGTGTGCATTTATATATAGTGCTTTATCTGGTCCCTTGGGGCCTGGCTGCCCTTGGCTAGACCACCCATTTGGGTTTGCCTAATGGATTGTATCACAATCTGCTTATCTTCCAGCAAAATACATTTCCCATCCTTTCTAGTTCATGGGCTCTAAAGATATTTCTTATTCTTGTGGCCACGATTCTCTTGGTTGATGATGGCATGGGAGGGTGACCCAACACCAGCCATGGCTAAGCAGTATGATGGGGAGAGTAAAGCAGGTACTACATACATATAGTACCTGCAGTGTCTCACTGCCTGTGTGGATGGTGGTCAGCACAGGGTGGAGGCCTCACAGTGGGTTCCACATGCCCTTTTCTTCCATTATACTGGTGATTCTAAGTACAACATGTGAATATCCATCCATCCATCCATCCATCCATCCACCCATCCAAACAAACACTCAGGCCTGCTTCTCATTCATGCCTGCTCACCTGGCAACACTCTCACAGCTGCTGGACAGAGAAAAGCCCTGGGAAACTTGGGACAAAGTAGGGCACTCACCGCAGACAGTGGAGAATTCTGAATTTGGCTCTCCTGTATAAAGACCTAGGGGTGGAGGTGGGGGAGATCCAAGTACAAAGCCAGGTGTCAGTGAAGCACTTTGGATTACTGGATCACAACTCCAGTGGAAACTTGGACTCACTTTGTGTAGCATTCTCTTGAACTTCCTACATGCTTTTCTTCACTGAAGCATGAACTCTAGTAACTTTAGTTTGGGGCATGAAATCTGACAGTATAGTACTTTCCAGAGGCTCACGGAATCATCTTAGTCTGGTACATGGAGGGAATGTACTAGAATTCACCTGACTTAATATCAGACATTGCAGCTGTGAGTGTTGCCAGGTGAGCACGCATGGATGAGAAGCGGGCCTAAATGTTTTCACAAAGTTAGACCTTGTGTTCCAGCTCTCTTGGCTGGACCATGGTTGGTCCTAGCGGGCCTCCCTTTAGACACCCTGCCATTTGGCCACAAATAAGTGTGTGTCTGTCCAGAGCTGCCTGTACTCTGGGGACCACATGTGCCCAATGGAATTGTGGCAGAACTGTAGACGGGTTCTAGGCATCTGGGAGTGTAGGGCTGGGCAAATGGAATAGCCTGGGGCAATGCTGTGAGGATCTAGGAAATGCTTGAGAGGTGGGTTCCATTATTGGTATAGAGCAGGCTAGGGAAGGGAGCTCCTCCCACAAATGCAGGAGACCTAGACTTGAGCAGGGTATGAGGAGGGCCCTTGGCACCATGAGTTTTTAACAACTGTCTAGGAAGAAATTAGGGTTGAAAGATGTGCTTTCCACTAAGAGCCACTGGTCTCCCTGGCCACTTAAATTTATTTAAATCAGACCAAAGTAAGTCCAGACTTCTTTGATCATACTTAGTGCCCCTTAAAGCCCTATCAGTAGTCACATGTTGCCAGTGGCTGCCCTTTAGAACAGTGGAGAGATCAAACACCATCAGAAAGTCCTCTTGGACACCCCTGCTCTGAGCAGCAGCCATTTGGAGGGAGGTGGCCTTTTGAGTCACCTTGCAAGTATCCCTCTGAAGAAGACCTGGCTTGTAACCATGTGTTGGTATCATACACAGTTACTCCTCTGCTTGGTTCTAGTTGTCACTGTCTCTCATACAGCAAGGTACTAAGGACATCACAGTGCAGAAGCAGTCCAGGATGCTACTGGGGTTGCATCACAGGCTCACTCTGTCCCTGGCTGGTGCAAGGGCTTTGAAGACAGGTACCACAGAGGAGATGTGGGGGGTGTGGAGACTGGCCAGGGCACGTTTCTGCAGGGCAGCTGGAGCTCTCTCAGAGACTGATTGGGGCCACGCCATACATTTTTACTGTTTGTCTGTGGCAGTGTTTGACAATGAACACCTGATTTCTACTCTTAAAAAAATGTATTATTACATAAAAGTATCTTTTCCAGCAAACACTTTAAATAGTAGAGAAGTATAAATAGGGTAGAAATCTAAAGTCTTTCTTGCTATTCTGTCCCTGTCACCATTCACTTCTGGGGAACTCTGGAACACTGCTCTCACATGCAAGCAGTGGTAATACCCAGTTAGAAACTGTTGTTTGCTTTCCAGTGTATTGGTGACATCTTTCCACATCGTGCTTGCAGAGCTACCACATTTGGCTGTGTAACATTCCATGGTGTGAATGTATCATGATTTATTTAAATGACACTTAAGTAGTGTGCAGGCTTTTTTGGGTGCTAAAATTAATGCTGCAGTGATGTACATATATTGCTGTATGTCTCCTAAAGTAAATTCCTAGGTCTTTAATTACAAATCAAAAGGTAGGTACATTTTTCATTTAAGAAGACTGTTCCCTTGATCTCCAAAAACAGTTGGTGGTTTACAGAGGCCTGCTTGATTGTGTCAGAGCTAACCTGCTCATGTGCTTCTACTGTTGAGCTGAATGTTACAAGCTCTTGTGTGGAAGGAGGAGAAAACACTGGCCTGTGAAGTGAAAAGCAGGGATTCTTTTCTGAATGTTTAGGGACTGGGAATTGGTACAATCCTTGAGAAGTGAAAACTCCCCTGAACTAAAGTGTTTGGAGTACCACTGCTGTCCCATGGGTAGTCTAGCAACTGCCCAGGATCCTTTAGGATGCTCAGGAAGCATGTGTTTGTGGTGGTGGTCTTTAAAATCTATTTTTATCCTCGGATTTAATCTTCTTTCTTAGTTATGTTCACCTGCTTCCCACCCTGAGCTGAGGGCTGCTCTGATTACTTGGAATGGCCTCTTGGTGGTGTGCTGTCAGGAGATCTGCACTGGAAATGACGTTGGTTAGATGCTGTGTGGGTCTGGATATGGGAAATACACTGTAGTTCCCTGGCCTGCAGATAGAGTGAGCTCTAGACTGAGGCAGCTGTTAACTGGAGTGAGGCCTGTTTCCTGCTTAGAGGAAGAGGAGTTGAAGTTGAGACCAGGGTCTGATGAGGACTCTGCTAGAGAGCCCGTGACCTCCTTACTTAGTGGGACAGGGGCTCTGGTATGTTTATTATACTCTGTGGTTGGCTTTTTGAAGAATTCTCTCTCCTTTCCCAGCTGGTAGGCTGGTATTATTCTGGGGCTAGGTGACCATGATGTCATGGCCAGGAGAATCCCACCACCCTCCAAAATGTAGGCTTTTTATGAGTCTCTCATGGTCTACGTGGGAGAAAGGACACCACTGGGAGGTAGGATTGTGGGTACTTTTTTGTATCTTTCATTTACCCTTTTACATTTTTCTAGCTTTTCTATTTGTATTAGTATTTTTTTTAAACTGGAAAAGAAACAGAAACTCCATTATGGAGCTCCAGTCTGTGTTCCTGGAGCATCTCTGGCGGCGGAAACCTTGTTAGTCCTTTCGGGGAGTTAGAAGTTCTCAGGCCTCCCACAAGATGCCAGTGCCCACCCAGGCCCTGGCACCTGGTACCTGGTAAGTGCTTGTAAGCTGAGGTAAGATGAATGTCAAAGATGCTTCTGTGCCCAGAAGCTAGGGGTGTCTTGTGGGTGCTGGTGGAGGTATCTGAGCTCTTGTGTGCAGCTTTGCAGGGACACTATTCTACCTGCAAAGTGGATAGACATGTGTAATAGGAAATGCAGTGTAAAAAGATCTGTAACTTGACAGGGGCATGAGACAGATAAAGAAGGGTTATCAGAGCTTCCAGGAAAACTTACTCAGGGTGTGCAGAGCAGAACAGAGCTCTTTCTTTAAAACTATTGGCTAGGCTGCAGTTGCTCCCTCCCTCTTCCACCCTTCCCCTGTTAGCCCATGCTTCAGGTGCCTTATACAGTGTGCCAACCATCCTGTGTAGCCAGGCTGTCCAGGTGCTTAGTGTTTCCTTTCCTGCATTTATGCTGCTCACAGCCAGAGCTTAGACTTGGCAGAAGTCATGTGGCCAGCAGATGGCAGTACAAGTCTCCACAGCAGTGCTCCTAGGACACCCACCCCGCATCCTCCATACAGTTAACTCTTAACCCTTTTTTTCAGGCTGAAGCCACCAGGTGTGCACTCAGAACAAGCCTTGGTAACCTTTGTTCTTTGACATTTGTGTCAGGGTTTGAATCTCTAAACAAAACCCAAGTCCCCATTTTCTCACCCTCTCCCCACTTCTGCTCTGTCCCTCTCTTCCTTTCTACCTCCATAAAGAATGTAAGAGATTCCCCCAGGGAAGCAAGTTAAGTATCACCGTGAGCTGCTAGCTGACATTCTTCTGGAAATCTCCGTTCAGTGACTGGTCTTCAATTATTATCCAGGCCTCTGTGGCCAAGCCCATGATAAAGCCATGGTCTTTCTCTGTAGGCACTAAGGAAAACCTTGACTGCGGATGAAACTACCCTCATAGGTCTTCAGCCACTCTGCCTGAAAGCCCAAGCAGGGAGTTTGCTCAGGGCCCTCCCATAGTTGTCTTCACAACTACTGTGATGTGTACATTTTTTTTTTCAGGTATAAAATTGTTTCTGTTGAAGTCTAGAGAAAAGAAAAATTAGTGTAAAGAGCACAAGAGTGAATTAGTCTGTAGGGTACCATTTAACACACATATCTTTCCAGCTTGGCTGTAGATTCTTCTTTCCTCCATCAAAGGGGAAAGCCTTAATAAACTCTTCTCCACAGCTTCTGTGCTTGGTGCCAGGACACTGGGAACCCCAGATGTGTTCGTGACCATTTAGGGCTCAAGTGTAGCTGTTCATCATTGGCTTGTATGCTTCTGGGAAGGGCTGCCTGATCTGGGAGTGAATTCTCTACTTAACATGCTGCACAGGGCCTGTCTTGGCTGTGGATGGAAGAGCAGTAAGTCGGGGTGGGAGAAGCCAGCGTGTATTGTCATTTCTTAGAGGGCCTTGTACTTTCCTGTAGATTCTTGGCCACCATTGTATGGTTGGGGAGAGGCTGTGGTGACGTTAGACCTCGCCTTTGGTTGGTCCCTGGATCTTTGGTTGTAAATGTAGGTGATCACACGGAACTGGGATCCCAGGAGGCTTAGAGGCCTGGGGCCTGACTGCTTTTATAGCTCAGTTTGGCTGAGGTAGTTGAGGTGGACCGGCCATGGAATCTGCTTAAAGTTGGGATATGACTTCTTTCCTGTAGGTATGCTGTGCTAGGAACTCTCAGCATCCGTGTCATTAGCTGTGGAGGTCCAGAGGTCTGTGTATTTGAGGGAAAGGCCTTCAGAGTGGGTTTTGGACAGTCCCTAAGAAAATGAATGTCCTTGCCATGAATCCTCATTAGTTCCCACCCGTGCTTCTGTCAGGCCCCACTGTGAGGTGTCCCTGGTTATCATTTGGGCTTCTCACGCTTAGTCGCCTGAAGACTCTTAGACTTGAGCTCTGGCTTCGACTCTTTCCAGAGTTGCCTTCTTCAAGCTTTGTCTCTCTTGGCATCCCAATGTTCCCTTTTAGTCATTGCACTTTGTCTGGGAGTAAAATCCAGATCTCTGGGGCCTGTGAAATCTGGTACCTATTCCAGCCTTACCTCCCTCTACTCCTGGGAATCCACCTGGGTCCTGCAGACTTTGGTGCTTTCTGGGCTGCTCCCCCTCCTTCAGACCTCTTACTGCCTCTTTACCTAGTAGTGGCTGACAAAGCACCTGTGCTCCAGCCTCTGCTTCCATTGTATCTGCATTCTCTAGGTCCCAGCATGTTGCTTTGTTGCATGACCACCCTGTGCCTGCTGTGTTGCATAGCTCTGGTCTTCCTTTCTACTCACCTCTCCAAGCCTAGCATTCTGCAGACTTCTCAGGGATACAGTGCACACACTGTTTAGAAACAAGGAAACAAGCTGGGTCTGTCTGTCCTGGGTAGGGCTGTTTGGGAACCTACAGTAATACTCTCACCTCCATTTAGCCTCTAGCTGTCTGTAAGTACTCACAGGGCAAGTCCTGGAGTGGGCTGATGCGCTGCCTGCTGGTAGAAGAAGTAGAGCATAGCTGGACAGTGGAGGGGTGGCTGCTAAGTCTCAGGATCCCCTTATGTTAACATCATCGTCTTATTGCTGAGGCTGTTCACTGGGGAGGTGGTGGTTATGCAGCCAAAAAGCAAATTTTCCTGCAGGAGCCCACAGTTGACAGAGAAGAGAGTCCTAAGTACCTCTTTACAAGTTTCATTTTCCTAGGTGGTAACATATTTCTGTAGCACACTGATTGCATCATAGTTTTGAAGTCTGGGCATTAAGCACACTGGTTAACTACATTCAGGCTTCTTGTCGGTGGAAGTATATTGTCTTCCCTCAAGCTCTTGTGCCTTATTATGAGTAAGGTGTCATGAATAATGACAATCTGCCCTTCTGAGTCTCTACGTCAGTCTTGGCCTCAGAGAGGCCGTTCTTAGAGCCTCACCCTTGTCCAAGTTCTCCCACTATTAAGCTGGGAGGGGACAGGGGTTTGGCTGTCCAAAGAGTGGGTCTTAGTGTTTTGGCCTCCAAGTTGGCCCTGAAGAGTTAGTCTTCAGTGCTTTTCCCCGTGCCTCATTCCAAGCACAAATTAAGTTAATCTTTGCAGCCAGGCCATGAGGAAGGAACAGTTATGACTGACTTTACAGACAAGGAAACTAAGGCAGAAGGTGGTTAAGCCAGTTGTCCAAGGACACAATTGAAAGGAGCTGAGTTGCTGAGCAGTGGTGGTGCACGCCTTTAATCCCAGCACTTGGGAGGCAGAGGCAGGCGGATTTCTGAGTTCGAGGCCAGCCTGGTCTATAGAGTGAGTTCCAGGACAGCCAAAACTACACAGAGAAACCCTGTCTCGAAAAACCAAAAAAAAGGAAGGAAGGAAGGAAGGAAGGAAGGAAGGAAGGAAGGAAGGAAGGAAGGAGCTGAGTTGGAAATTGACGTTTTTAGCCTAGGCCATTTGACACCATAAGATGTTGTGCTGTAACTGAAGGCCAGAGGTGACCCATAGACTGGCCCTGGCCCAGAGATACATTTGTTTAGCCCCTGTCTGTCTCTATCTACCTACCTTCCTACCTACGTACTGCCAGCACTACAGGTCCAGTCTCTTAGTCTGCAGCTGTAAAGTTTCTGGACTAATTTCCCTTGTAAGTTGTTATTCCTCAGGTCCCCAGAGGCCCTTCCAGAGAGTCTTTGTAGTGTGCCGAATTCCTGAGTGGCCTAGTAGTCCACGGAGGATTGTGTGGCTGTGTCCCCACATCTGGTTGATCCCATCTTGTAGCTGCTCTTTGCTGTCCATCTGCCTCACTCCTCTCTAGACCAGACGCATCAACCAGTGTGAGCCAGACCCAGGCTGCCAGGCAGCCGTACAGGGAGCTGACCTCTTCTCCCTAACCCCTTGCTCTTTTTAAGGCTCATGGCTAATGGGTTAAATATGGAGTCTTTGGTAGATTCATTTTAATGCCTTAAGATTTCACAGTACCAAGAATTATGAGAATCTTCAAGCATTTGCTAGAGAGATGAGTGGGATGCTGGGCATGTGCTAGGCTCCTGTGGGCGTGCTGTTTGGATGGGAGTCACCCAGGGCCTCTTTTTCCCTTTCTGTTCGTTTTATTGCCTCTGATTCAGAGACAATACTCCTTATTTATCTATTTATTTGCTTAAGAGAGTCTATGAAAAATGTTTTGTGAAATAGTTATAAGAGAATATGTATGGAGAAGGTAATAGAAGTTGTGTGGGTAGAAAGCAGGATATACACTATTTTACTTACGTTGCTTTGGATTGTATCATTTGTTACAACTGTTTATTTTTTTAAGATTTATTTATTTATACTGTTTAGACTCAACATAAGAGGGAACTTCTAGACAGTGCTGGAAGCATCTTGAAGAATCCCATAGCTAGTGTTTGTACCCAAGATGATATTCAGTAGCAAGGCATCTTTCAGCAGTGATAGCCAGATGTTTTCCTCCTCTGTGAGGAGTTGGGTCTCAAAGGATAGGGCCTAAAGGGCAGTGTCTTTATTTGGGCTTTTGCCCCCTCCCCCATTCTTTTTTGAGACAGGGTCTTATCTACCCCAGGCAGGCCTTAAACTCTACCTCCCAAGTACCGGAATTACAGGCACACACCAACATGCCTAACTAGAAGACTGTCCTCTGGTGGAGAATTCAAGAGAGATTAGAAAATTTAATCCCTTGAGGAATTCTTCAGGATAGGGGCTTCTAAGACTTTTGGTAAGGAGCACTTAGGAGTCTGTGGGGGCGGAAGGGCATAGAACAGCCAGTCTGAGGAGTATAGTGCGCACCACATCTGTAACTTAGTACTCCCACTTGCCACTTTAGAATAGGCCAAGAAGAAACACTTGGGATGAATTTTAACAGCGGACTTCACCCAGTTTATCCAAAAATGCATCTTCTTGATGCTCAACCAGTATATCAGGTACTATTTTATGTTCTTGTCTACACTGAGGTTTTGAAACCTCATGTAAACTTTTTGCTTGAAGCATATCACAAGTTGCAGGAGTCTCAGGGGTTGCAGGCACAAGTTCTCAGGGATGCCAGGACCGGTCTGAATCAGGAAAGGAAATGTCTCTGTAGCCTAGAGCTCCACACAGGCTTAAGAGGCCACCTTGCCTCACCTGTGTCTTTTAAACACTGGGCAATGAATATCTATTTAAGGTTGGGGGTGTGTGGGGAAACTTACAGCAAAAAATGTATTAGTAGGGGTTGCAAACATATATCAATGAAATTAAGAAATGGGGTCCCCACACATACTCTCCCATTTTCTTGGCTACAAGCTCTTAGGCCTTTAAGACTAGTGTGGTTATTTTTAAATCTACTGCACTTTCCCAAGGTAAGAAGTTATAAAATAAGGTGCTCATAGCAACCAGGCCGCCCACATCCCACCTTCCCTTTATTATGATAGCACACTAAGTGTTTCCACTGTAATGAAAATATTATGACTGTAAAGTAAAAACATTGTGACAAGTCAGAGAATCCAGGTTGCTGTAGAAACCTTCCCCATTCCTTGTCCTCAAAAGGTAGGCTTAGCTGAGTTTTGCCATTGGGGGCTTATCTGTCTCTTTTAGTGCATTTGGCTGGCTGTTTCAATTGTGAGGCAAATTTAGATACCAGCAGAGGAATTTCCCAGGCATTTTAAGTGAGCTATCTCAGTTCACTCTTTTCTTGCCTGCAAGGCTGCATGGGTATCAGTGAGACTGGGAGTGGGGATGCTTTGTTGGTGATGGTGGTGATGGTTTTTTTTGGGGTGGGGGAGTGGGGGGCAGGTTTGAGCAAATGGTCTGTACCTAGGGAGTGAAGAGCTCACTCTGGGAGGCCTGGCCCAGCCATTTCTCTTTCAAAGCCAGTCACTACTTAAGCTCTATCTGGGGAGACAAGAGTGCTTGTCCTTGACTGTGGGGAGCAGAGTCCTGGTACTCTCCAAGCTTTTCCATGTATGTGTGGTTCTGGGGATCACTGATTCAAATGATGAGTGCCCTGGTTATTCATGGGCAGGCAGTGCCCATAAAGATGCTGGGGAAGTTAAGAGAAGGTCACTGAACCACGGAAGGGGAGATGGACCAAATAGAAAAAGAAGAAATGGAGAGAAAAAAAAACTAAGAAAAATGTGTTGTGCATAATTTTATGCAGCACCATTTTTGTTTACTTGTTTATTTACTTTATGTTGAGACATGGTCTAATACAACTCAGGGTAGCCTCAGATTCACTGTGTAGCTGAGTATGACCTTGATCATCCTGCCTTCATTTCTGAAGTGCTGAGATTACTGGCATATGCCATCACACTGGGTTTATGTAGTGCTAAGGTTTGAACCAGCCCTATCAAAAAAGCCACCTCAAATTCCTACAAAGCTTCGGTCTTGATAATTTAAAAAGAAGAAGGGAGAAAGGACAAAGGCTAGCCTTTGCCCAGCACACACTGATCCCTGAATTTTATTCCTACTACCAAAATAAAGTAAGGAGGGATGTTACTCCTAGCCTTGGCTGGGACTCTGGGGATGCAGACCCATCATTTATCAAGAAGTTAAATGTACCAGCCTGAAACTCTAGAACAGAGTTCTCCTTGTCTCTGACCAGAGCCACCTTTTGATGGACGTTGTTGTATATCCACTCGTTTGGGGGTGGAATGTAAGCCCCTGCTCCTTCCCACTTCAGGGTCCCCAGATTGCGACAGCCCTCTCTTCCTGCCCTACAAGACACTGGTCTCCACAGTTGGAAGCATGGTATTCAGTGAGGGCGAGGCCCAGCGGCTTATTGAGATCCTCTCTGAGAAGACTGGAGTCATTCAAGATACCTGGCATAAGGTAGGCCACTACAGGGCTGGTATGGTGTACCCCTTTCCCCAGGTCATCTTGCCCAGTTCTGCCTCTGCCCAGGAGCTATCTTGTCAAACTGCAGAGAATGTTCTAGAACAGTTTCCACTTCTTCCTGGAGCATTCTGCCATTGCTGCCTGTGCTTGGGCTGAATGATTGACCACTGCTTGTGTGCCCAGAGCCAGGCAGGACCTCTGTGCTGCTTGTGCTTCTGGGGTTAGAACATGGCATTTGGCCCAGCTGGGTAGGCCAACATACAAGGAAAGAAATCTGGACATGCTACTCCTTATGCTACCAGGGCAAGATCAAAGACTGAGTCCCACTCCCTAGTGACCCTGGCCAGTGACCTGTTCTAGGAAGTGCAGTATGTGTGGGTTTTTTTCCTTAGCTAGTTGGGTTAATAGTAATTTTGCTGATGAGTTCAGTGACTGGAGGTGTTGGGGGGATACTCCATTCCTGGCTGTCACTAGGGAATGCCATGCTCTATATGGTCTCAGTGCTGCTGAGAGCTCCTCAGCAAGTAAGCACTGGGGATGTTCCCTGGGCATTAGTGTCAGAGGGTCAGGGTGACTATTATCCCATCTTGTCTCAGACCATGACCTTAGAGTGCAGGTTTCCTGTCCTAGCTCCCACACTGCAGCCAGTGGCCTCCGGTCTGCATTTTCTCACTTTAAGACTAGGAATATCATGGCTATAAAAACTACCCCAAACATCTGTATGTACAGGGTCTGGGAGTTCCCAAAGACTGGGTGGCTTAACAGGACTATTTGCTTATGGTGTCTAGGGTCAGAAGCACATGCTACCTGCTATGCTTTTGTTTATTGCCAGAGTAGGGGGACTATATATATTCTTCTGTTTCCCTGTAATACATATGGCTTTGTCAACATTTCTAGGCCACTCAGAAGGGTGACCCTGTAGCAATTCTGAAACGCCAACTAGAAGAGAAAGAAAAGCTGCTGGCCACAGAGCAAGAGGATGCGGCTGTCGCCAAGAGCAAACTAAGGGAACTCAACAAGGTACAGCCTAAGCTCAGAAGCAGGGCAGCCCCTCCTCTCCATTCCCTGAAGATCCCCTTGCCCCAGGGCCACAGCTGCCCTTTGGCTCTAAGGACAGACTCAAGGCTGGCTCTGAGACAGACAGCTTCAGCCAGGGCTTATCTGCCTAGCATATGGCTCTTTCCAAGCCAGTTTTGACTGAAGTTTATCTGCTGCCTAAAGAGGTGACGTGTGGTATTGGGAGGGTTCTTCCCCTGTGGTTCAAGAATGCATGCAGTTTAGCAGAGACTAGGATCTCAGACTGGTGGTTCCCAGGGTACCAGGGTCTTTTGAGTTAATGTACCTAGAAAGGAAGTACACATTTAATGCTGGTGGTTTTCATGAGAACTAGGGTTAAGGTTGCTTTTCTGCCTGTGTCTGATATCAGTGGAGTGATGTGCAGGAGAGTTCTTGGCTATCTGGAGCCAGGCTGGCTGGAAGGTTTTTTTCACTCTGAATGCCAGGTGGTAGATGACCAGGGTTGCTGTGGGACTGGCTTGGAACAGTGTTCAGGATATGCCAGGTCCTCAATCATTGAAAGCCACTCACTGCTGAACCTTCTGGAGCCTCTCTCTTGTTCTCTGCTTTTGAAAAGTGAGTCCTGGTGTCCAAGTGTCCCCAGTGGACATGACGGGCAGAGTAAGGGGAGTCCTCATGGGCCTGGTATCCCCTAAATTAGAAAGCTGTCTCATCTGCAGGGTGCTGTGGGTTTGCTTTTACCAGTCCCTGCTTCCTGCCTTCTCTGTCCCAGATAGCGGACTTCAGGGAGGTGGCCTGTGTCAAGAAATATCTGACAGTACTGGGTGGTGGTGGTGCACACCTTTAATCCCAGCACTTGGGAGAGAGGCAGGTGGATTTCTAAGTTTGAAGCCAGCCTCATCTACAGAGCGAGTTCCAGGGCAGCCAGAGCTACACAGAGAAACCCTGTCTCAAAAAAATAAAGATCTGACACCATCTTAGACATAATCCTTTCCTCAGGTACTTCCCTCTGCTTATTGGAGACAGACTAGAAATGAGGCAAGTTGACCTTGTCCTTAATTCAGAGGCTGTGCTTCTGAGCCAGACAGAAAAGTTGGTTGAGGGTCAGGCTGGTGAGACCCCCAACCCTTTGAATAACACTCTGTGTTATGCTCAGGGGCAGAAAAGAAAGTCACCCTCTGGGAACTCTCCTAGTTCCTAGTTCAGTAGACTTCTGTCCTGCCTCCCAAGTTGTCCACACATGGCCTTTGCTCGAGCTGTCCTGGGTTACTAGAAATGCAGACCATCACCTGGCTTACAGCAGCGGGGTATGCTGGCCCCTCCTAACTCTGCGCACATCATGTTAGGAGTTAGGCCTAGGCTGCAGTAAGGGTGAGAGTATTTATACCATAGAACTTGGTAGAGCCCTCCCACTTCCCTGGATCAGATGACTAGCACACCTTCCTGGATCAGAGTCTGCTTTTCTGAGGAGCTATTTTTCTGTACCTTTTACCTTAGAAAGAATTTATATTGCTGTAATAAAGCACCATGACCAAAAGCAACTTGGAGAGCAAAGGGTGTGCTTCATTTTACGCTCTCAGTACACACTCCATCACTGAGGGAAGTCAGGGCAGGAACTCAAGACAGGAACTGAAGCAGAAGCCATGGGAGAAAGCTGCTTACTGGCTTGCTCAGTCTGCTTTCTTACACAACCCAGGACCACCTGCCCAGGGGCTCCTTCTTTTTAAGTGAGTCTAGATGATGTCAAATGGACCAACCGATCAAAAAATAACCTCCCCCCCCCAAAAAAAAAAAAACTAACCAGGACATAGTCTTTCTAGACAGAGAAATTAGTTTCCTACAGAAATTTGCTTATTCCCAGAGTCAAGTGCAGCAAGAGGCTACAGTAGTGTTTAGATTGCTGACAGGCTCTGTGTGGCTTGGCTAGTTAGTTGGGTCTCTTCCCTTTAATTTAGAAAGGGCTTGAGGCATGGTAGATGAGGTTGCAACCTCTGATAGAATGGGCCCTTTCCCATTCTGAAATCACGTTCACCAAGGACAGGGTGGCAAGTAGGAAGGAATGGCCCTATACTGGCCATTCAGTGGCCATGCTTGTCCCTTAGAGGTGGCTGTGTGACATTCCTAGACACATTCACTATGCCCCACCCTCCTTGGGTTGAGGAAGTAGAGTCTGTTCCTGTGTGGCTTGCAGGTCTAGAAGTCTTGACTTTTGTTACCCACTTCACCTTCCAGAGTGTGGACATTGCCTCTGATCCAAGATACGTAATGCCAGTGTCCAGCCATGGCTCTCTGTCCCCTGAGCACATCCGGTTTCCCATGAGTTCAGGAGGTCCAGTGCTGGTCTCTACTTACAGCTCTTTGATGCTCTATCACTAGCTCCTAGCCTCCAGCATCTGGCCTTCCCTTCTTCTCTGGATGGTTGCCTGCTCCCAGTATGTCCTACTCTTTCTTGCTTCCAAGGTTCTCCTGTATTTCCCTGATGGGCTGGACATTTTGTTAGTATCCCGTACGCTGTTTGGTTATTTGTTAGTATCCTGTTTGCTGTTTGGTTATTAGCCCTCAGGAATCTAATGGAGCCCTCAGATGGAGGTGATCATTATAATTGCCATAGCCCTGTATTTGGTTGCCTGCAGACTGTTGCACACACACTCTGACCTTGCTTGGTCCACCCAGCAGGCTATCTGAGCAAATGGCTACTGAGGCCCTAGGGTGGTCTGCAGTTGAGGGAGGAGTGTTTGTTGGTATTTGTATCTTCCCTTTGCAAATAGCTAAATATTTCTCATTCTGTGTACTTTTGTCTTCCTTGTGCGGACGGACCATTGTGTCCCGACAGCTGGCATATTTATGTCATCCTTGTGTTATGTATCCTGGCACCAAACCATTGAGAAATTTTATGTGAAAATGTTACTGACCATATGACAGTTCCTTTTACCTGGGTTCTCATGGGAGCCAGTGAATGCTAGACTCTTAGGTTTCATGTTTAGTCCCTTCTACATTTCCTCTATTCTTGGAGTAACACTTATATAATTGGTAAGGGTCTTCCTTAGTGATCTTTCTTGGAGTCATGCCACAAGGCCTGGTCTCGATGCACTGAGAATGTTAGTCATCTGCCAAGTCTGTGCCGTTCACGTGGAAGGTCTTAGCAGAGTTGAACCCATGACCAGTGTGAGTAGTGTCTAAAGAAGCTTATGGACTTGGGCACCCTTGGGAGCTCTACCTTAGCCATTTAAGTGTTCAGGGCCCAGGTATGGCTTTGAAGACTCTAGGACAAGGAGGGCAAAACCTTCTGGAAAACCTTTCCAGCTGTTGTCTTGCTAGGCACTTCAATCTGGGCTAGATTATTGTGTGTCCACTCCAGTGCATGAGCATGAGGCCTCGTAAGATCAGGACTCTGATCAGCTATGGAGCCCAAGGCCTTCAGACACCAGCCACACACTACTGGGTACTGAGGTGAGATGGGAGGTGGTACAGTTCCAGCCTCTATCTGGAGGTAAATCTGTGGATACCTTCTGGGCCCTACAAGTCTGTGCAAGGGCCCATTAAGCCTGGAGAATAGTGCCAGATCACAAAGGAATATGCTAGTCGAGCTACCAGTGGATGCTGGTGACAGTACTCCTCTACTAGCCTAGAGACACAGAACCAGAGTCCGCTTAGAACCTTACCTTCTGGATGCTTTTCAAGAAAGTAATGTGGCCCAGTCTCTGCCTGCTTGATGAGTCTGTTCACCCCACCTGCTGTTTCTTCTCAGGAGATGGCTTCAGAGAAGGCCAAGGCTGCGGCTGGGGAGGCCAAGGTGAAGAAGCAGCTGGTAGCCCGGGAACAGGAGATCGCAGCTGTGCAGGCACGCATGCAGGCCAGTTATCGGGACCACATGAAGGAGGTTCAACAGCTTCAGGGCAAGGTGGGCACAGGACAAGGGGCAGGCCTGAGGGAGTTAGGCCCAGAGGGTGAGGCTTGAGCTGGGACTGAAGATGTCTGCTGGGGATTGAATTTGGCTGGATGTTTCTGTATGTTTCTGGTATTCATAACCAGGAAGATACAAAGTATATTTTAAAGAGCACTTTTTCAAAAGAGCCTTGTGTGAGGTAGTACCCTGGGATGAGGGCTTCCATCTCTAGGTGAGTCTAGAGTGATGCTGATTACACTTTCTCTGTGCGTGGTTGGGAAGATCGCATGAACTAGGAGACCTGAACATACACTTAGCCTGGGTTTGGAGACTGGTGACTGCCTGTCTAGACTGACCCTCATTGTCAGAGTCTGACATTTATCTTCTGAAACCTATGCTTGGCTCATTCTGAGCATAACCGCCTCCCTGCTACGTGTCTCATGGGTGCCACGTGGGGTCAGAAAACAAGAGATGAGCCCTCACTCAGGTAGTGGTGCTTTGTGGCCATGTGATTTTTTTCTCTTGGAATAGTATAGTACCTGAGTGGCCTCAGGTGCATATATGTGCATACATCTGAAGCATTGGGTATAGAGGAATGAGGAGTGAGTGGCAGTGAGGAGATGTGCTGTATATGATATGATGGTGAAAGAGGTCCACACTTGTCCCTGAGACCCTGACACTGGAGTGGCACAGTGTGTGGGCCCCTTGTTTTATGAGCATTTATGACTTCTCGTGGAGTAGATACAGCCTCCAGAGCTTCCACTCTGGGCTGTGACCCTGCTGAGGCAGGTCCACAGTTTGTTCTCTATGTGGCTGATGCCCTGATGTTCCTGTTGGCAACTTTTCAGATCCGGACTCTTCAGGAACAGCTGGAGAATGGTCCTAACACCCAGCTGGCCCGCCTTCAGCAGGAGAACTCCATCTTGAGGGATGCCTTGAACCAGGCCACCAGCCAGGTGGAAAGCAAGTAAGCCAGTGTCCCATGCAAAGACTGTGGTAGCATATTCCCTAGGGCTTAGAGTCTGAGTAGACTTAGTAAGTCTTGTGTAGGCTATAGCAGATGAAATCTAGTGCCTTTCTGGGTATGGGGCTGGGTGGTGTCATACACGTGGCTCTTGTATATAGAGCTACCTGTGAGTTTCTACTCTCCCTACATCCAGCTCAGTGTGGGTTCTGAGCAATCAAGTCTTTGGTAGGTGTCTCAGAGCCCTCATGTCTTGATGCCTTAGAAAGAGCTGATGTGTGCCAGCTTGGAGCTGGCTATTGGAGGGGCAGTGGGCAGGAGAAACTATCAGGTGCCTCTCAGTCCTTGGCTAGCATCTTACTTGCTGGGCATAGTGGCACTTTCATCCTCATTCTTATTGCACCCCCTATTTGGGGTACAGGGCAGAGTGTTAAAGCAGATTTGTTCAGGTTGAGAGTGTAGGTGTTACAAGGACCTGCTGGGATCTCTGTCCTCCACTGGAGGCTATGGGACTGAGGAACCTCTGGACTTGTCTCTCATGCCGAATTTACTGATGCTTTTTTTCTGGAGAAATTTCTGTAGCTTGGGGAAATGTCACCCAATTGTCAGCTGCTGCTTGCCCTCAGTTCAGAAACTGCCTGGTGGTGGTAGGGTATACAGCAGTCTGGTGGGTTTTACCAATCCTAAGCAGTCCCAGGTTCCACGCTGCCCTAACCAGGTCACTCGGATCTCTGCACTTATGGTGCATGAGCTATAGACTAAGGAGCCCCACATCAGCTCTCTGCCAGGCTTCTGTCTGTCCCCTTGCCTTATGCTCTTCCTGAAGAGGTAGCATATATGCTAGTGACAGAAGTGGACATTTGATTAGTCTCAAACTGTCCTTTCGGTAAGTTTTCTGAAATTCCTGAATGTTCTTAGGTCCCGAATCCCACTTTAATAAATGGAAAGACAGTTTTTACTAAGTTCCTTGTGGTCTAGCTTTGCATGACCTCCCTGGTCATCTGCTAGGACAAGGAACCAGGACAAGTGCCATCAGTGCCTTCAGGAGGCTCTCTGGACTGGCTGTCATCACATCTGCCAGTGAAACGAGCCCCTTGGAGTTTGTGGGCTGCTGCCCAGACACTGCAGGGAGTGAGTAGAGGTGACACATGTACGGGTCTTGCCTTTGTGTGTCCAGTGGTATCTGGGAGGGGCCTTTTGCTCTCTCTGGTCCTCATACTGTGTTGGCAACCTATTTTTAATAAAACAATAAAGGCCACATGGTTGACGTGCAAAATTCACTTGTATAATGGCTCTAAGACTTGGCCACTAAAATAAGAAAGGGCAGATATGCCAGAGGGAGGCACCAGTTGCCAGGCTCTATCACTGTCCTCAACTGGGACTGGGGACTGTCTTGCAGGCAAAACACAGAACTGGCAAAGCTCCGACAGGAGCTCAGCAAGGTCAACAAGGAGCTAGTGGAAAAGTCAGAGGCCTCCCGGCAGGAGGAGCAACAACGGAAGGCTCTGGAAGCCAAGGCAGCCACCTTCGAAAAGCAGGTCTTACAGTTGCAGGTGAGTAGCAGTGGTAGCCACCTCAGTGCCCACCAGAGCTGTTTGCTTAGCAGGAATGGTGCCTGATCACAGAGTCATCCCTTTCCAGTCACGACAGACAGCGGGGGATATAGTCGGTGTTTGGGACTTGAACCTTGACCTTTGCTTATTAAGAAGAGTAATAGCATACGAAGGATGCTATGTGCTAAGCATCGGTCTAAGTGCTCAGTATCAGTATAAGTCTAATTGTTGTTGTAACCTACCCTGTGAGGTAGGGACTGTTGGCATCTGCCATTTACTCACAAGGAAGCGTGTGTCACAGAGAAGTGAAACAACTACTCGAATTTGCCTGGCCAGGACATGGCAGAGTCAGTATCTGCATCTCAGAGTCTGCTGCATTTATTCTCCTACACTGGCTCCCACTGTGCACTGCAGCCTGCAGTGGCCAGCAAGCTCACTGCCTGCAGATCCTGTGTCTTGGAAGCTGGTTTCTCAAGGGGCTACCCAGTCTCCTTCAGAAAGAGGGAGGTATCCTTATAGCATGCCGGGTAACACTCACAGGGCTTCAGTCAGCCCATGAGCCTATGGCTTCTGCTCCTGATAGCTTGTGCCAAGCCTGATTATCCTACCCTGAGGCAGTTCACACCGAGCTGTGCATCTTCTCTGTTCCTGGGTATGATGGTAGCATCTGTCCTGAAGTGTGACTTTGAGGATGATCTGTGCAAGATTGCAACTTACTTTATAGAAAGGAAGGGCCTCCTTCATTCTGTCCTTCACTGGCAACTCCTTCACTGTGAGTCAACCAGTTCTCAGGAACCAGGGCAGGCAAGGCCCGGTCCCAGAGCATAGGCATCAGGAGGTGGCTCTAACCCTGACCCTAGAGCATCTCCCAGGCTTGACAGATAGGAAGTATAAAATGTTCTTTGAGGTTCTTGATGGCCCCTGTCCTGGCTCCTTGTTCCAGGATGGACTGAAGTTTAAAGTTCCAGCAATGTTTGTAGATGTCCCTACCCAGTTGGTATAGCATAGAACCAGCCTTGGAAATCCTTTGATGTGACCAGCTATGCTGGCCATCTTCTTTTGGGATAAAAAACTTGTTGTCTCCTAAGATGTATGTATGTGCTTTCCACTAAAGTCTTAAAGTTTTTTATTTCTATGGCTGAATGGATTTCCTGCGGTTTGTTGTTGTTGAAACCAGTACTCTAAGTAGTTAATGTTGGCCATAAGTAGAACTGTGCAGGTCCCTGCAGTCTGGGTTGATTCCTTCTTGTGAAAAGTGAGACATAGATAGACTGGCAGTGTTCTTTCATGGGTGACATTTTTGTCTGTCCTGTTCCTGTCAGCATCAAAAGATGGTAAGGATATTAGAGTCCAAGTAGGGAATCAGGCTCCTGCTGTGATGGAAGGGCAGGGGAGACGCAAGCCTGTCCACTCTGAGGCACTAGACCATTCTTTACTGTTGTGCCTTTCCCTTGGAGCTGAGCCAACCTTCTCATTTGAATGTAGAGAAAACCTAAACCCTCAGGCCACCTCCAACTTTCCCTTGTATACTGTTTGCTTTTCTACAGCTGAAGGGGGCATGTCCTGTCCTTAGTGAGAGCTGGCCTATGCTGTCTCAGTGTCTGTCATTAAAGTGTTTGGCCTAGCACACCCCATGCAGACATTGCCCTGAAAGAGAAGGAAAAGTGCTGTTTTCATTCTGTCAGCTCCTTAGAGGGGTTGAAGCATGACCCGGAATCTCACATTAGCTGACTAGAGTTATATGTTGACTGGCCCCTCTCACCCACCCACGCCCCAGACAAACTGAGTTCTACAGAGATCTGGTCCTTTGCAGAATTAGATTCTTCAGAAGGCTTGACAAGTCTTCCCTCCCCAGGAGCCAAGTGTATGGGAATGATTGACAGATGGCCAGAGGAGGATTGGCTGAGATCACCAGAGGCGAGAAAGGCCTTTCAGCTGCTGAGTGGCAACAGAGAACATCAGGCACATAAAGCTTTGTGGTTCTGAACAAGGATGAGGTGGACCTGTCTGTATTGACATGGAAGTCTTCAAGATGACTAAAAATAGGAGAAACTGCCATTTTATGGATCAAATGTGGTTCAACACTTATGGCTTTGGCTGAACTTTTAAGTGAAAACCTAGAAGTGTGCTACAAATGAGCACTTAGCTGTGTGCCTTGCTTATGTGCAGTGCCTCAAGGGAGAGAACTGGCACCAGGGAGAAACTATCCCCCAAAAGGAATACCTCTGGCAGTTGTCCTCCCATTGACGGGGTGCTAGTTGAGGGACTCTTTGTCCAGGTTCAAAGTTATCTAGAAATAGTCTCTTCCTTGTTGAAATTGCATTGGAATTTCAGTTCTCTCCTTCAGTCATGTGGGTTCCAGGGGTTAAACTCAAGATTTATCATGCTTGGTGACAAGCACCTTTACCTGCTGAGCCATGTCACTGGCCCTGAACTTTCTTTGCCCACCATCCAGAGACCACAGTGAATAGGATAGACACATGAAGAGCTTTGTTTCTGCAGCCCCTAAGCTTCGGGAGCCACTGTTCCCCCTCTGCTCCTCACAGCCCTCTGCCCTCTTCCTCCTCAGGCATCCCACAAAGAGAGTGAAGAGGCTCTGCAGAAGCGCCTGGAGGAGGTCACCCGGGAGCTATGCCGGGCACAGACGAGCCATGCCACCCTCCGAGCAGATGCCGAGAAGGCTCAGGAACAGCAGCAGCGAGTGGCAGGTGAATTCAGACTCAGTAGCTCTTTCTTGGGCAGCCCAGACAAGCCCTCTGACCTTGTGTCGCTATGGAAACCTGAGCATAGTGGGCCAGGACTGTCCACTGGCTACAGAGTAGAACCTGTAAGGGCCAAACATCAGGTGAGGACAGTAGGGTAGGCAGGGTAGGGCAGGGCAGGGCCTACAAGGGCTAGATGAGGCTTAGGCAGTGTGTGTGATGAGAATATGACTGTCAGTCACCCATCATTTCTCCTGAGCCCCTGTCATGGGCCCTGGGCTAGCAGCACTGCTAGTCACAAGAACTAGTCACAGCAGTGCCTTATGGACAGACAGTATGTGGAGGGGCAGAAGGTAAATATTGGACTCTCTTCAAGTTCTATTTGGACGAAGCAAGAAGCAACACCTAGGGCTGAGCTGGAGGATCAGCATTGTGGGTGCAGGAGTGTCAGAGACACTGGACCACCTTAGCTGGGGGACTTCTGAGACCACACAAGATAGATGATATCTCCCTCAGAGAAGGCCTAGGGCAGGCCCTTTGGAGGGTATAATCACCAGGTGTCTCATTTCTGCTGAGTCTCAGCTCATATGAAGCAGTATTTTCTAGAGAACGAGTCTTCTGTGGCTTCCACTGAAGATGCTTTGCTTGCTGTTAGATTTCCATCCGTGGTTCATTTCACCTTGTGGTACTCACAGATGTCACTGCCACAACATACTTTCCTTCACCAGTCCACAAGAAAAGCTCCTGGATCAGAAGTGTTTTAAGGCCTCTGCATACATAGTGCAGCCCACAAGGAGGCCCATAGTGCTCTGTGTGTGTTGGAGGAGGGGCCAGCAGCCGAGGTGCCCAGCCAGGCATTTTCAGACGCTCACCTCTCTCCTTGTCCTTCTGCAACAGAGTTGCACAGCAAGTTACAGTCCTCAGAGGTGGAGGTAAAAAGCAAGTGTGAGGAGCTGAGTAGTCTCCATGGGCAGCTCAAGGAGGCCAGGGCAGAGAACTCCCAGCTCACAGAGAGGATCCGGTCTATCGAGGCCCTTCTGGAAGCGGGCCAGACCCAAGACACCCAGGTCAGTCACTTCTCAGGCCTGTCCGAGGAGAAGGAGGACTCCCCTGGTAAACAGCCTTCCACAAAGTCCAACTCCTACACATGTGAGCCTTTTGTGTTTCTTTTCAGGCCAGCCACACTGAGGCCGACCAGCAGCAGACCCGGTAAGCTTCAAGGCAGGTAGGGCTGTAGCTCCAGCTGTAGCCCAGGTTGGCCATGGGCCCCTGGAAGCTAGAGCCTTTCTTAGCTATCCCTTCAGTGACTTTGAAGACAGAAGACAGACTTGGGTAGGAAACAAAGCTGCCTCCTAAGATTTTTGCTTTAGTCTGTTTTACATTGTTACAGCAGAATACATGAGGCTGGGTTTTCTTAAAGAGAAAGCTATTTATTTACCTCACAGATTTGGTGGTATCTAGCCTCCAGTGAGGGCCTCCTCAGCTATCACATCATGGTAGGTAGCACTATGGCAGGAGTGCATGTAAGGAGACTGCTCGTGGTGAAATAGGAAGCCAGGGGCAGGCTTACTGTTTACAGCAGTTTGCCCTTATAGGAACGAATTCCAAGAAACCAGCATCAGTCTCTTTAGGGCAATACTCCCCATGACCTAACTACTTCACCTCCCATTTGGCCTTGCCTCTTAAAGGTCCCACTCCTCCTTAACACTGCTACACACTCAGAAAGCTTCCACAGCATGAATGCCTGGAGGACACACAACAGTGAAACTCTAGTAAGCTCTGTGATCACTCCAGGAGCCAGGCTAGCTCTATGGTGCAGAGGTGTTGTCAGTGTCTACAAGGTGAGGGATTTTTAAGGATTGAGGTCAGGAAGTCAAATGAGGAAATGGACACAGGCCTCTCTGTTATAATCTAGAGCACATTGCAGGGCTGGTTCCTTTGTGAGGTGACTTCCCCATTGGCCAGACTTGTCCTGTTTCCCATGTCAGTATCCATACAGACCCACACCAGGCTATCTCAGGGCTCTTTGGGTGGCTAAGGCCTAAGTACCTGGATGGACCAGCTCAAACCAGGCTCTAGTGCTGTGACCATCGCCTCTGAGCAGATGCCCACATTCTTGGGAGGTGAACCATGGCCACTATGGTCTAGGACCCCAGAGCAGCCATGTGAAGGAATGGTGGTCTTCATCTCCCTGCACATACTTGATGTGTCCTCAGCTATCAGACAGCAAGTCCCCTCATTCTGGCCGTTACTACCAAAGAGTTGTTTCCCCGTGTGCTTTGTAGCAAATGCCACTGCCCATCCACAGCCTGACCTGGGCATTCAGCCTGGCTTTGTAACTGCGGCACTTAGAGGGAAACCTGGAACCCACTGGAAGACCTAGAGCCAACCCTCTCCATCTCCTTTCTCAGAATGCATGGATGAACCTTGTTTCTCCTGATGATATTTACAAGAGTAGAGAGGCTGCCTTCATTAAGGGTTTTCTCTTGTATCTTAAGACCAGATTTTTGAAGCCTGACATGGTAAGATACACCTGTAATTTTAACAGTTTGAAGTTTGAGGCAAAAGAATTACAAGGTCAAGGCCAGCCTGGCCTACAAACCTTGTCTCAGAACAAACCACCTGAGATTTTTGTGTCATATACTAAATTACTAAGATAATTCAGTCATTCTCCAAATAAGAACTCTTAATGTCTTGCCTGGTGTTGGTATGTCCAGCAAGAACTGGTTGGTTTCCTTCTGAAACAGTGTATCTGTAAGTTGCCTGGGTGGGGCCATCCTGTTCTGAACTGGCATATCAACCCCCAAATGTTCTGAAACTTTATAGCAGCTGCCTAGGAGGTGAAGGTCAGTATGTCCTTGCCAGTGACCTGTGTTCTCTGCTTCTTCAGGGTCTTACTCTGGCATGTTCTAGGGTGCTTTGCTGGGAAAGACTTGTGTAATGCAGGGATTAGAGGGAGTATCTGAAGGAATCCCACTTTGAAGGTAGAGTCAAGGTTCCATGGGCCTGAAACCCATAGCCACAAAGCTAGCTAGAGTCTTCAAGGCCAGGTCTGGTGTATTCAAACTGAAAACAGGAAACTGCCAGACTGAGTCCATTATTGAGGTCAGGATGGCCATGTGTTTAGCCCATGCTGACTTTATAGTTGATGTGAGTGTGAATAAGAATGGTAATTTCAAAAAGCTTTTGACTATGTCCTCCCAGAAGAAACATGGGGTCTGACAGTCAGATCCCTGCATCCCTTGACCGGTGGCACCTTCTCTCTGCCAGGCTTTCCCTGACATCTCTGAGTTGCTCAAGATGTTGATTCAGAATGTCATTGACCACTTCTGGATGTTAGATTTCACATAGTCTGGGTCTTATCATCTGTTCTACATTCTAGTGCAGAGGGTATCACATTAACATGTCCCTAAGAGTCTTGAGTATAGCTTTTATTTCTGAATGGTGAATGTCAATGAAGCTCAATCTATTGCATCTGGAGAGCAGTAGAAAGGTCCCATAGTGTGAGAAGTTGCCTTCAGCTGATTCCATAAATCTCAGTTCCAGAACTAAGGAGAAGGAGCCTTTTATTTTTATTTATTTATTTTTTTTTTAATTTTTTATTTTTATTTTATTTTATTTTATTTTTGCCATGGTGCTCTTTCCTCTGTAAGAGCATTTATTTTTTTACTCAAATCGTAATTAATTCACACAGGGGTTATAAACACAGAAAGGCAGGACGTGGGGAAGGGAATGACACTGGAGTGTGGGTGTTCAGGGGGAATACAGATATCTTCAGAACCGGGTATCAGCTAGGTGAAGGTTCAGGGGACAATTCACTATGACTCTGCCTATGACTCACTTGTCCTTATCTAAGTTGGTATTGTCTGCTAAGGCTACCTATTTACAAGGTCTATGACTACTCAGGCTTATAAATTTTCACAAAAGCTGCCTGTTGACATTAGCTTATAGCCATCTGTTTCAATGTTTTTCCACTTAGACCCAAGACTTGGTGTTAGTATACATGTATGACAGGCCTATTGCTGATTTTAAGCCTATGGCTGATTTTAGGCCTACAGTGTGTAAGCAGGGCTGCCCCTGACATCTCCTCCCTTCTCTAAGTATAGAAGGGCTGTGACAATTCTAAACTTGCGAAGGCAAGGATAGAGGCCTGACCTCCAGTATTTGAAGGGGACCTTGTAATGGCTCCAGTCTCCCTGTTGTCCAGTGAGGCATGAGGGCCATACCCGTCCCGATGTCTTTTTCCTGGAGAGGGGATACTTTTGACATCAACCCCTATGCAGTGAGGCTTGTCCCTCAGGGAACCCAGATAGATATTTTTATCTTTTATTTATATTCCCTTGCAGTGATTAGCCTCACAGCCTAAGCAAGAATTCAGATTGCCTGTCAAAGGGGGTTCTGGGTGGCCCCTCTCTGCTTGGTCTAGGGGCAGAAGTCCCCACTTTTAGGTTGGGTGGAGATGGGTTTTGGAAACACCCTGTATAAAGTAACAACCTCATCTTGAGTCTCGTGGTCCTCCATAGCTAACTAATGATAATGTATCTGAGTAGGTTTTGCTACCAAATTATTTATCTGTTGTATCACAGAGTTAGTCCGCCTATTTGAGGGCCAGGGACTAGCAGAAAAAAGTAAAAAGAACCCAAATAATGATCCCAAGATGGAAGGAAATAGGGTTGACAACCTTGGAGAGGCTGCAAACCAATTCTTTTACCAGCATTCATCTGTCGAGAAGGAGCCTTTTAAATCTCAGAAGAATTAGAAGTTAGTTGAGATCTCCTAAGAGTAGTGGTGTCCAGAGTTCAGTGGGTAATGTGACAGCACTGCCCTGAGTCCTTACTTAGCACGTTCTGAGGGCCATGAAAAAGAGTCAGCTGTCATGTTCTGTCATGCCAAAGTAGGACCTGGGCTGCAAGAAAGAAGGTCTTAAAAACACTACTTTTGGCTCTCACTTGGGTCCACGCCCTACTCTTGGCACTTAAGGTGAGTAGAGAAAGACTCTAGGCAACTGCACAGGCTTTTCTAAAAGCTTGTGCCCAGGCAGATGGGAGGGTGCTCAGCCTGGGCCAGGCTCACAGGCAGTGAAGAATTGAGTTCTTGGAGCCAAGACTGAAACTTCATCATGTCCACCCAGTCTCCAGGAGCTGGAGTCCCAGGTGTCGTGTCTGGAGAAGGAGACCAGTGAACTCAAGGAGGCTATGGAGCAACAGAAAGGGAAGAACAATGTGAGTGGAGGGTGCCTGCACTGGAGTGGGATAAAGGGGCAGAGAGAGGAGGCTATGGGCAAAGTCCTCCTGTAATCACCCAAGGACACTTCCGTGTAGGCCACCCAGGCTGCACAGGACCTAGCTTTGCCTCCAGCTCCTTTCCCATTGTTTGTACCAGGAATTCAGTGTGTGAACCTCTCTTTTGCCTCTCTACTCTCACAGTCCAGCAGCTGTCCCATAGACTGCCTGAGCATGGAGCCACCTCTAGGCTGGGGATGCAATGTGCCACATCTCCCGAGCTTGAACTTGTCATAACCAGGGCATAATCATTTCCAAGTGCCCTCCCACGGGGACTGGAGCGTCCCAAGGGAGTCTCCAGGCCAGGGCTGTGCCAGGGACCAGTTTCCCATTTTGGGGGCAAGAAAAACTTTCCTATGAAGAGACAAGCTAGCTCCCTACTTCATCCGACCAGTGTTTCCTGAAAGGGACAGGGTGCTTTACATTGTGCCTTGATAATTTCTGCTTCTGGCCACAGTACTTGTTGAGCACTTCCCCTGTGAGACCATGTGCACATAGTCCGAGGAAAGGGTGCCCTGGTCTGGGATAGGGAGGTTCCATGGGCCTTGCCTTTGTGACACCAGCTTGAGGCAGCCTGTGGGGACTGTACTGTGACTCACCCTGTGTGAGCTGCTGACTTTTCTCTGGTTCTCTCTAGGACCTCCGGGAAAAGAACTGGAAGGCCATGGAGGCACTGGCCTTAGCTGAGCGGGCCTGTGAGGAGAAGCTGCACTCCCTGACCCAGGCCAAGGTCAGAGCACCTGCCCATCCTGAGTTCTTTGATCAGGCCAAGGCTGGAAAATCAGTACCTCTCTGGTTTAGTCAGCACCATAAAACACACGTGGACAGGATAGCATTGGCCTCAGAGTGTCTCCTCTGTCTAGCATCTCCCAAGCTCCTGTGTCTCCTCCTCCCTCCTCCCTCCCTCCCTCCCTCCCTCCCTCCCTCCCTCCCTCCCTCCCTCCCTCCCTTTTCATTTTTCCTTAAGATGGAGGAAAGAGCCGGGCAGTGGTGGCACACGACTTTAACCCCAACACTTGGGAGGCAGAGGCAGGTGGATTTCTGAGTTCAAGGCCAGCCTGGTCTACAGAGTGAGTTCCAGGACAGCCAGGACTACACAGAGAATCGCTGTCTCGAAAAAACTAAAAAAAAAAAAAAAAAAAAAAAAAGGTGCCCTTAGCTGCCTCTCCTCTTTGGAGAGGAGCACACACTCTGAGCAAGCCCAGGGTTATGTGACTTTTGTGTAGTTGTTTATCCTGGGCTATAGTGAATATTTTTGCATTTCTTGGGCCCTCTGAAATTATAATGCTTCTCAGGGAAATGATCTTAGCAGTGCACATTTGGGCAGAAAAGTCCTCTAGTGCCCTGGTTACTCAGGAGCCAGCACCTTCTAGCCTGCCCCACCCTGCCCTAGTTCTGTACTTGGTCTTTGTACATGTATGTATATTGTATATTCAACCTGCAAAGGCAAGCTAATGAGATCTGAGTGTTTGCTGGTTCACACAGATAGTCAAGGGCACAGACCAAACAGCCTAGCCTCCTCTAACCTATCCCTCCCATGTGCTGAGAATGCACTCTTCTGGGGTAGATGCTGAGTGCTTCCCTTCTCTCTCCCACTCTTCAGGAGGAATCAGAAAAGCAGCTACATCTGGCTGAGGCCCAGACAAAGGAGGTCCTGCTGGCCTTGTTCCCAGAGCTCTCCATCTCAGCGCACCAGGTAGGAAGGAGGATGGCTCCCTGGGTCCCCACAATTGTCAGAGAACAATCTGGCCCCACCATGCCTGTTTCCTTTTAGAATTATGCTGAGTGGCTACGGGAAGTCAAAGAGAAGGGCTCTGAGCTGCTGAAGAAACTACCTGCTTCCCTAGAGCCCTCCTTGGTAAGTGACATTGCTGCACACTGGTCTTCTCTGCCTAAGCCCTCTGGCCCCTAGGAATTGGGAGCCCAGTCTTCAGTGAGTTGTCAAGACAGAGGACTAAGTAGACTCCTGATCACCCCTTTGCCCTTAGGACATAGTCTCGAAGTTGAGGGAAGCTGAGGAGACCCAGAACTCTTTGCAGGCTGAGTGTGACCAGTACCGCACCATCCTGGCAGAGACGGTGAGCAACAGGGGCTAACCTTGGTAGTGACTGTGACTTGGTGTTCCTAGGGCACTGCTAGGAGGGAGAGCTTGGGGTCTCTGGGGCAGGAGATAGCAAGGTTCTGTGTGACCTCAAGTAGTCCTGTTGCCCTCTCTGGGCCTCATTTGTTTAGTTGGATGGTAAAGAGGATGAAGAAAGCTCTTGGGTTTTTGTTGTTTTTAAGTTGAAAGTAAGTGGGTTTAGGGTTTGGGGCTTGGAGAGATGGTTTCAACAGGGAATGCCTGGGCAGGCAGGTAGGGGGAAGGGCAAGGTTGGCCCAAAGTGAATGGGGTTGAGCCCTTTGATTACAAGAACAGTGGGAGGAGTTCTAGCAGCTTTATTGGGGCTTTATTTCCTGCTATAGCTGTGCCAGGGCCAGCTTCTTTTCCCCTGTGACACTCAGTTACACAGTCAGTGGGGCACAATAGTGTTGCAAAGGGTCAAGAAGATAGTGTGGGATCAAGCTAAGGAGGAAGAGGGCCTGCCTCAGTGTCGCCTCCCCTCCAGGAAGGTATGCTCAAAGACCTGCAAAAGAGTGTGGAGGAAGAAGAGCGTGTGTGGAAGGCCAAGGTGGGAGCGGCTGAAGAGGAGCTCCAGAAGGTATGGCTGGCCTACGTAACTCCCCCCAAGCTTCTTGGGCCCAGGGTGCCTCTAGCCAGATCCTCACACCTGATTTGACTTCCCCTTTGTAGTCACGGGTCACAGTGAAACATCTAGAAGACATTGTGGAGAAGCTAAAAGGAGAACTTGAAAGCTCAGACCAGGTATGTCATTCTCTTTCAAAGGGTTCTTTTCTGTTGTGCTATGAATTTGCTGTCACGTTCTGACAGCCACACAGAGATGCATGGGTCCTTGTGGACCACGTGTCCATGGAGGCTGTCCTCTTCTGAACAAGAACTTTGTCCTATTTGGCCTAAGTGATGAACTTTTACAGCCTCAGTGGCCTGAGAGCCATGGGCTGTATAGCTCTGACCAGCACTGTGGCTTTGGTTGTAAACTTTAGAATTAAGAATTAATCAAGAATTAGGGGGCCTGCTGCTCTTTAAGATAGTGCAGCAAACTTTGGCCTTCGTAAACGTGCCCTCTAGCCTGAGCTTTGCCAGTATACATCTAAGAACTGTTCTACCCACTTTTCCTGAAGCCAGAGGACTTGGTAGGATCCAGCATGACTGGAATTTCAGTTTGCTGTTCATTGGGGGTGGGTAGGGAGGTGGGAGTCAGGCTCTCTTGCCAGGGATGGTTTCTTTACTGACCTCAGTTTACCCAGTGGCACTTTACCCTTGCTTGTTTCAGGACCAGCCAGAGTTTGCACCTGCAATTCCCGCAATATGGTTAGGGTCCCTGCTGGCCAGTGAGAGACTGACCAGTGTCCATGTCTGTCCCTGTCCAGGTAAGGGAGCACACTTCATATCTGGAAGCGGAGCTGGAGAAGCACATGGCAGCTGCCAGTGCAGAGTGCCAGAATTATGCCAAGGAGGTGGCAGGGGTAAGTAAATCCATATTCCAAGTCCTGGTCCTGAGCGGCCTCTGCCCCAAGAAACGTAGGTTATTCCCAGTGATTCCTTTACTGTTGGAGTGCTTGTCAACAGGAGCCGTAAAAGCTGGGTTTGCAAACTTTCACCTAACACCCTGCACATGTCCCTTTGGGTTGATAGCCCTGGGCATCTTAGGGCAGATTTCAGAAAGGCAGCCCCAAGGCAGGGCAAGGGCAGAGCCTTCTTTATAGGAGTGCCCCTCAGGCTCTGGCTGGCCCATCAGCATGTGACCTCTCTGGCTGGCTTGCTGTGGTTGGTATTTTTTTTTTTTAAGCTGAAACTGGATTTCAGTCAGTCTCTGTCTCCTGATTTTAGGAGTAGAATTCCCAAACCTGGTACCTTCATTCTAGTTTTGATTGCTAACTTTTGCTCTTTAACAAGAGACAGTGGGCAGGTGTCTTAGAGTTTCTGTTGCTATGACCATGGCAACTCTTACAAAGGATAACATTTAATTGGGGCTGGCTTACAGTTCAGAAGTTTAGTTTAGCTGGGCAGTGGTGCCACACGCCTTTAATCCCAGCACTTGGGAGGCAGAGGCAGGCGGATTTCTGAGTTCGAGGCCAGCCTGGTCTACGGAGTGAGTTCCAGGACAGGCAGAACTACACAGAGAAACCCTGTCTTGAAATAAACAAACAAACAAACAAAACCAGAAGTTTAGTTTATTGTCATGGTGGGAAGCATGGCATGCAGGCAGACATGGGGCTGGAGAGGTTGGCTGAGAGTTCTACATCTTGATCAGCAGGCAGCAGGAAGCGAGCTGTGAGCTAATAGGCCTCGTTTGAGCTTCTGAGACATGAGACCTACCTGCTAGTGACACACTTCCCCCAGCAAAGCCATACCTACTCCAACAAGACCGTGCCTCCTAACAGTCACTCCCTATAGGCCTGTTGGGACCATTTTCATTCAGAGCACCAAAACAAGTGTTTCTGAAAGCCTGGGTGTAGGGAATTGTACCTGTAGGGTATCTGCCCCATGCTATGTACATTTCCAGGGCTTGGATTCTATCTTCAGTTTAAGTATAGACTCATTGGAACTTTTGTCCCCTCCTTTACCACTCATCGGGTTGTTTCCCCTGAAGTTGAGGCAGCTTCTGCTAGACTCTCAGTCTCAGCTGGATGAAGCCAAGAGTGAAGCCCAGAAGCAAAGCAATGAGCTTGCCCTGGTAGGTTGACTTATACCCTGGGCAGGGGTGTATGATGTGGGGTATGTGTGTGTGATATAACTTGATGGTGCTGTTTTAATATCCACAGGGAGTCTCTGCAGCCTAGCAGGACATGCCATGCGTTAGTCATGTCGGGCAGGCTAAGTGGGACTACAGCAGTTTGCCTAAAACTCTTAGCTCGGATTGTAGCTGCCAGGGGCTGGGATGTTCACATTCCATTTCCTGTCTTTGGGCAACCCTGGGCCCTGCTCAAGACCATGGGCTTGGGGACCAAGGGCTGTAGGTCATGTAGGCCTTAGTAGCCTGTTTGGTCAACTGAGCGGTCCTGGACATAGGGCCCCTGACATCACAAGAGAATCCTTCATAGCCTTTTGGCATGTCTGTGCTTTCTGCATGTTCCCTGCTTCAATGATGGCTCAGGCCATGGCAGTCTTAGAGTTATACAGGATGACCTGCTCCTTCTGGCCCCCTGGCAGCCACTGAGAGCAGATGAGCCTGTACAGAGATTGAGGAGTTACACTGTGCAGACTGCCTCTTGGAGTCCAGTCAGTTTTTCCAGTTTGCAGCTGCTGTGTCTGATCCCATGTCCCAACTGCTTGGTCTCCCTCTTCACAAGGGATCCTTATCCCTAACTCTGGCAGTAGGCAGCAGCCTGTGCAACTGCAATTTCAGCTATGTTCTGTCTGTCTGCATTGCCATTTTGAAAACCTTGAGGTAGATGTCAACATTTGAGATTTGGAGATTGAACATGTGCTGTCCAGGAGAGCCGCTCTGGTGTGTTTGGCTACCCGCCTCCACACTTTGTACTAAGACCAGCTCACTGAATCCAGACAATCACACCAGAAGTAGATGCTGTCCAGGCCAAGCCTCCCAAATTTAAGGCTGCCACTCTCAGCCATTTGCTAGGTTGGGTCTGGGTGAGAATCCCCCATTCTCATCCCCCAAGGGATGCAGCCCAGGCAAGGCATGCACACAGAACATGTCTGCCAAGGGTTTTTGTCATCTTTGAACTGTGCTCTTTGGTTTCTGCCTCTGGAGCCTTTGGGGAAGGCAGACTTGGGGTGGCTCACTGAGGAAAGCTTAAGTGGAGACTGAGGCCACCCAGATCTCCTAAAGAGCTTGTCCTGAGTTCTGTCCCCAGGCCTTCTGACTGGGACCTTTCCCAAGCAACCTGTGTGACTCTGCTGTCCTTCAGATGGGAGGTCCAGTGGTCTAGTGGACTCCAAGAATTACAAGGCAATAATATGGTCTGACCATCTTGTCTGGGCCCCCAAGAGGCCGTGAGCAGGACACTATATCCTTGAGGAATTGGAATGGGACATGTTGTCAGTTGCCTCTGTTCCATGTGGACTCCCTGGCTTTGTGTGGTTGCTCCTGGGGGAGAGGGATGTTGCCCCACAGGTTCACCTCAAACACATATGGCTCTCATTAGCTGACAGGCTTGTGGCCTCAAGGCTTCTGAGGTGCTGAGTGGAGTATATGGTCCTAGCCTATTCCTATTCCTCCTGCACTAGGGGACTTAAACATCCATCACAGACAGCAGACCTTCACTCTTCCTTACTCTTCCTACATCTCTGGGGAGTCTCTCCCTCCCTCCCTCCCTCTCTCTGTGCGAGTGCATAGGTGCTTGTGTGTGTGCATGTGTGCTGTGGACCTGCATGCCACTGGTGTGCATTTGCACAAACCCACCCTCCCTGTTTCAGGTCAGGCAGCAGTTGAGTGACATGAGGAGCCACGTAGAGGATGGGGACGTGGCTGGGTCTCCAGCTGTCCCTCCAGCCGAGCAGGACCCTGTGCAGGTTAGGGTGATGAGCTGGTCCTCAGATGTGTCCCTAACATCAGGTGGTTCTCGGGTGGGCAGCCTCTGTGCTGACTAAACTGAGTGCAGGTACTTCCAATCCCCTCCGCTAGCCACCTCCCCACCCTGCTTGCTCTAGGTGAGAGTACCCAGAGTGGAAGGACATGTAGTTAAGGGCAGGTGGCTAGGGTCCTTGACCCTTACTGTACAAGGAAGGGACTTCTGGACACATCTGTAGCTTGGGTTTGGGTCTGTAGCCACAAAGGGGATTTGTCTTTAGCTTTACTGGGGCATTGCCAGCCAGACATCTGTCTTCCAGAGTTTTGACCAAAGGGTCTGCAACCAAGAGTAATTGGCAAGAGATTGGGTTCCCGTGTGGGCCATGCCCTGCCTCGTGGCTTTGGGGTCTTTCCTGTCCTGTGAGTCCTGTGAAAGGCTCCTTGAGTGTAGTGTTTCCCCAGCACCTCTTTGCGACTTCTGTTTCTCTTCTGAGTCTGAGGCACTGTCTCCCCAGAAATGAGAGTGCAAGGAATGACTTAGGGCGGAGAAAGGCCCAGGGAATCCTAGAAACAGCTTGAAGGGGGAACCTGCAGTTTCAGTCTTCCCCAGAGGGGCCTCTGCCAGCCTCTCCAGTCACATTTATGGTATCTCCGTACAGTTGAAAACACAGCTGGAGCGGACAGAAGCCACCCTGGAAGATGAGCAGACACGGCGGCAGAAGCTCACAGCTGAGTTTGAGGAGGTTAGGTCCTGCTTAGTGGCCCCAGCCCCTACAAGCTTTCAGGCTGTCTTGAGAGCTTGGGCATCATCTCTGTCCTTCCCAACTTTCCTACTGGGCAGCTGGTGTGTGGGCACTGGTACTGACTGCCCCAGAAGCCTTGTAGGTTTCTGCATCTTTGGGGCATCCTGAAGTCCTGGGTGCCTATGGATTATCTCCCAAGCTTCTTGCCCATGTGGATCAACATGAGCTATTGTCCTCTTAGGCCCTCCCCCTCCCCCAGCCCCTAGGTGAACTTAGCCAGGTTTGACTGCTAGGCCACTCATCCAGATGTGTCCCTCTCTGACAAGGCTCAAAGCACAGCGTGTCGGTTACAAGAAGAGCTGGAGAAGCTCCGTGCTGCTGGCCCCCTGGAGTCTTCAGGAATAGAAGAGGTTACACAGCTGAAGGTAGAGGATGGAGCTGGGGTACACGTTGGATTTGAAGGTCTTCAAAGCTTTGGTCATTGTCTTAGTCTCTAGTCTATTACTGTGAAGAGACACCATAACCAGAGCAACTCTGATAAAAGAAAGTATTTAATTGAGGGCTTGCTTACAGGTTCAGAGGGTTAGTCCTCATCATAGCAGTATCCATGGTGCTGGAGCAGTAGCTGAGAGCTACATCTGATCCACAGGTCAAAGAGTGGACTTTGTATGGGGTTTGAAAGCTCATGTCCTACTCCCAGAGATACAAGTCCTCCAAGGCCACACCTACTCCAATAACCCATACCTCCTCATTCTTCTCAAATAGTGCTACTCTCTGATGACTACAGTCTTGTTCTGGGGGAGGGGCCAATCCAGAGGGAACAGCTCAGGCACTGTCTTCCCTTGCCACACCTAGTGGAAGACACTTGACCAGAACTAAGTCATATCTCAGATACAAGTTAGTGTCATTTAAATGTAAGCTCGATAAAGCTTGAAGTCATGGTTCAGGTGTACACATAGTGGCCTTCACACTGGGCAGGAAGCTGTCCGAGCAGTAGCAGAAGTTGACAGAACACAGGCAGAATTGTCTGTCTCCCAGCCAGCACTATCCAAGGAGATAGCTTCCTGTATTCATGGAGGTCATGGGGCAGCTCTTCCTCCTGGTATAGCGTGTGAGAGCAGACTACCTTCAACCCTCTGGCCCACAGGAGAGACTAGAGAAAGAGAAGAGGTTAACAAGTGACCTGGGCCGTGCTGCCACCAAACTTCAAGAGCTGTTGAAGACAACCCAGGAGCAGCTGACAAAAGAGAAGGACACAGTGAAGAAGTTGCAAGAACAGCTGGAAAAAGCAGTGAGTACTCAATGTTTAGGGGCCCAGGGAAGCAGGACTTCAGAGATAGAGAGCTTCAAGGGGAGCTGACATCTGCACTGCTGGCTTGTCTTCACTTTGTGGAGCCCCTTGTCTGCCTTAGATTCCTCTCATCATAGGGTCACCCCAGTTCCTATGCATGCACCCCTGACCCCTGGAGTCAACTCTGGGTCTCCAGACTGACAGGTTTGCTTTCTCTGAAGTGCTTGTTGATGCATGTGGAGCTTCACTGAGGGAGGATTTATGGGTCCTCGGCACAGGGCAAATGGAGGGGGGTCGGGGGAAAGACCTCTCCTGGTCTTTCCTTTACATGTCTACTTTGTTTGCAGGAGGACGGTAGCAGCTCTAAGGAGGGAACCTCTGTCTGAGTCTCCTCGGCAAACTGTTCAACTTACCAAAATGCCTTACACATTCCTTACAAATAAACCAACCAACACAGCGTTATCCAGGCCCAACTTCCAGTGAAGCCATGGGAGACAAGTCTCAGAACCACAGAAATAAATCTTCCAGAACCCCAGTCTGTAAAAGAACCTTTGTCACATTTGATAAACACTATTCCCGGGAGCAGCCCTGGACCACCTCGAGCAGACGCCAAAGCCCTCATCAACGCTGACAGACCAGGGTGTGCTGGGAGTCCAGGACGCTCGGGATTTATGTCAATCAGTGCAATTGTCTGTATTTCTCAGTGGGGCCGGGTCGGGAAGCAACAGGCCAGGTGGTGAGTTCTCAGAGGCTGCTGAGCAGACTGGAGGGCCTCAGCCCAGCCCAGCAAGGCTGCAGCCCCTCACCCCTGGAAGTTGCCAAGCAGAACTGACATGTGACTGCCTGGATGTCAATGCCATTAAAACCAACGTGTTGCCCGGCACTGGGGTCTTGTCTGATCTTCTGCTGGACCTCTCTCATCTAGCTACTGAGCCTGAGGAAAGCCAAGAATAGCTGTTCCTCGAGACAGATGAGTGTTTCTGAAGGCTGGGACCCTGCATGGAGTCTGAAGGCTTGGAGTCCCCTGCTTCCTGCCTGCCTCACCCCCTCCAGTCACTTCCTAAAATTCCAGTGTTCCCCACACAGGGCAGGGACCTGGATACATAGCCTAAGCTGGGGGTGGGGGACTATTCTTGGGAGAGGTCAACTGCCCTCAAGTAGAAGCCACTCTAGACTTCTGTGACCTCAGAACTGTGAGTTCTTGGTGGCCCAACCTGATGTAGGGGAATCTTGTGCAAGTGGTATATGGGCTTGCATAGAGGGAACATGGAGTTTATGTAAAAAGTAGTCATAGTAGGGTGGGAACCACCAGAAAGTGGCTCTTAGCAGCTCTTGGTTCCTGTGCCAGGCTTCACCCAGTCTTGTCATACTCTTCCAGCAGGCAGTAGTTACCCCCTCACCCCACCCCCACCCCCGCAAACCTGTTATCCTCTAAATCCTAAGAAATCTGACTGGCTGAACATGGCGAGGGACAGTTGACCCTTGGATGCCGCTAAGTCCTCTGGTGTAAGGGTGACTAACTAGAGGGTAAGATTTTTTTACTGCTCTGCCTTGCATCACAGAGCAACTTGGGTGGTAGGTAGCACTCCTGCTGTCACAGGAATCTTGGAATGTCTATGCTTGTGTCCTCTTACCACCTCCTCAACCACAGAACATAAACCAATGTTTTAAGACTACCTGAGACCACATGGCCAAGCAACACTCTGGCCCCAGCTCAGGAAGCACCTTAATTAATGAACAAGGTGATGGAGGAGTGCCCTGGGAGATGGTGGTTGGTTGCAGGTGAGGGAAGGTGGTAAAGAGAAGGTAAGGCTGGAACGGTCAAGGTTATGGGGCTGGGCAGTCCACGGCAGTAGGAGACCATTTTTTTAGCAAGGAGTAAAAAAAACCTTCAAAGAGGCCAAGGGAGAGACAGGGCTCTGAAATGCTTGAGACTTCAGCCCCGTGGTTTTCTACTAGGAGACTGAGTAGAAATAGCAAGACATGGAGTGTGGCCTCCGGCTCTGTACCTCACAGGAACTCAACTTTCCTACTTTTGTGACTCTGTAGTACAGTTCATGCTGTGGTGCCCCTACAGCCACAAAATTTTCATTGCTACCTCATAACTGGAATCTCGGTAGTTATAAATCATAATGCAAACGTCTGTTTTCTGATAGTCTTAGGCACAGGAGTTGGGGGAGGGTGCTAACAGCTTCCATGCCTAGGGAGATGTCCTCTGATGGTACAGGAGTGGGACATTACAGTCATAATCTGTCCCAATATGCAGTGGCTTCTACTTGTCACCTACTCTCTTTGGGCCACCGGTGGGAGCCATGTCTACCCATGACAGCCTGTAGTGGGCTGGCCTGGCACCTTGCATGCTACTTCAGCATCTTTGGTTCAAAGGTCCCATAAGTCCTGGCAACCTGCCCAGCAGCAGCACCTACCAGGCCAGCAGAGGGAGCCTGAGTTTGCCAGGTAGTAAACTGCCACAGTAGTATACTGGATCTTGCCTCAGCTGAACCCAGCTGCCCAGCTGTTGCTAAACAAGGCTGCGCCGATCCACAGGACTCAAGTAGAGAAAAGCAATTCACACTGAGCACTGTGGCCTTCTGCAGAATGAAAGATGCTAACAGGTGCTGCCGTAGCTACCACCTTGTTCAATATGGTAGACACCACAAGGGCCTTGTCCACCAAAACTAAAGAGGTGCTCAAGCAGTCCCAGCTTCTAGTCACTTGACAGGAGGTGGGAACAAGTGTCATCTCTCACTTGTTACTGCTCTCCAGGACTGCCCTACTTCCTCTAGTACCAGAGCTACCAAAAGCGTCCCTTTAAAACATCCCACACGGCCACCAGAGATGCCCTTGATGGCCAGTGTCATATGGCCCATACCACCAACAGAGCTAGAAGTTCTACCATACAAACCATTGCTATGTAAGTGTTCCCCTGGTCATCCCTCATGGCCCTCATTGAAAGCCTGGCCCACGGCAGGGTGCTAGCTTATAGGCAGCCTCATGGGCTACCTGGATAAGGAAGCAGTGTAGTGTAGCGTAGACAGGAACAACAACAGACCTACCACAGTAGACAAGAGGCAAAGACCTTCCACAGATGCCTTCCACCAAGTAAGCTCTCTTCAGATTTGGATGAGTTCTAAGGCCAAAAGGGGATGACCTTCCCACCCCTTGGACATCTTATCCAGTGCACTAAACAAAACCCAACCTTTAAATTCTGAGGATAAAGGCAGAAACATACCACAGAAGCAGGAAAAGCAGGGCCAGAATCATGACATCTGAGCTTGTTATAAAACTGCCTAGTTAGAACTGCTTTGCCTCTGTGATGGCTACTGAAGGACTGGCTTTCCAGTTATCCTGGTCAGTTGAACAGCTGCCCCACCATGTGACTCAAGCCTCCTTCCCAGGAACCCTGGTTCCATGAACATTCTGTCATGTACTGAATGCCCCTTCTTCAGTGGCAGCCCAAACTGTATTTGTTATTTCAAAATAGTTTCAAACACTTAGGCAGGTTCATTCTTCAATGGGCTACAGGGATGAAGCTGACAGGGACCTAGGCAGCTCTGTAGTAAGACTGTGATTCAACTATCCAAGTAGCAAATGTAGCCAACTCCTGATAGAATTCTGTCTGCATTGGCCTCATAGGCATCCTTCTCAGGAACCAAGAGTAGCCATTAGGTGAACTTACCTAATTTGGCTTTCTATATAGACATTTTAGTATGTTTACCTACTAGAGTATAAACATCTAAAAATGGCATATGCTTAGCGGTTTTGTTCTCAACCAATGTCAACAAATATGTAAACCTTAACTGCAACAACTGAAATAATTGTTAGCACAATTTGGGACTCAGACTATGTGTCCCCTGAAACAGCAAAAGCCACCTACAAATGATAGGCTCCAGGAATCATTAGGATCTTCCCCATTTCTGGAGATGTTCACTTACAGATTTCTTAAAACCCTTCCTGAAGCACCCCTATCTTACACATCTTAGTTAGGGTTTTAATGCTGTGAAGACACCATGACCAAGTCAAGTCTTATAAATGACATTTAATTGGGGGCTGGCTTACAGGTTCAGAAGTTCAGTCCATTATCCTGAAGGCAGGAACATGGCAGCATCCAGTCAGGCATGGTGCAGGAGGAGCTGAGAGTTCTACTTCTTCAACTGAAGGCTGCTAGCAGAATACTGGCTTCCAGGCAGCTAGGATGAGGGTCTTAAAGCCCACAACCACAGTGACATACCTATTCCAACAGGGCCACACCTTCTAAAAGTGCCGCTCCCTGGGCCAAACATACACAAACCATCACAACACACCTATGTGCCTGAACTTCTGAAGCACAGCTGTGGTAAAGGGAATGGAGCCATACGTCACAAGCAGAAACACTTTTTTTTTTTTTCATTTATTTATTTATTTTATTGATGAGTACACTGTAGCTGTCTTCAGACACACCAGAAGAGGGCATCCAATCTCATTACGAATGGTTGTGAACCACCATGTGGCTGCTGGGATTTGAACTCAGGACCTCTGGAAGAGCAGTCAGTGCTCTTAACCGCTGAGCCATCTCTCCAGCCCGCAGAAACACTTCTAAAGAGCCATGAATAATACCTGGGGTATTCTTGGTCTCATAGGTTATGAGGCCTGCTACAATGGCTACTAAAAGCTATTTTGCATAGAGATTCAGGATGAATCAACAAGTGGCCAACTTTAAAAGTCTGATGATAGTGTAACTTTTGCAAAATATTCTTGGAATAGGAAAGGGATATCCAACGTTTACATTCTTATTTAAGCAGAGGAGTGTGCTATGATCCTAATCCTATCAGAAATGCCAAAACCTGGAGGGCTTACTGGCTAGGGAAGTTATACTGGCTTGTTCCATCTTGTGTTTCATCTTGTTTCAACTTGATACAAGCTAGAGCCATCTGAGAAAAGGAATTCTCAACTGAGAATATGCCACCATTAGACCTCCCTGTAACAATTGATATAGAAGGGCCCAGCCCACTGTGGGCGGTGCGACCTCTGGGCTTAAGGTCCTGGAGTATGTAAGAAAACAAACTAAGCAAGCCAGTAAGCAGCATTCCTTCATGTCTCTTGAGTTCGCATTCTGACTTCCCTCAGTGATGGATTCTGGAAGTTGTAAGATGAAATGAACTCTTTCCTTAAGTTGCTTTTGGACATGATCTTTATCACAGCAATAAAAAAACAAACTGAGTCAGAAGGTAGATTCTTTACCTCCAACTCATACACAAATAATCACACAAACAAAGGATAAGTTACAAATGCTTCCTTTATTACATAAAGCCAGCATTGCTACTAAGTTCAACTGACGGTGCATCTCTACAGTGTTCGGTGTCATGCCTGTGATGTTAACAATCATTTCCAAGTGTTGTCGGGCAGTCCCCGTGTCATCCATGGTGCCTTCTTCTGTTTCACACACAGCTGGTTAACTGCTCTAGCTAGGGATTTGCATCCTACCCAGCCCCAGAGGAAACATAATCAACACTCTTCCACAGTCTACTGTACCAGACGCAGCAGTTTTGAAAAAGAAATTACAGATCGAAAGTACCTTGGCTTATCAGTACACTGTTTTGTCATTTTTCATTAATAAAGTAGATTACAATGAAGCCCTAATTTGCGATATCATTAGTTGTTACAAGACACTGAACATTCTCCTGAGGATACACCATGATTTCTAAGACAGAAAGTCACTCCAAGCCACTTCCCAGCCCAGGGAGCCTCTTGCTGCAGGGACAGGGCACTTCCTGCATTCCAGCACCATGCTCTGGTGCTTTGCAAGATCAGCGTAAATTTTAAGCAGAGTCTGAAACAGTCATGACACATCTGATAGAATTTAAGACTGCCTGGCTTAGTCTTACTGCTGTTAGTGTATATTAGGTGTTATACACATTATAAAGAAAATTATATCTCATTATTTTAAGTCAAGGAAAAATAGAGAATTTGGGTCAAAATTATACAGATTATGATCACTTTTCTACACAAAAGAAACAAAGTAACTGCTGAAGTTAGCAAAGATTAGCAGTTCTTGTCACATTGCCTTGTACTGTTTTGTGAACTGTCTTATTAAAAGTCCTGAGCTTAATAAAATCTTTAAAAGTCACCTCATGAAAATAGGCATTTGGCCAATAAGAATTTAATTCCACACCAATGAAACTTTAGAGGCTAGATTTATGTAGGGTAGTGTTTGCAGACACTATAAAAATTTTAATTTATTCTAAAAGATGACAAGACAAATTCCTCAGTGAGATCCTGGCCTAATATATTTGCTTTACTTATATAGTGAAAGGATAGTGTTAAATATGGAAGCTTTTAATTCGTGGCACTGACTGGTGATCTACACAGGGGATCCTTCAAAAGCTACAATTAAGGAGCCACCTAGCTTTTCAGCAATACTAGTCCGATTGAGGTCTTCTGGCCCATTTGCTTGATATTCATGCTTTATACCTAGAGAGAAAGACAGAGTCTGTTTAGGATTATGCAGTAGCTTACTCATTTCTCTAAGGTACCAACTAATTTAAAGGGCCTTGTCTTACAGAACACTATCCAATTGCAGGAAGAAATAATGTACAAGCACATGCATCAAAATATTGACACCCCCCCCAACAAATGTAATGCCGACTGAAAGCAGCCAGAAACACAAGTGTACATTCCATTATGATTCCATTTACTTAAGTCTAAACCAGCCCCAGCTAATGTATGCAGTCAGAAGCCAGGGTACCTGTTACTACTGGGGTTCAGAAAGAGGAAGGGGAATGGTACAAAGAAAAGCAAGCACTTAGGAAGGTTTTGTGGAGGTAGTAACTGGATAAAATCAATCATCATGTTCAGTCTGCGAACACACTTTACTAAGGACATTGTACTTCAATAAAAAGGCAGGCCTAGTACTTTTTCCCTAAATTTAAAAAAATAAAAATATAGGGCTAGAGACATGGCTCAGTGGTTAAGAGTGCTTCTTGATCATTCAGAGGACCAGAGATCAGTCCCTAGCACTCAGTGTGGCTTCCAACCACACAAATCAACCACCTGTGACAACAGTGCAGTGGATCAGGTGCTCTCTTCTGGACTCTGAGAACAGCCGCACTGCATGTGAATGAATCCGCACACTGATGTTCACATATGCACACATAAAATAGAAGCTGGGCGGTGGTGGAACCTTCAATCCCAGCACTTGAAGAGACAAGTTGATGGCCTGGCTGGTCTACAGCCAGGACTATACAGAGAAACTTAGTCTCAAAATACCTAAATAAATAAATAGATAAATAAATAAATAAATAAAATCTTTTTTTTTAAAGCAAGCATGAACTTTAACACTGTGTTACAGAAAACAGTTCTGTGGTTGCATTTCACACCACACATATGACTGAACACTTAACCTGTGGCACTGGTGGGCCTAGGGACAATTCTATCGGCACTCTGTAGAACTAGCTCCCCCAAGGGCTTACACACAGCAGGTTCTCAGCACAGAATGTTGTAAACAGCAGCACAGTTAGTCAGTCTGCCATCTGAAGATCACTTCCCAAACTCTTCTCCAAGCACAACAGGTCAGTTTTTATACAACTTTGGACTGATTTGAGAAAGCCACTGATGAGTCCACAAGAAAGGTGACATGGTGACTATCATTTAATATCCCTAAATCAAGTCTTATGGAGCAATTCCCCTCAAGTCTTAGGTTTCATCAAAGTATTGAGTTGAGCAGTCACTGAGCTATGAGGTATCAGTTGATATTTGTGAGCTCACTCTAAGGCTCCCAAATCAACCCCAAAGTACAAAGAACCCCTGAGGGGAACAGCAGCAGGCTAGGGAAGGCAGGAATTCCAATTACTTAACTCATTAAAACAAGCTGGGGAGAACCAGTTCTACTCCAGGAATACACAAGCCAGTCACAGAAAACACAAAACCAACACTGGGTAAATAAACTGTGTAAGCTCTGCTCCCTCAGCTGTTCGGAGATCACAGGGGAAGGGAGGTGGCAGGACACGCTGATCAAGCCTCCTGTCCCAGAGCTGAGAGAACTGAGGTCCATGAGGTTAAGGTTCTGGCCATAGTCACACAGCGGTTAGCAAGCTCGGCCCTTGTGCAAGCCTGAGTTTATACCGCATGCTCTTTCTACCATACCAATGTCTTCTGGCTGGAGTCTGCCCAGGGCCACTTCATCCGGACCCCAGCCACCCAGCGGCAAGTCAACTTGCCAGCTCAGGTGAGTGTATTTTCCTTTGGACCCAGAAGACTCAATTACCTAAAATCATACCATTCAACAGTAAAGCAAGAGACGAGAGAATGTTTCCTGCTATGAACATTTCCTTTCTGCAGCTTTGTCAATGATTACATTCAAAAACAACGAATAATTGATCCCCACCTGTTATGTGAAAAACTAGTTTAAAACCAGCTGTACAGTGATGTACAGCCAATAGGAATGTACAGACAGGGTCATGTACATGGGCCGGCCAACAGACACTGTGACCAGCCCAAGATAGACAATGCTCAGAGGGCATTTCTCCCTTTGTCACCCTCTGTTTCTAAAGTTCTACGAAGATAGTAAGGTGGGTTTTAGAAACATTCCAGTCCCGATCCTGGGGACCCACTACACCAATAAAACTTCAGAGGCAAGTCCCTACCTGGAAATTTCTTCTTGATGGCGTCCTTCGAGCTTGCATAGATCATTTTACTTTTCAGGGGTGCTTGTTCTGGTGCCCTGGAGAGAAGGATGCCAGAGTGAAAAAGACTGCTGTAGAGAAGCACAACCTATGTCGCATTAAACAATCTCCAGTGGAGATGAGCCAGGCCTCAGAATCTGTTTCTCACCTCTGAAGGTTAATGTCATAAATGGTCGTGTACAATAACCACAGTGGGAAAAAAGGTACACAAGCAAAAAACAAAGAAAAGGAATTTTAAAAAGGCAAGTAAAGAAAACATTTGTCCAACTTAAAAGCCTATTTAGCCAGCAAACCTGCCACACAGCTGTAAATTCCCCAAAGACAGGGAGGAACTTCAACTAATTTTAATCATATGGTTGTTTCCCCAGGCCCTAACACTGTAACTGGTGTATAGGAGAAAAAACTTTAATGAATGGACCTTCTCTCAAATCCAAATTCTACTGTCTTTAAGGCTTATCAATAATTACCGTTTAAAACTGCTTTTATCTATGTCTATGTGCGTGGCTACTTGTCTGTATGTGTGCTTTATGTGTACAGGTGTCCACAGAGGCCAGGCCAGAAGGGGACATCAAACTCCCTGAAACAGGTACAAGCAGTTGTGAGCTGCCTGATGTTGGTGCTGGGAAACAAGCCATGATCCTCTGCAAGAGCACAATGCTTTGCCACACCTGACTCTCAACGACGACCTGTCTCTAGCACTCTCCACAATGGTACACTATTCAGTCCTACGCATCTGTCTACCCTGACCTCTCGACTGCAGTACTCACATCATCATGGTTTATAGAGTTCAGCAGAGCCTTAGTGGAACAGAAGTGAGGGTGATCTACCACTGCCTTCCTTCAAATCGGAATGCCTGCAGACCTGCAGTCTCCACTTCTTATGCCCTGGCTGGCCTGGAAGATCACACAGATCCCCCTACCTCTCCCTCCCAAGCGCCTGAGTGAAAGACTTTTGTCTAAGGCTTAATGTCAAATATTCCAAGACTAGAATAACCAGAAAAGGCCACATAAATCACCTTAAAATGTAAACTAGAAAACACTGTTCAGCCGGGCAGTGGTGGCGCACGCCTTTGATCCCAGCACTTGGGAGGAGGCCGAGGCAGGCGGATTTCTGAGTTCGAGGCCAGCCTGGCCTACAGAGTGAGTTCCAGGAAAGCCGGGGCTACACAGAAAGAAAAAACCCTGTCTCGAAAAACCAAAACCAAAACCAAAAACAAAAAAAAATACTGTTCAGCTGAATCTTTTGCAACAATGAAAATGTTGTTTCAGTCAGTCATATGTAACTACACATTGGAAATAAGAAATTCATTCAACTAAACAATGAATTTTAGCTGGGCATGGCAGAACATGCCTGTACTTCCAGCAATAAGAAGGGCTACTGTTGAGTACCAGGCCAGCTTGGGCTATACAAGGATACCCTGTCTCAAAATATAGAGGTTATCTTTTTAACTAATTAAAATTTAAATTAAAAATGAAATATCCCTATGCAGGTTGGGGGGGGGGGAATCTAACTAGATACAACAGACATATAGTAGGACCAAAGTGAATGAGGAATGGCATAACTTCCTCAAGGAAACAGATGACAAGTACTTAAGACGAGAACCGTTTACCCAGCAGAGCGGGCTGATGGTTAGCCTGACGTGCTGTAGAAGGCTCCGCCTTACCAGTAGGAACAGTAAAACAGGGAATTTTGATTTAGAAACAATGATTTCTAAGAATCCACAAAATAAACTACCTAAAGTGGTGTTCTTTCAAGTAGACAATGTAGTTAAATTCAATCCAGCTTAGACTTTATAAAGCCTGTAAACATTCTGACAGTGAATCTGAATAGCTTCAATACAAATTATTTTGAGGGGTCTGGAGCTATAGTGCTGGACCCCATGCCTCATACATGCATGGTCCTGGCTTAACCCCCAATATTACTAAGACCATTCTGACCCCTGAACTGGTACTCCAAGAGTGGACAGTAGGAAGCTGGCTCTCAGTTCTACAGAGGGTTCATATTCTAGTACTCACCACAAAAAGAACATTAGCTCTTCTTTTCTGGATTCCTTGGTTTCAAAGCTGGCGTCGTACAAAGCGTAGCGACAATCTTTTTCAGGAAGCATTCCAACAAAGTGCTTGAAAGGATCAGTTATGGTAACACCAACATCTCCAACCAAGATCTCTTTGCCTTCTTCAACGACTATGCACTTTTTGTCTGCACTAAGACAAAAAATGACGGCCTTCTTTCTTTTCTTGACTTCTTCTGGTGTGGAGCATTTCCGAACTTTCATGTCGTAGAAAATGCGACATACTTCATCTGCAACTTGAACTCCTGAGGCCTACAATGAGAAATGTGCAAAAGGGCTTACAAATCTTCTAATTTCATATATAAAACACTACATTTTGGCTACAGATTGGCATAGACTTAAAATCTTAGGAGTGTGAGCATTACTGACTTCCAACTTACACACGCTGTGTAAGCCATGCCTACCATTAATTACGAGGAGAAACATGACAACAGCTACTCTGTACTAAAATCTCCAAAGGGCTTCTTAAACAGCTAGGTGTTGTCGATGCCGCTGACCCCACCTGTCTCTTTAGGATAAGGTCTCAGGGAGCCCAGGCTGGAGTCAATGACTGTGTAGCCAAGTATGACACAGTTTAAGCTTCTCACCCTCCTCTCCCCGCCTTTCAAGTGTTGAGATTCCAAGTGTCTGACAGATACTGCATCTAGTTCATGCTGTGCTGGAAACTGAATGAATCCAAGGCTTCATGCAAGGCTGGGCAAGTACTCTACTGACTGAGCTACATGATAGCCCTGAATTACGTTTTCTTACAGAATTTTTAGAACCTTAGCAGAGATCACCTTCCTAGTCTGTATATTAATAATATCTTGAAAACTTTTTACATGAAGCAGAACAGATGGTTTCAGTTTCTTGGCTAGAAAAATTCTAGTCCGATTCATCTCTTTCTCTGGCTCTCAAAAACAAGCAAACAAACAACCCAAAAAACATCATTATGTAAATATTTCAAATCCCTGATCAATATTCAGTAACATTAATTGCTTGTTTTTAAATTTAAATTCTATGCAAGCCATAGAAACTTGAGTTTGATCCCAAACACCCACAGCAAAATCTGGGCATGGTACTGCATTTGTAATCCCAAACCCTGAGAAGACAGCAACCAGAAAATCTACCGATTGGAGCGGTGGCCTACCAGCCAAAGCTAATCCACAAGCTCTAAGTGAGAGACCTTGTCTCAAAAACCAGATGGACAGTTTCTGAGAAAAACATCACCTAAGTTGACCTCTGGCTTCCACCTCCCTACCCAGCCCCATTCCTGCCACATACACACATAGACATACTTCTTTTATTATTTTATAAATCATTTATAAAATGTTTAAATTATAAATTGAGATTAAAATAAATGAAAATCTTACTGTTAATAATGAAGGTTACCAGTTTAATTTAGGATTATACTAACCAGAAAAATAATCCTTTGTCATGTTATTACTTATTATTCTGGATCAGGGATTTAAACAAGTTCTTGATGCCAAAAGATCTTAAAGCAGTTTTTAATCTTTCTGTCTTCTACTGTCCAACTACATGTACTATAGACACTAACTCCAATATACATCATTCTGTATTAGCTTCTCTAAAGCAAAGATTACAAGCTTAAAGGTTTAATAATGTAAAATTACTGATATTCAAAATTAATACCAAGTTATACAAGAGGCAAAAGTGTATTAAAAAACGAAGAAAACCCTACAGAATGAGATTTGCAAATCATTAAGAAATTTTTATTCTGAATATATGAAGAATACTTTCAACTCAGTAACAACAAGAAGAAGAACCAAAAGCAGAGGCAGGCAGATCTCTGTGAGTGTGAGACCTGTCTGGTCTACAGATTTAGTACCAGGACAGCCAGGGCTATACAAAGAAACCCTGTCTTGAAAAACCAAGGGGTTTGAAGACCAGCCAGTCTAGCAAAACACATAAAGAGCACACATACACACACACACACACACAGTATCCACTAACAAATGTTACTGAGTGTGGACAAGCTCTAACCTTACATTGCAGCAACAAAATTGCAAATTGCAAACAGGTCAACTACTTGAGCAATTCTCAAAGAGCTAAACATGGAGTTACCAAATCACCTAAAAATTACAGTTCTTTTGTATACATATGAAAATAAAAATATTCCCAGATACACAACCATACACAAATTCACACAGATACAAAATGGGAACCACCCCAAAGTCCATTAAGTGAAGAGATTTTAAAAGCACTACAGCCACACAATAAAGCAAAAATGAGAAACTAACACACTACAACATAAAAGAACCTCAGAAAACATCACATTAAGAAGAAAAAAAAAAAAGTCAAAGAGAAAGGGCGGAACGCAACATGATTCTATGTATATAAAATGTCCCCAAAGGCAAATCTATAAGTAGTCTAGTGGTTTCCAGGGCCCAGGAAACTGTAAAGGGACTGACTGCTAAGTGCAATTTTCTTCTGGAGGTGATGGAAATAAATGCTCTGCAGTAAAGCTTCTACTTAAGCATGCATTCAAGAAGCTGGCTGTGGGAGTGCTTGCCTATACCCAAGCAGGTAGTTTGACGTCTAAGGAAGAAAGATCAGCAGTTCAAGGCCAACCTGGGTGACATTAGTGAGACTCAAGTCACAGAAAGACAAGAGAAAAAGATGCCTGCAAGAACATGGGGGACTGGGATATAGTGGGAACCTAGCATTTGTTTCTAAGGTAATTTTGGCACTCAATCATCGACTGTTAAGAGAGCTACATACACTCCATCCTGGCTATCGAGGCCACATCTTTTCACAAGCTCCTCAAATCTAGCTAACCAAATCCACATTTTTCTTATAGATGCAATTACTATAAATGAACAGCACATTTTAATACAGTGGCAGTCAGAAAATTAACACTAGACAGAAAACTAACAAAGACTATACAATATTACTATGCTCATATTATGTTCTTACTACATGTGTATACTTACTGCATTTTTAAAAATCAAATTTAAACCCTTTACTGCTTTAGTGGTATTTTTTGATCTTTGCAAGAAATGGAAAAAATGTTCAAATAATATTACCAAGGGGTGTGTGTAAAATTAGCAACAATGTACTCAAATAAACAAATAATTAAAAAAAAAATACCAAGGAAGAACTAGAAACACTCCAATTCCTCTAGTCCATAATAATGCTGATATCTAAGTATTTTTTTTTAACCAACAACCAAGTCTTTCTTTTAAAAGTACTTTAAGATTTATCATTTGGGGCAGAGGTTAAGAACACTCTGCTCTTCCAGAGATCCTGAGTTCAATCCCCAGCAATCACATAGTGGCTCACAACCAACTGTAATGGGATCTGATGCCCTCTTCTGGCATGCAGGTGTACACACAGATAGAGCACTCATACATAATAAATAAATAAAATGTGTCATCCCTAGGATGTGTTTGACATCCCTCATCCCCTCCCCTCCAACCCCTTCACTAGCCTCCCACTAAGTTTACTTTCCAACTTAATGTGCTCCCTTTTTTTAACATTAACAGCCGTAGCCACAGAGTCCGTTTCATGCTTGCCCAATTCTTAGAAGGCAACACTGGAAGCTTTGTACTCATTTATTCAACCAATACCTGAATATATCTAAAGTATTTAAGTCTCTCAAACACAACTTGCAACTGACTTAGGAATCCATCGTGACCTATAACTGAAAACACGATTCTGCAGATGTGTATGGCTGGTTCTAACCTGGGCAGAGTAGGCCTGTTCTATCAGAAATGCTGCCTGTGCTGGTTTCTGGTGAGAAGCGTTATTTCTAAACACCCATGCTTGAGGAAATGGCCCCTGAAGACAGTGAGGGAGATTTTGAAACATCCGGATGAACAAACTATCAACTGCCGCAATGAGGTAGAAAAAACCAAATCCAAAGACAGAGATGTGGTGAAGGGGAAATGTCAGTATGGGACCAGGACAAGGAGAGCCAGGCATGGGGTGGAAATTGACCTACAGCAGTACAAAAGAAGCAGACCAGAGGACGGACAGACCAGCAAGTAGAGCATGCGGGCCCATGCTGGATAACAGCACTGGACTCACGAGGAGTCAGTGGCAAGAGTCTCCTTGAACGGCAGATAGGTTCAGGAGTTTGGAGGCATTGCATTGGTTAGTTCAAAAACCAACTCACGTGAACACAACAGTGCTATCCACAGAAAAGGACAGGAACAGAAAAAGCTATGGAAGGGCATCAGCTGTACTAATACCACAGTCAGGGTGAGGGAACAGCGTTTCCTGTGGCAGCAGTACTGAGGTGGGTGTGGGGGCCAACAGGGCTCAGCAACAATCTCCCTGAAAGTCCCTGGACTCGAGACAGGGACTGGAAGTTTGGGGTAGTGGGCATACCAACGGTGGTCAGGAGGCAGATTACTCACTCCCCCTAACCTTCCACTGCAGTGTTTTAGAGGCTGACTACAGTGTGGCTCCTCAGGACTGGTACATAATTCTGTACTTTGCCTGTGGAAATAATAAGAAACCCAACAGGCAGAATGTATGTTAGATTCAGTTAAATGTATTTTTGAATTGTTATACCGAGTCTCAGTATGTCTAGATAACCTAATTTAAACAGCAGCGATATGGACGAAATGAACAAATCAACTGTTGCCCAGACCCTTCATACTTATTTTTATATAGTCAAATACAAACCCCTTGGGCAACCAGACTGAGAGGCCCATAGCAGCTCTCCAAAGCCTGGCCTCACTGCCCAGGCCCCCCACTGCCTCTCCCCACTGCTCCCCAAGACCAGCATGCTTTCTCTCAACAAGCTGGGAACCCTTACATCTTTTATTCTGGTGGCTGAATTAGAAATCAAGTAAAAAGTAAAGTGAGGTGGAAAGAGACTAAGTAATCCTTAAATACTTAATTTTTCTTAACTGACCGATTTTCTTTGTAACTGGGAGGTCAGATTTTATTTGACTTTAATGTGCACAGGATCTGACAACTGCTAACACTTAGTCCTAAAACTTGATAAAATATGATTGATATTTTATTTTAGTTCACTGCTGTATTTACTACCCCCCTCTGCCCCGTATTTACCCCTTCAACTGCAAGTTGTAATGAAAAAGTAGAGTCCTTTACAAACACCAGTGGCCCAACCCACGGGCACCTTCACAGCTTCTTAAACCAAACCACACAAACAGGGTCACAGAGGAAGCTGACTGCATTAAAATAGAGCTTGCCCTGGCAGTCTGTGAGGACTCACCTGGGTGGCTGTGTTATCACATGAGTCTCTGTCACAGGCCTGAACAATGTGCAGAGTCACGCTGAGGTTCTCTAACTTTTAAAAGAGGCTCTCTGTGCAGGCCTACCCAGCCCAGCCCAGCCTGAGCCTCTCATCTCAGAAGTAATACGAGGCAGGACCTGTCTGGTTCCTTCAAGAAAAGGTGTGAGAGGCAAAGGTCTTTTCTCAGCTTCACTACACAGTACTTAATTAAGACTGAGATGTTTAACTGCTCACAGTCAAGAAGCTGTAAATTTATTAATGAAGTTAAATCAAGCTCCATTTTAAATTTAAAGTTTGCACAGCTGAAACAATACAGACTGCTGGAAATCCTCTGAACCAGAGAATACTAAGTTGCTGCAGAGCTGGAAGGAACCAGAGCAAATGGACTGCTACCACATGAGCCCTGGCCACCTTAAAAAGTTATGGCGTTCACAGCCGAAATCCTCCAAGTTCCATACCAGAACCGCTGGAGAAGCCACACTCCACCTGCACCACAACAGCTGCTGACAATCTTGCTTCAAGCATAGTGTACTACATGCCTGTCTTAAGTCTCTTGCATTTATAAAACTCACCAACTGAGAGATTATATCACGACTCACAGAACACAATTAAACCAGTCCAATCCTAAATGTGATCGCCAAAAACAGCAGCCATCCTGAACCAGAACACAGAAAGGGGTTTATGTCTCACTGCCAAAATCAAGTAGGACCCTCACTTTGGCTCCATTATTAGAACCCATACACTTTAATTCTAATTTAAAAGCAAACCACAAAGACAAAACAAACAAACAAACAAACAAAAACAAAAAAACCAACAAAAAAACAGAATAAAAGCCATTTAGCTACTTAGGAAAAGTATTCATTTCCAAAATTCAGTTTTTCTAAGAGTTTAAAATATTTGGCGGGTGGGGCACGCCTTTAATCCCAGCACTTGGGAGGCAGAGGCAGGTGAATTTCTGAGTTCAAGGCCAGCCTGGTCTACAGAGTGAGTTCTAGGACAGCCAGGGCTACACAGAGAAGCCCTGTCTAGAAAAAAAAGAAAGAAAGAAAGAAAACTGGGACTATTGCATAGCAGCTATACAATCGCAAATAAACAAATTGACAGAAAACAGTCAGTGGTTCTTTTTCTACCAGCTTCTCAAAGGAACTGGGGAGTCTGAAACTGGGCCAATGGCTCCCTTTATTTATACCAGGCCTTGCACAGGACCAGCAGAAACAGGGGTAACAGCCAGGTTGCTAGCTACTGCTCACACCTCCCAGCAGAATAGACGATGTGTCTTCAGCTACAGCGCTTCAGAGCTGACCGACAGCTGAGCCCCCTAACTCTGCCCCCTACTGTGGCTCTACTAGTAGGAGACAATTAGAAAAGACCATAATTCAATCAGGACAGAACAGAAACATGGGAATTCAATGGAAAAGAGTGGGGGAAATTAAGTGTGACTCTCCCCCCCCCCACACACACACAGACACCCCTCCCTGCCCCTTGACTTTGGAATTCCAGAGTTCATCCTCTAGAGTGTATTGTGATCATTCTAGCTTAGTCAATCCTACTGAAAAGAGTAAGTGAGCACATAGAAGGAAGAAAAGGCAGACTCTAAGGCAGACCCTAAATTACAACAACCCTGCTCCAGCTCTCTTAGGGAAATGTGACCCAACAGCAGCCATGACAGCATTTCTTTGCTACTTTCAAATGTGGTAGCCATCACTGTGAGCTAGAATACTAGAAATATATGAGATAATAACAAAAAAATTATTAATTTGATTTTAAGAAATCTAACAAGAAGCAAAGAAAACTGGCTCAATATTAGCTCAAAGTAGTATGTTTTGGGCAAACAATTTTTTATTTAACATTTTATTGCTTGTTTTGTGAGTTTCACATTAGCACTCCAATTCCACTCATTCACCCCTTTGTATGCACCTTCCACCCCTGTAACCTTACCGCTCACCCACACCACCGCACAACAGACAAGGGCCCACTCTCTGAGTGCTACAACAGATGAGGGACAGGGCCAGCTCTCCAGCTCTCAAGATGACAGGTGGGCAAACGAATTTCTAAAATGTATTACATAACCTCCAGTCTTGGGAAACAGCACACTATTTTTGTTATGACTCATGTTACTTGGAACTTGCTATTCTACTATGCAAAAAATTAACAATATATCTAAGGACAAAGATTTCACATTTAATACTAAATCTATTTATAATTGACTGACTATTTCTGAGGGCAAGGAAGCAATCTTGAGAAAAACAAACTGCTAATATATATATATTTGAGACAGGGTTCCATTATATAGCCCAGGCTAGCATCAAAATAATAATTATCTTTCTTCAGCATCAAAAATGCCAGCCCTGCTTTAATCCCAGCACTTGGGAGGCAGAGGCAGGTGGATTTCTGAGTTTGAGGCCAGCCTGGTCTACAGAGTGAGTTCCAGGACAGCCAGGACTACACAGAGAAACCTTGTCTCGAAAAAAAACCAAAAAAGTGCCGGCCCTGCCACTGTTTATTAAAAGTACATGTTGTGGTTGTTTTGAAAGAATCAAAGCAATAAAATGTCAAAGTTTCATGCAAAATGGTTCAACTTATCTAAGTAAAGCCCTTTAAAAAAAAAAGACATTTTAGTTTATCCCTTACAAAAGAAGCACTGACTAGTGGGGAAAAAAGTGAAGTAAGAACTGAAAAAGTCTATGGAGATCGCAAAAAGCAACTCTGGCCCAGATCACTCTAATAAATTTGCAATTGAGAGAATAAATTCTTTAAATAACTTGAGAAAAAAAAAAGAGAGAGAACTGGTTACACTTGTCTCCTAAGCAGAACTGGAAACGCTTCATATTACATATTTCTCTGCAGAAGAGCAGCAGCAGCAGCAGCAGCAGCAGCAGCAGCAGCAGCAGCAGCAGCAGCAGC
>NW_021604587.1:5050280-5060307 GCF_004785775.1 Grammomys surdaster
GCAGCAGCAGCAGCAGCAGCAGCAGCAGCAGCAGCAGCAGCAGCAGCCTGCAGCATCCCCCAGGTGAGTTAGAACTGCTCATCCTATACTGCTAGCTCAAAAGGATGGGTGGAACCACACACACCAAGCACTGGAATGCAGTGCCTAGCAACACCACTTGCTAAGTGCACACTAATTATTCACTAATTATTACTATGATTATCTAGAAGATCCAGTTAGAGCTTCTTTCAACTCTTCACTACACCAGGTTGCCAGTTCTCAGTAAAGCCTTTGGTTACTAGACAAGTTAAAACTTGTATCTGAAACAGGAATTTATTTATTTATAGATAAAGCAAAATGAGTTTACTAAGTACACTGCAAGGGGCAAAGGGCAGGGCAGTAACAAGAACAGACCATCTGCTCAAACAGAGAATCCTTTGTTTCCGGTTCACTAGAACTGTGGACTAGAAGAAGGAAAAACAAAACAAAACAAACTTGGCATCTGGTAAGTACCATCTCTTTCTTCTCATGAATATTTAGTGTTGTCATTAACAGATAAACAGACATTGAAAGTGTAATATGTATACAATGTAATATGTATACAATGGAATTTTATCTTGCCATGAAAAAATAAAATTATAAAATTTGCAAGAAAAAGAATAGATCTAGAAACTACTATATTAGGTGATCCTTACTTTCCCTGACCTCGGAAAAACAATATTGCCTGATCTCGATCATATGTGAATCTTAGCATTTAATGTCCATTTATATGTATGAAATTAGAAGTGGGATTATAAAAGGGAGAAAGAAAGTATTGAGAAGGGGCAGGGCATTCAACACAAGTGAAATGAAAACAGGAAGGAGGTTACTGGTGGTGGAAGGGTACAAAAACAGGAGACAAAATGGAAGGTAAGAGCAAGAAAAATGTGTTTGAAAGTGCCATAATGAAACCTGATACTCTGCATGCTAAATAAATACATAATATATTAGGTGGTTAAATAGCAAAGAAAGGGACCAACAAGATTGCCCAGCTGGTAAAGGAGCTTGCTACCAAGACTGACTGACCACCTGAGTTCAATTCATGGAATTCGCATGGCAGGAGGAGAGAATTAATGCCAGCAAGCTGTCCTCTGTCCTCCATGTGTGTCCCATGGCAGGTAAACACGTACATACACACACCAAAGAAGGAAGGAAGGAAGGAAGGAAGGAAGGAAGGAAGGAAGGAAGGAAGGAAGGAAGGGGAAAGTTTAATAGCACGGGACTGAAAAGATGTCTTAATAGTTAATATTCATGGCTCTTGCAGACGACACAAGTTCAGCTCCCAGCATCCACATAGAGTGGCTCACAACCACCTAGAATTCAGCTTCAGGGAATCTTCTCACCCTCTTCTAACCTCCATGAGCACCTGCACACATGTGGTGTACACACACACACGTACACATACATACATATCTCTTTTAAATATAGCAATGTTCAATAAAAAGATGGGTGAGAGTTATAAATATACACACATAGTTTTAATGAACTTTTCACACCTGAGCTGATGAGGTTCCCACCAAGAGCCAAACACTACCTAACAAAACTCCGAGTACCTGGGTTCAATGGTTAAGAGCACTAACTGCTCTTCCAGAGGTCCTGAGTTCAATTCCCAGCAACCATATGGAGTCTCACAACCATCAATAATGGGATCCAATGCCCTCTTTTGGTGTGTCTGAAGACAGCTAAAGTGTACTCATAAATAAAATTTTTTAAAAACCCCAGTGCCAGACATGAGAAGGCCTCTTTTGAGTTGTTGGCCAGGGCTGTCCAAAAGGCTTCCAAAACATACAGCCTATTGCTGTTGCCCTTGGCTGATCCTCAGAGGTGGAAGATAAATAAGTCACAATTGCTGAATATACCATGCATTTCAGAAAGAGGGTCTACGCCCCTGAGCTGGAAGTGACTAGAAGGTACCTTGAAAGCTTCCAAAAGAGGGAGGCAACCAACAGTCTACCTAGCTGTAACACCTATGAACCACATCAACAAACGGCAGGATAACCCTAAGAGTACAGCAGTGGCATCCATACTTTGATAATAACCACCAGCTCTCTAATTGGGCCTAAAACCCTCTGAACAAAAAAGAAACCACACCTGGTACTAGAAACCCAGCTAATTCAGTGCTAGTGAAGTCACAGATCTTGAAGAAGAGTCTATAACCACCACTTTTTAAAGCAGCACAATCCCTAAGTAGAATCTGTCCCTTCAGTTATCAGCTCTAATCTAAACCTGCATCTGCTTCTCTATGGAGTCTAGTTACCTCTATTATTGTAGTATTGTCTATCCAATACTGTCCTAACTATCTGTTGGTTGATCCCTGCTCTTGATGTCCCCCTAAAAGATTAAGAGCTCTTAGTGAGTATTTTTAAAATTGCTACTTTGATTTTATTTACGCCTTGCTAGAATCAGACCCAAGATCTTGTGTATGCTAAGCAGGCACTCTATCACACGCCTACATCCCATCCTGTTAGCATCTCTACCACTGTACTCTACCCTCTATCACTCCTCCATCCCAGCTACAACTATGATGCTGCCAAGTAGATGTTTACTTAACCAATAAAAGTTATAGAGTATTTGTCTTTAAACTTGTCAATATGTATTTTTTATTTTTAAAAATCTGCCTAATGGCTGGGCGGCGGTGGTGGCGCACGCCTTTAATCCCAGCACTTGGGAGGCAGAGGCAGGCAGATTTCTGAGTTCGAAGCCAGCCTGGTCTACAGAGTGAGTTCCAGGACAGCCAGGGCTGTACAGAGAAACCCTGCCTTGAAAAAACCAAAAAAACCAAAACAAAACAAAAAAAAAACAAAAAAAATCTGCCTAATGTGAGTATATTTCACATAAGTTTCAAGATAAATGCTACATAAGAGGTATGAATGTCTGCATTAGTCAACATTCAAGAGCAGGACTAATAAATCAATATTCTACAAAACACATTTACAAGTTTGTGTGATCTAAGTTGCTACTACAGGCCCATTTGATCCTTACAGACATTAATTACACAAAGGTGTCTGCTAATTTTACCAAGCAGGGAGAATTATTTCATGGATTTGCTAATATTTGAAAGACAAAAAATGATTCCCTGTGAAGTCAGGGATAAGACAGGGACAGGCGTTTTGCCATTTCTACCCAGAATGTGAAGTCTTACCCAGAGCAGCACGGCAAGAGAAAGAACTAAAGGCTAACCACGCAGGAAAGGAGGCAAGCATGCTGTGTTTGTAGCAACATGAGTCTCTAAATAAAGTCTGACTCCCAGACTGATAAAACTCATAAGTGAATTCAGTAAGTTTCAAGACACAAAAATCAATATACAAAGGCAGTAGCACGTTTATATACCAACAGCGAACTAGAAGCGGGGGTGGGGGACGGGGGAGATCAAGAAAGCAATCCCCACTGCCAAAACCAACAAACACCAGCAACAAAAAATCCTTACAAGGGACTGGGAAATGAAGCTCAGAGACACCTGAGAGGTACAATACCCTTTCCAGATCCTTAGCACTATGCCATAAAAAGCAAAAACAAAACAAAAAACCCTTAGGCCTACATGTAGCCAAGGGAGAGAACTGTTACAATACTAATTACAAAACTCAAAGAACACTGAGACTATAGTCAACGCAGAAAGACATCCCAGAAAAGCTATGGAGTCAAAGTGTTTCTAAAATGTCCATACTACCAAAGCAAATGTACACAGTCAGTGCAATCTCTACCCAAATAGCAATGGTTTTCTTCCCACAATAAAAAAAGGAAGATGGGAATGGTGTCACATGCCTGCTATCCGGACACTTGGGAACTGGAGGCAGGAAGATCAGAAGGTCAAATATAGCCTTGGCTACACAGTGAGTGTAAAACCAATCTGGGCTAACACAAGGAAGGGAAGGGAAAGAAAAAGCAATCCTAAAATTCATATGGAACCACAGAAACCTGGGTAGTCAAAGTATTTTAGTAAAAAGAAAAGACCAGAAACATCGTAATAACTCATATCTCAAAACATACTCCAGAGAGAGAATAAACAAAACACCATGGTGCTGGCATAGAAGCACACATATTTGGACTAACAGAACAGATAGAGAACCCGGAAATAACTCCAATCTCTCCCTAAGCAATCACTGACAAAAGCACCAAAATCCTACATTAGAGCAAGGACAGTCTTTATGAATGGTGCTGGGAAATTTGGAAACTCATACACAAAACAATTAACTAGACCCCTATCTCTCATCACATAAAAATCAAGTCAAGGGCTGGAGAGACAGTTCAGCGGTTAAGGGCACTGGTTGCTCTTCCAGAGTTCCTGAGTTCAATTTCCAGCAACCATATAGTGACTCAGAACCACCTGTAATGAGATCTGATGCCCTCTTCTGGCCTACAGGGATACATGCAGGCAGACTGCTGTAGAGTTTTGTTTTGTTTTGTTTTTTTTTAAATCAAGTCAAAGTGGATCAAAGCCACCCTAAATGTGAGCCCCCAAACTATAAAACTATTAGATGACCGGGGGGGGGGGGGGTGATCTTTAAGACAATGAATAGACAATGGCTTTGGATATGATTCCCAGAGCACAGGCAACAAAATATAAAAACAGGCAAATGAGGTTTAAATCAAACCAATTAGTTTCTGAACAGACAGCCTGCAGAGTAGGAAAAAATATTAGTATTCAATCAACAAGAGATTAGTATGACTAACCAGAAGAAACAAGAGACCCAACAGAAAAAATAACAGTAATCTGATTTAAAGGGGGAGGGAAGGTTAAACAGACCTTTCTCAAAGGATAAATGACCAATTATATTAAAAAATGGTATAAGTCAGAAGGGAAATGCAAAGCAAACCATAATCAAGTACCATCTGTCATATTCTTGTTAGGGAAGGCCACCATCAAGAATCTAAAATATATCCATGCTGGCAAAGACACAGAAAAAGGTGAACTGCTACGTATCATTGGTGGTAGCGTGAACTTATACAGCATTGTGGAAATTACCATGGAGGTTCCTCAGAACACTAAAAATAGAACTCCCACAATCTAGTATCCCACTAGTTATACACGCAAAGGAATCAAATTAGCCTAAAGAAGAAATGTCTGGTAAACTCCCATGCCTACCACGACACTATTCAAAAAACAAGATATGAAATCAACCAAGGCCTTCACTATATCTGACATCACTACTCCACTCCACTTTTTCCAGACCTGCTTGAAACTCACGATCTTCCCTCTCAGCCTCCCAAATGAGGGAAAATATGAATGTGTGCCATCACACCTGACATCATTTCTCCTTTTAAATCAGATCATTTGGGATTTTGCTCCTGAACACTACTTCTGGATGAAGAGTTGGCAAGAACTTTCCTGTTGTTCAGGTTATCAATTCACCCTGTTGTTTCTGCTTTATAGAACAGTCAAATTTACTTTGAGCTAGTAATTTCACAAATCAGACTCTACTTGAAGAAATGGTGTGAATGCACAGAGGTTTGAGCACAGATGACATTTCTTTAAGTAAGGAACTTAGATGAACCAGTGCTATCATGGGGACCATTAACTGAAACAGGAGTGAAATAGCTGAGGCAGGAGTCAGTATTTTAAGAACTGAGAAACTGAAATCATTGTCCATCTACGCATCGTTCAACAGCATAGATGGGGATCAATGGGAGAAAGAGAGACAAACAGTGGCCGTTTCTCTTTGATCTCTGCTTCTGGCAGCCGCGGGGCAAGGTACTTCCCCACACTGTACATTTCTACCGTGACGCTTTTGTCCTGCCAAGGCACGCTAAAGCCATGGAGCCAGGCAATCACAGACACACATCATTAGCCAGAATAAAACTTTCTTCCTTTAAACTACTAACTCTGCTACTTTTTCACAGCAACAAAAGCTGACATACTAATTTTTCTCCTTTGTCTGCAGAATTTTATCCAGACAAGCCTTTCTGTCTAGGCACAGACCAAATTCACCCTCTTCTCAAGGTCCTTTGATGAGTCCTCCTGCCTGAAACTCTCTTCACACAACTGGATCTCTCAACAAGGATTAGCTTGCCTGGGCCCAACTAAGCAGAAATCTTTTTTCTTTTTTTTTTTTTCTTTTCAAATTAAGTAAGTGGTTTTGGCTTTTTCTATGAAGCCGAGGAACAAAACAGCAACTAACCTAAGGCCACACAGAAAGAAGCAAAGCCAGACTCCAAAAACATGTATGTAAGCACTTAGCAGTTTGGCTCAACAGAGGTAGTAACAGATTTGCTCTAAGGATGGCATGAGACAAGGTAACAATGTCTGACATGTAGTTAACACTTATAAGTTACCTTGTTCTTTCCTACATTAGACCTTTAAGTTCTTTTCTATGGTTCAAGATATCCAATAAGTAAATATCATCCAGTCTCATGTCACAAAAGAGGAGTTTCTGTATGGCAGAGTCATAGCTTACCACAATACTTCCTCATCTATCTATCTCTAAGGATTTTCATGAAAAGACTCCAACTGAATTGTGATGTGTATATAAAGGTGAGGTCCTATTCAACTGTTTCAGCACTTAAATCTCAATTTCCATGGCATTTTTTTTTAAAGTGAGAACAGAGGTATAGAAATTAAAATATTTCATCTCTATAGGAACTTGTCTCTCAAAATTAAGAAATCCTCTTAATCACGTATTCATTGTAATTCAGTAACGTCTCTGTGAGCTACTATGAAAAAGGGACTGTATTATTGATATGAACATAAGAATGGTACAATCCAGATAAATATTATAAAATAAATTGGTTGTCTGGAGAGATGGGTCAATTAAGAGTGCTTACTTACTGCTCTTGGACTGAATAAGTTAGTCCCAGGCTGGCTAGGAACTCAAGATCATCCTGCCTCCGCCTCTCTGCCTCTGCCCCTGTCTGTGTGTCTCTCTGCCTCTGCCTCCATCTCCAGAATGCTAAAATAACAGGTGAACAACACCAAACAACACCAAAGCCTGACTGAGATGTACTTTAGTGTAAAATATATACAGAATATTTAAAATATGTAAAACTTACTACTTTAGTTTTCTATCAGTCAAATACTGATACAGTATTTTAGCTAGGGCTGGGGTGGCTTAGTAGAGTTGACTACAGGCATACACAAGGCTCTTGGCTGCTATCTAGTGCCACAAAGAATTAATTATCGTGGTTTAAAATTTCACCTTTGTTGTTTTCCTTTTTTTAAGGAGCACTGAGAAAAAAATTTAAATATATACACATTTCTGTAACAAAATTTCACAACTTGAGAATTCTTGAAAGCTCAATGACTTTAAGATCTGCCCAAAAGCAACATGCTTATCTGTGTCAGTGTCAGCTCTAAAACTATTTGAGAATGCAAGCAATTGTATTTTATTAAAATTAAATGCTAATTACATCAATAAGCCAATAGAAGAACAATGATAGAAAATTCATTTTACTTTTTCTGTCATAGGGTTAAAAGAGGCACAGCCTATAACATAATATACAAATGTTGAAGGAATAGTCTTCCTTCAGTGAGATCCAAAAGTTGAACGTGGTCACCAGAGTCCCTGCTGTGCTAGGAGTGAAATCTCCTTCTCAGGCACTCTTTTATATATCTCACTGTAACGGTTGAGGGCTAGACTTTTACATACCTTCAACTAGACACTAAATTTAACATAACACAGAAAATTAAGTAATCAAGTTAACAACTTGTGGCAATGTCAGCCACTAAGAGATTAGTTTGGTATTAGAGTTACGAATCACTCGAGATAAAAAGCTGAATTCAATGGGGTCTGATGCATCTAACTACATTTCTTCAAAGGATTACTGGGCTGAATAAACCTGATATAGTTTTCTAATACATACCTTTCAAAGCAAAATGTTAAGGCCAAGGGGAAAAAAAGGTACTAGCCCAGAAGTGTAGTTCTACGTGAAAAGCTGTCACTGTAACAGCATGACAAAGCAAGACCATAAGGAAACAAACAATCCTAGTGTGAGATATAAGTCTCTCACTATGCTTTCATGAACAATCTGAAGGGGAAGAGGCTCGTGGCATTAATAACCTCATGGTTTATGTTCTGTGGTTTGCACATACAATCAGCAAATGGTACACAAGGAGAACAGGCGGAGTCACTAAGAACAGACCAGGGCCTGGGGTTCTTTGGGACTGGGGTTCTAAGGTGGTTGTGTGCCACCCAATAAGGATGCTGGGAACTGAACCTGGGTCCTCTGCAGACACAGCAAGTGCTCTTCATTACTGACCCAGCTGTCTCTTTGTTTTTTAACATTCTGGCTAGATGAACTTCCCAGGATGAAGAGACATGTATAGAATGTGGAGGAGGCTAATCTCTATAGGCCCTGGCTAAGATGGAACTATTCTGACCAGAAGCCTGAAAATGGCAGGTGAAATAAAAGGCAGCGTCTTTCTTCTGTGATTTAGTAGTTTAAGATGAAAGACACAACGTGGAAGAACACTAGTTCCAGAATTGGGATCCAGCATTGACAATCATGTTCAGATTGATTTTTTTTTTTTTTTGGTTAGTTCTAGATTGTATAGCTCAAAAGTCAGCTCAGATGCAGGTTCACAGGTATATCATATATATAAAAGCTGCTTAGCATATATTCTATGAAAGCTGCCTATCTGATGTGTAGCATGGTGGTTACCTTGCTTACCTAGCATTATGCGAGACTTTCAGGGTCTCAATTAAAAAAAGAAAGTACAATACACACACACACACACACGAGCTTAATTATGAGGGGCAATCTCTTATTGAAGCCACCAAAAGTCAGACAAACCAACAGGAAGACAGAACACACATGCATGCTCTCCACTCAAGAGTCTGTGTGTTTATACCAAGAGACACACAGACAGGGATAAGACAAATGATAGATACATAATAATGTTAAATAGAAAACAACTATGGTAAAAAGTTTAAATAGAGAAACCAACAGGAAAAATGTTAGAATGTCCAGTAATAGAGGGGTGACTAAACGTGAACAGTTTTATAGTACAACAATATTCAGTAGTTCAATTCAACATCCTGGGCTGCTGAAATGGCTCAGAGTAAAGGCATCTGCCCACAAGCCTGAGGACCTGAGTTCATTGCCCAGGACCCACGAGGTAGAAGGAGAGAACTAACTCCACCAAATTGTTCTCTGACTTCTACAAATAGACCTCTGCAGGCATGTGTAACACAATGAAGTAATGGAAGCCCGGTGGTGGTGGCACACACACCTTTAATCATGTCACTCGGGGCAGAGACAGGTGGATGGATCTCCAAGTTTGAGGCCAAACTGGTCTACAGAGTTCCAGGACATCCAGGGCTATGCAGAGACACACTGTCTCAACCCCTCCTAGCCCGCCACAAAATTAAGTAAATATAATCAAAATCAAAATACTCCCCAAAAGAGCACAAAATTTTTAAAAAGCTGAAAGGAACTTGGCAAGTGCAACATGAAAAAAAAAAATATATATATACACACACACACATATATATATACACACACATATATGTACGCATATATACATATATATACATACACACATATATATACACACATATATGTGTGTGTATAATTTAACACATTAGTGCAGCATTAATTAAGAATGCATGGATGTACATTAAAGAATGAGAAGTGAAGAGGCTGAAGAGACGGTTCAGTCAGCAGTTAAGAGCACTTACAGCTTTCTGCAGAGAACCTGTGGTCAATCTCACACAGCAACTCACAACCATCTGTAACTCCAGTTCTAAGAGATCTGACGCCCTCTTCTGACCTCATGGGCAGCGCACACACATGGCACACAGACATACATGTAGGTAAAACATCCACACACATAAAGAAATTTTTTAAAAAGCATAAAAGTACCAAAGAATGAAACCTATCAACTTTAGGTAACTATGGTGAACTGGACCTGATCCCTCTGGAAAGTACTGGTGGTTGAGAAATCCACCACCATTCTGTGTTCTAGGAAAGAGATCACTGGAGATGACGGGTCTTTTAATCCCAGCACTTGGAAGGAAGAGGCAGACATATATCTATAGGTCTGAGGTTAGTACGGGTTAGCAGTGAGACCATTTCG
>NW_021604587.1:5060407-5077412 GCF_004785775.1 Grammomys surdaster
GGCAGAGAAAAGGCCCACTGTACTTTTTCTGACAAGAGAGACCTGTTCAGATCCTTCCTCAAGACTCTCTAGGTTACTATTCTTTTTCTTAGAGAAGTTTCTTCATCATGAACCTTCTTTGAATTTGCAACATCCTGAATGAAATTGGTTCCTTTAATGAGTCAGTGCTGTAAGCTCTTTGACACAAGAGTGGGACCCTCCAGGGAAAGAACTAACTATAACTAGGAAGAAGATGTACATTTAGCTTCGGTGATCACACCCCAAACTGTTATTTTTCTTTTGATAAAAGGGATCATTATCCTGTACACTTTATTACTTAAAACACTTCAAAATTACCAATTTTAAAGATTGATGTAAAAAAAGGAAAAGTGATTTGTAGGCAGTAACTGATCCTTTCAGGCAGAGGTTCTCAGTCTTCCTAATGCTTCCTTTAACACAGTTCCTCATGTTATGATGATCCACAATCAGAGCATTATTTTTGTTGCCACTTCAAAACTGTCATTTTGCTACTGTCACAAATTGTTATGTAACTATCCGGAGTGCTATGCAACACCCTACCCCACCCGGCCCACCCCAGTGAAAGGGCTTTACAATCTCCTTTTAACCAGGCACACAAAGGGTGTGGTGGCTTTACCCAGCATTTGGGAGGCAGAGGCAGGTAGGTCTGAGTCTGAGGTCTACAGAGCAAGTTCCAGGATGGCCAGGGCTACACAGAGAAACCCTGTCTCTCAAAAAACAAAGCATGCCCAACCTATTTAGCTGAATTGTTAAAAGTATTTTCCCTAATCACCAAGTGGCAGACTACATTTATAATTCAGTCCAGACTAGTGAGCTCAGTTTGTTGGAGCAAGGTCCCATCTATGCTAAGTTAGATTATGGCATATTCCTTAACTATTTCAGGGCAAAATGACATTCCTACTTCCCAGAGAGCCATAAAACTGTGCTGCAAATGCATTCCTTGGTTAAAGAAAAGACTAGCCAAATCTCCATGTGATGTGTCAAGCTGTACCCAATATAACTGAGCAAATAAACTAGGAATTTTACAGTGAGCTGGAAATCCTTGCACATCTGAGGAAGCTGACACACCCAGTACACACACAGAAATTTTATCTGCCATGTGCAAACAGAAGATACATTTGTCCCCCTGTGGGAAGGGGCTTTTATAGAGACATTTTGGTGATATTTTGTAGTGAGACACTTGAAAACAGGACATCTCATTTTTCTAATTTCAATTTCCTTTATTCCAACAGCTTCTAGAAGACATAATGAGTACCAGGAAGTAATTCTAATTAAAAACAAACTCATATGTTGTTAAACTTTACTCTTCCTACTACCACCCCAAAAAGAGGAAAGGAGGAGTAACTAAACATATTAGCTGACATCTATAATCCCAGCGCTCGGAGTCTGTGTGCAGAATGCCAGGCCACTCTGACCTATATCAAGGCCCCAACTCAAAAATAAAAATACAAAACTAGTGTAGTTCTTGACACCTGTAATCCTAGCACCTGGATTGCCTCAAGTTCGAGTCCTGCCTGGGCTTCACAATGAGTTCCATGTGGTTCTGAACTACAGAGCGAGATCCTGCCTCAGAAAAGGAAACCAAGGAGCTCACCAACAAAACTAAAAAGGTTTCAAATACAGAAAGTGCTAGAATCTGGGATAATAAAGGAAAATCTCAATCTCAATCTCTCTCAATCTCTCTCTCTCTCTCTCTCTCCCTCCCTCCCTCCCTCCTCCCCATCCTGTAATAGCTGGACCGAAGGGACACACTCTATGCTTATAAACCCAAACATAGAAACATCTGTGTTCTAAAGTCTTCATTCTTAAAACAGACCCAGAACAGGTGAACTGGCTCAGCAGGTGAAAGCACTTGCCAGGCAAGTCTAACAACCTAAGTTCAATTCCCAGAGCCCACAGTGAAAGGAAAACTGGATCAGCAAAGCATGGTGGCATTCCTGTACCAAAGTCCTCAGAACATAATGAATATATCAGTACTTGGATGTAAGAATGAACCCACCTTTAGTTTTTATTTCTGCCTCCTCCAAGTACCAGAAAATACAACATTCTTTTTTTTGTTTTCATTTTATTTGAATGTACACTGGACACAGTTAATCTTTAAAACCAAGCTTTTACACGTTTAAAATGTTTGACCCTATTTTAAATACAACGTTTGCATTCTCAACTAAAAGATGTTACATCAGCAGACTGGAGGGCAGACACCAGTCCACTTCACTGAGTGCTCGAGTTTATCAGAACTCAAAACCTTCAGATTCAGTCTTTACTATAAACCAGCATATACACACATTTAAAATCTTGCAGGGGTTCAAGAGACTTCAGGGCTTCAATTGTAGCTCATAGCATTAAACTCATACAAAACTTAATATCAAGACACTACTAAGCATGGTCAGTTTTCAAGAAAATTACCCATTTAATCTAATGAGCCAGCATGCACCTGCAAGCCAATTGCTATATCCTAAGGAAAAACCAAAGTTGTTATTCAGTGAAAACACTCTGTAGACAGAGTGCTTCCCGGCCCACAGATGTAGCAACAGGATAGTATTTCTAGCAGTGTGGCAAGGCCTTGCCAGCAAATCATTGACCAAAAATGGTAACAGTGTGCAGACTACAGTGACAAAATGTTCCACCTGATCGCCTAGTAGAGATACTGTTTTACAACCGATTTGAGTAACAGTTTAGAGATAGAGAAGTTTGTAAATTAAGTAAAATCTCTACCATCTCAATTCAACGAATGTTTCTCCTTTTAAAGGGCTGGAGTAATTAAACGGGCTTTCTGAAAGTTTTTAAATTTGCATTAGGAAAATAACATTATGTCCACGCCTTGCACCCAAAGTCGTGGTAAAGCCATGTTCTCAGGTGAAGGCAAATGTCTAGCATAGATGAATGGACCCGGCAGGGAAGGGTTAAAAGAGCCACTGCCAAGCTTGACAAGCCCAGTGAGAGTGTCACTGAAGCTGATTGCCAGATACGACAAACAAAGCCACGGCAAGGCCACCCGGTTCTTAATCACGCTCGCTAGCAATTACCCCGCCCTCTAGAGTGTTCAATAAAATCCTCCTTTTCCTTCTCGTAGAAAGGGCTGGAAAGGCTCATGGGTCACCGAGCTGGCCTTGGAGAAAACCGCACCCACATGGACGGTCTCAGGTTCGACGGCCCACCCCAGGGATCTACCGACTTCGAGATGGAAGGTAGCGAGGCCGGGCGGAAGCGGATCCCGGGCGGCGGCCTGGAGCAGTGGGCATGATGCCGCCCGGGAGCCGTCTTGGAGCCGTGGAACGCGATCCCTCCCTAGGCGCACGCCCGAGCTGCGGGTCACTCACCATGTTCGCTGCGGCGGACTTCGGGAGGAGAGCTAGGAGCCTGGCAGCAAAGTCTGTGCACCTTCCTCCTCCGGGTAGCAAAAGCAGGAGAGGGAGCGCAGGGCGGACGCGGCAGCTCGAGCTTATTAAGGGCGGGCACGAGTTCCAGTCAGACTGCGGCTGCGCGCGCCCCACGCTCCGCCCGCCGCTGCTACGCAACAGGCCGGCCTTCCCGGATAGGCCCCACCCAGGAGGCCCTGCAGTCTACAGACGGCTGGAAACCTCGCTCCAGTTAGAGGGAGTGCATGGGTGCCCCGCCCTGAGGAGCGCCGGATTGCTTGAAGGGCGGGCACAGGACGCTCCGGGGATCTGGCCCTGCCCTGGAGGCGGGACCATGCGATGCCCCGCCCACCGCGCGGCCTTTGCCCATACATGGAAGTCGCCACCTGGCCAGGTGTGCGCGCCGCCGGGGGCGGGACCGCAGCGCAGGGTGGGCGGGGCGATCGCCGGTGGGCGGGTGCTCTGCTGGGCGAGGACAGCTCTCTAAACGGCTCTCAGGGACCGCAACCCGCATTTTTTTACCTACTTTGGTGCTGTTCCCACCATCCTGTCCTGATTGGTCAGCGCGGCACTTGGGGCCGTCGCGTGAGAGGGAAAAATCTGCACATTTTTCCTCCTTCCTGAGGCGACTGTGGCTGTTCAAAGTGCTGCGTGAGTCAGCGCTTATTCCAGGACTGGAAAACAGGAGTGATTTGTTTATCTTCGGAGCGGGCTGGGAGGAGGCCTAGTGGCCCGCGGGGGTGCGTGGGGGACGCCGCGTGGCCCGGGGCTGTGGGCCCGGCCCCTCCGCTGAGCTTGGGGGTTTCTCACTGGGAAATTGTGTTTTCCTACAGGGCGGTTGCACGGAAATACAGCTTCCAAAGAGCCACCCGCAAGCCCAGCATTGTTTTCTCAGGGTGTTTTTGTGCCTAATAAAAGGAACCAGTAAGACGTGGGATGATCACCTAACTTTTGAACTGAATTTAGGCAACGAGAACATCAGGAGCTCTACAAAAAGTCTTAATTCTCTAAGACTTGGGCAACATGATCATTGTGTTTCTTTGTTTCTATTTTCTGGGCGCCTACATAAAAATTTACCTTAGGTAGCTTTTGTTCTGTCTATGTAGCAAAACGCAGTTCTCTTTAGTTTTTTGTTTTCTTTTGTTTTGTTTTGTTTCTTTCTCAAGACAAAAGGCAAGTCCTGGCAATTCTAATCCCTTACCGCTTTGCCTGGGGTGTTTGGCAGGCTCCAGCATTGGTGTCAGAATCACCTGGAGAGTTTGTTCAAAGATTTCTTAGTTCTGGCTCCGTGCATCTAGAATGTAACCTAAGAATTTGCCTTTTTAGCAAGTCTTTAGTGTTAATAATTGGGGATAACACTGAAGAGAACCTACACCCAGTTGCAGCCCGAACTCTTCAGGTTTATTTTTTTTTGTGGGGGGGAGCGTTGTTTGGGGTTTTTTTGTTTTGTTTTGTTTTGTTTTGTTTTGTTTTTCCTGCTCAGGACTCTGGTCCCACTAGATAAGACTTCTCTCTAGGGCAGAATTGAAGCCATTCATTTAAGGAAGACTGCCCGTTCAACCTCTCATTGGTGTTTCATCCTCCACAGTTATGTCCAAATACAAGAATGTAATCCTACTGTTTACTGCATAAGATTTTCTGTGTCTTCTTCCAGAATCTTAAGCAAGACTCCTCTGCCTCTAGCCTTACTCCCTCTCCTTACGGATTTGCCCAGTAACTGTGTTCCTAACACCTGCCAGCCTGTTTGTTTGTTTTTTGTTTGTTTGTTTGTTTGTTGACAACTTTCCAAGGAATCCGTTTTGTGTCTTTCCATAATTCACTTCATGGAATGCTGGGGGTTGGGAGGGGCACCTTTCCTGGGCTTTCACTGATGTTTTGTGGATATGAACTGGTTTTGTTTTGTTTTGTTTTGCCACTGCTCCTAGATCAGACTGGGAGTCCCAGAAAGACAACAGAAATTTAGGGTGCATTCTACATGAAATGGCCCAGCCCGTCAATATGCTACATGTTTAATAAACGCGTTCCTAAGTGAGCCAGTATCTGAAGATGGTTTAGGATTTATCTGACAAATTAATGTATCTGTTCACTGTAGCCTCAAATGAACTCCCACTGAACTTGAACCCCCACATTTATCGCCAGTTGCTCTAGCTATTTCTATTCCTCCCACCCTGAGAAGGATCAGGTTTTAATAAAATGTTGACCAAACCTTGAAACTTAATTAATTCCCAGTGTGATGTAATCATATTTGGAAGTGGGTCTTTAAGATAGCCAGGTTGTGAGGTCAGAGCTTACACAAGTGGGAGAAGATAGCAATGTATGATAATCCCAGCATTGGGAGGCAGAGGCAGGCAGGTTTATGAGTTCGAGACCAACCTGGTCTTAGTCTACAGAGCAAGTTCCAGGATAGCCAGGACTACACAGAGAAACCCTGGAGTTGGGAGAGTGGGGCAGGGGATGGTTCCTCACCAGACATTGAATCTATTGGTCCCTTGATACTGACTTCCCAAGCTTACAGAATCATGAGAAATTTCTGTTGTTAAACTGTCCGGTTTATGGTATGTCAGTCTATCATAGCAGCTCAGAAAGACTGCAAGACGTAAGAGCACAGCAACTAGGAGACAGGTGTGTTCCATTTTCCTCATTTAGAAAGTGTTTGAGGTACTGAATCTTTGAAAATAGGAGTGATTTCATTTGAATACACTAATATGAGTAACAGAAGAAAAAAATTACACATTAATGAGACCTCAGAGAGCTGTGGATTAATAGTCTGGAGAAAACTCCTATGCCAGGGGTCATGACCCTGTCAGAACCTAAAAGAAAACTGTTTTAATCATGCTGTTATTTTTCCAATACAAATTCATAGCTCCCATATTCCCTGCTTATTTATATCTGTAGTCTTTAAAAATAATATTAGTCACATGAGTAAAATAAATGTATGTTCTCCCTAGGGAAGATTTTTAACTGCAACAGAAGGACCCATGGGCACTTACTATTCCTTCTACTCTTAGTGTCCTCAGAGGAACCACTGGTGTGGGCGCTGCTTCTGCCCTTTTTTAAATACACCCTGTGTGTGTTTGCTTTACATTGGTATTCTGATGACTAGTTTTATGCTGGGTGTAAATGTTCTATAGCTTGCTTTATGCAACTAATGATTGCCCTGGTGACCTTTGCTTATCATTACTTGCAAGTGCTATAAACATGACTGTCCATTTATTATTGACTCTTTTCCCACTGATAGCCATCCAGATAATTCCCAGTGTACAGTCATCACCAACAGTGTTCAGTGACCAGCCTATTACTCTTCCTTGTATATATCTCAAAAGGACCAAATAAGGGAATCTCCTATATGGTTTGAGGCTAGCCTTAAGTCCAAACTCCACAAAGTGTATGTGGAAATAATTGTACTGTTAGTGGTTTTCTTTTGCAATATAAGGTGACAACTTGATCTTCCATATATAGTATTAGTGAAAGAATAAATGAATGAATGAATGTAGATTGCTTGTAGGTTTTTTGTTTTTTTTGTTTTGTTTTGTTTTTTTAAAGTTCTATACTGCAAAGACTTCAAAAGCTAATGATGTGGCTTAATGATAGGGCAGTTCACATTCATGAGACCCTGGGTTCGGTTCCTAGCATGTGGAAAAAAAAGGTGTAAGCTGTTATGAATTTTGATAGGTGAAACATACTTTACATATCAAAGAAGTTCAGAGACAATTAGTTCCAAGTTGGTGTTTTGATTTGTTTTGCTGAGAAGGTAGATCCCTTTCCCAGAGTCACCTAATGATCTAGAAATAGCTAGAGCACCAGCTATCACTTCTTCCATTTTCTTGATGAAAAGAAGGAAGAATGTGAAAAGCTCATTTGTTTCATTTTTAAAAAAAAACTTCCCAGAATTTCTGCTTTCACTTTCATCAATGAGATGTTTCCTGAGGCCTGGCCAGCAGTGTGCTCAGCTTAGAAACAAACGCCAAGGAAAATGGATGTTGGGAGATAAGTAGAGTGACTGCCACAGATGGATACTATTTGGGTCTACAGAGAAGGCAAGGTCAAGAGGAAATCCTTAAAAGCCCAAGACCTCAACCATCGGGGGACATGAGCGATCATAAATTGACTAATCTGTTTTTTTGTTTTGTTTTGTTTTGTTTTTGGGTGTTTTTTTTGTTGTTTTGGTTTTGGTTTTGGTTTTAGTTTTGATTTTTGGTTTTTCGAGACAGGGTTTCTCTGTGTAGCCCTGGTTGTCCTGGAACTCACTCTGTAGACCAGGCTGGCCTTGAACTCAGAAATCTACCTGCCTCTACCTCCTAAGTGCTGGGATTAAAGGTGTGCGCCACCACTACCCGGCTTTTGTTTTTAACATGATGAATTATTTGCTGACAAAAAGATTGAAGGAAGCTGTAGAAGATATGTTGTGAATGTAATTTATTGGGCATGAATAAATGATAGAAAGGAAGAGATAGATAGATAGATAGATAGATAGATAGATGATCTGTCTTGAAGACTGGCAGTCCTAAGGCTTTGGCATCTCTTGGTCTTTACAGGACGGTAAAAGTCACTCTTCGATGTTAAGCATTGAACAGATGTATGTGTTTTTAGATAACAGTGTGCTACTACCAGGACAAGAGGGAATAGAATGTGCTGCAACAGACGTGACCACTGGTTCTTATCCCCTCCTTGGCCAGGTATCCCTCTGTGGTTTTGTTTTGGGTTTTTGTTGTTGTTTTTGTTTGTTTGTTGCAGTTTCTAAGTTTATTGGATCACTCGGCTGTTAGTTTTCTTCTTTATTGACTGTCTGTAAATTCTGAATGTGGTAGCAGGGACACAAGTTACCAGAGTAGTCATTTATGATCGCTCATGTCCCCCGATAGTTGAGGTCTTGGGCTTTTAAGGACTTCCTCTTCCCCTTGGCTTCCGTATAGACCCAAATAGTATTTACCTGTGGCAGTATATGGCTTGTTTGGTGATTCCTCAGCTCATTACATTTTCTGGACAAACATACATTGATATGGACCATACTTATTTCTTTGGCCAAGACTTGTCAAACTTGTCATTGTGCAAGAGGTACATGCTTCTTAAAGCCTGCTCTGGTGAGTCTGCTCATGGACACTGATGGTGTATTCTCAAGTCTCTACCTCCTTGATAAGTAAACATTTTTTTTTTCTAATCATCCTTTGTGGGGCCATCAAAATGCAACCAACAGGGAGGCTTCTGCCTAGCCTATTATGGGTTGGTCTGATGCTGCTTGTATTGTAATGCTAAATGCTGGCCCCCAAGGCCTAGTTGCTCCCAGAAAATCTGTTCCTGCAATGTGACCTTGCTTGCCCATTAATTTAAAACTATTAGTTAAGTAAAGAAATAGAAGCCCCTGATTGAGATTAAATATATTCTACAACACTGGCCCAAATTGGAAAGGAAAGACACAAGGGATTGTCACTACTATGATCTTTATAAAAAACATTAAACCTCCCCTACTCTAGAAAGATTAATTTTTTGTGCCAACTCTAGAAACTTGTTTATAATCCCTAGATCATCAGTTGTTTTTTTTTTTTTTTTTTTTTTTTTGGTTTTTGGTTTTTGAAGACAGGGTTTCTCTGTAAGATCATCAGTTCTTAACCTGTGTGTGTTGATCCTCTGGAGGGCAGTGACCCTTTCACAGGGGTTACATAAGACCATCAAAAAAACACAGATACTTACATTACCATTCATAAACAGTAGCACAATTACAGTTATGAAGGAGCAACATAAGTAACTTTATTGTTGGGGTCACCACAACTTGAGGGGACTGTATTAAAGGATTGCAGCATTAGGAAGGTTGAGAACCACTGCTCTAGAACCCACGTGCCCATTGCCCTGAAGAACAAGTACTTAAGCTAGGGTTCCAGGAAACTATGGGAAATGTTCTAAAAAGGAAGCCCTGTGTAGGATTCCCAGACCAAAATTGGTGTCCTGTTGCTGTGCTTATAAGTTTAAAAACCTCCCAGGGCCAGGATGTAGCTCAGTTGATAGAATGCTTGCCTAGAATACAGTAAGGCTAGGCTGACTCCATGACAGGCTTCAAATTGGCCATTCAGGAGACTAGGACTAAGAACTAGACAAGTCCAGGCAAGTCAGTTACTAGGAGAAAAAAAACAAACAAACAAAAAAAACAAAAAACAAAACAAAAACAAAAACCTGGACTTCAGACAGCTAGTCAGAAACTGCCCTGCCATCAGAAGCTGCCCCACCACCTGGCCTGAAGCAAGGGCAATGGGTCAGCAACAGTTCCCAGCCTCCCATTCCCTGTAATGGTTCTGGAATGTCCCTAGAGATGGAGCAAGGTAAAGATCACCTACTGGAATTCCCCTAATGTGCTTTAAATTGGGCCTGCGAGCTCATTTGGTTGTCTCCATCTTAGAATGAGAGACCCCAGCATGCTGGACTTCTGCAGAATAAAACACTCTTTGCTTTTACATACTATTTGAGTTTGAGGTATCATTCTGGACTTCCATAGAATAAGACACTCTTTGCTTTTACATACTATTTGAGTTTGAGGTATCATTCTTTGATGAATCATGGACCTTTACAACAGGAAGTCCTGGGTTTGATCCCCAGCAGTGTTGGGGGTTAGTCTTGTGCACTGTCTACTCAGTTGCTGACTTCTGTACTCAGAGATTTGGTTACAGTCAGAATTCTAGCATCGTAGTAATTATTAAACCATCTCCTGGTATCTATTGTGTGAAAAATGTTCCCCAATTATTGTTGATTGGTTAATAAAGAGATGATCAGCCTATAGCTGGGCAGAGGAGATAGGAAGGCTGGACTTCTATTCCTAGTCAGGGGTCCCAGAGGGAGAAAGAAGAGATGAATCATTAGGAAGAGAAGAGGTGGCCATGAGGCAGAGAGTCCAAGAGGAGTCCTGATGAGATGGAGCTTAACACACACATGGAGCTTAACAAGCCAGGGAGAAACTCGACTGAAGGCAAAGGACCACTCGGCTGGGTATAAATACATAGAGGATTAGGATAGATGAATATCTGCCCAGTCATAATGCTTAAAGCTTGCATAAACTTAATGAGTCTTTGTGTCAATTGTTTTGGAGCTAGAATGGAAACATGAAGTTTTTATCTTTACGACTACACAGCAGCACATAAACAGGACATGGTAGAGCACACCTGTAATCTTAGTTCTAGGGAGGTAGAGGTAGGCGGATCAGAGGTTCAAAGCTATTTTTAGCAACATAGTAAGTCTGAGGTCAACCTGGGCTACATGAGAAAAACAAACAAACAACCCAAAAAACAAAACTTAACAAACCTTTATGGAGTACTTAAAAGGTATGCTTGGTCTCAACAATACACACAGGACTGTAGTTTGTATTCATTCACGCAGCAGTATATCTTGGGTTGTGGGGAAACATTCATCTTTGTTATCTTCCTGTTTTTCCTTAAGCATACTATGTTCATTCTATAGATTTGATTCAGTAGTTGCCTTTCTGAAGAAAGATAAGGCAGGAAAGGTTCATAAAGGAACAAATAAAGAAATTGAATAATTGGTTTTGGGATAAGCTCTCCAAAATGCAGAAGAGCTCAAGGGTTAGGTACAGTCACAAATTATAAAGTCGGGCTGGAGAGATAGCTCAGTGGTTAAGAACACTGACTGCTCTTCCAGAGGTCCTGAGTTCAATTCCCAGCAACCACATGGTGGCTCACAACCATCTGTAATGGGGTCTGATCTGATGCCCTCTTCTGGTTTGTCTGAAGAGAGCAATGGTGAATACATAAAATTTAAAAAAAAAAAAAACAGATTATAAAGTCCTGGATTGGAATGAAGGGAATAACAGTTCTGTGGGAAATTTTAACACATAAAATTGTAAATGCTCTCCTAAAAGCTCAGAGGTAATTTTAGGGGAAGCAGAACTATTTGATATGGTCGGTAAGTGATGCCAAAGTTGAAAGAAAACGAAATGGCAAGTGGAGAGAAGAAAGAATTGTTATAGCAACAGCCCAGGCATACTGAACTCTCTGGTGGAGAGCCCATTTTCCCTGCCTTACTGTTCTTTGTTTGTGTAGCCTCCCATACTGGGATTACAGGGCAGGAATCCCTCAGAACCTGCAAAACATCCATCCTCTTGGCTATCACACTGGATCTCACCCCGGCTGTGGGAAGTTGATGTTAACACTTGCAGGCACACCGCATTGGCCGAGAGCTTTCCCTCTACCTCTCAAGACTCAATGGTTAGATCCTGAGGGAGAACTGGAAGTCATCTGGCAGGAACAGGACCTCCTAGTTGAAGTGAATGGTTGAGGCTCTAGACTCATCAGTGGCTTCCCAGCCTAGAACATCCATCCCCACCTGTCTTCCCTAGGAGTAGCCCCATTTCTCATAAGTGTGGGTAGGTGAAGATCCTAAGACACTCGTGACTGTACTCGTCAAAAGAAAGATGGAAAAGAAGTTCAGGCACAGTGATAGACGGCAAGGTAATAAACTCAAGCAGAGGCAAGATGTGAGCTTAGCAAGCATTCTCGGAGAGGCTGGGAGAGTTGTAAGAAGTTGAGGACAGAAACACCTTTAGACCAGCAGATGGGCTGATGTAGCTTTCCACTCAAAAGGGTGGTGAAAGATGAGGTCAAGGAGCTAACTTGGAAGGCAGCAAAAAGACGAAGACATGAAGGAAGGAGAGAAACCAGCCAAGATCTATGTAAAGGGATCCAGCCAAGTGACTTCAAAAAGGGGGTAGCAGATGTTGAACGAAATACTATGAGGATGACCCATCTGCTTTTCAAAACAAACTACTTCTTTTATCACTTCAGTATTTGTTTTGTACCTGGAATGTGCCTGCTCTGTCTAGAGGCTGGAATGATACAAGGTTTCTTCCACTCTGACTTTTCACTGTATCAAAGTTCAACAAATAACTAAGCCAGAAAGTCCAGGATTGTGGGTAGAAAATGCACCATTGATAAAACTCAGGTGGGTGAGAGACGAGGGTGACAAAGAAGTTCTATTTAATGACACTTAAATGCCATGAAGGACACAGCCATGTAAAGATCTTTGGGGAGGGGACATCCTAGATGGAGGAGGAAGCCCTTGTTCAAAGAAGAGAAGGAAGACAGTGGCTAGGGGCTGATTAGCTGGGGTGTGTAGACCCCAGTGAGGCCAAAGGTGACCATGTAGGGCTGTGTAGATGTGGTGAGGAAGTAGAAGGGTTAATGAAAACTGCTGAGGCATAGCCTCAGTGGTACCCTGTGTATTTATAGTTATATTATCTTCTTTTCATATTGTTCTTTTTATACTCAGGTTTTAGTTGCATGCAATATAATTGGAAAATTATGGCATTTTTATTACACATATTTTGTAGTGAGAATTTTGGTTTCTTTTAAAAAAAACAGATTATAAGAATATGTTTTCGTTTTAATCCCAGTTGTGGGATTAAAACTTTGCAGCAGCTGACTATGATTTGCCTCAATCTCTGGCAGGAATGTGGTTTTACCAGCTGCAAATAGTATCTGGGAGTGTGTGATGTTTGCAATTCTAGGACTTTTCAGAGGCTATATAAATGCTAGAGCCCCTGAGGGCTGTTGGCTGGTTGGTGGTCAGATGCAATTGGTTGTGGTTCTAGTCGTGAACAAAGACATGAGAAGAAGAAACTATGATAATCCTGATGAAGAAGACCAAACTTGCCCCAAGGAACTCAACACCCCTAAGCAGCAGGAAGTAGCCTGAGGATAACAATGGCCCCTTTCCCCTCTATGCTTTTTTCTCTCCTACCTAGTATTTGGGGATTGAAAGGGAAAAAAAACGGTAAACAGTTGGAGAAGAATGGAAGAAAGAAGAAGCCACAAAGTAACTGGCCACATATTTCATGTACCTTGTTCCTATTTTCCCAGCACTCTGTCTTGCTACCCCTTTTATAAGTCTTGCTTGTCTCCTTTCTTCCCCTAAATCACCTCCTTTCTGCTTTTATATCACACATATATATGCATGTACACACACACATGGGGGGGTGTCTACGTTTTGCACATAAGAGGGAGCACAGACTTTATCTACTCACATTACTTTCTGTTGCATCGGGTTGAACAACTTTCTCTTGTATTCAGCCATCTTCGGGATGGGGCATGGTGGTGTATATGGTGGTATGCTTGTTATCCCAGTATTCAGAAGACTAAGGCAGAAGGACCGCAAGCTTTGGGTCAGCCTTATAGCAATATCCTGTCATATATATATATATTTGACCTACAAAAACAAGGATTTCTTATGTTCAATCTCATAACATACTAGCCACGTAGGAGTCTGGGTAGTCCAGTCTAATATTTTTAAAGGGCTGTTTTCATCTTCCTAGTGTTTATTATTGCTAAATGTTTCCCCTATGAAAGAGAGAAGCCAAGTACTAAAAAGAAAAGGCTTGTATTTGGAGGCAAAGCAAGGACCTTGTTTCCTTCCTAATGGCATATCCCTTTAACACTTTCTGACTTTGACCTGGAAATGTTTCCTGGAGTCCCACTATGTGCCAACTGTGGCTTTGTTAGCCAGAAGCATGAAGATGAATAAGTCCACAAGGAACTGTCAGGCAGCAGCAGATCAAAGGCAAGAGAGGTTGAGCTCCCTCGGAATTGTTCTAGATCCTAACCAATTGGGCAGATTACATCAGGCAAACGTTATGCCACTGACACCTGGCCAAATGTTATCAAGTCTTAAGGCAGCAAGCCATCCACAAAGGGAAACCATAGAGTTGGCCTCTGTGTCTTCTCCTTTATATTGGCCAATGTGACTATAAAAGAGACAGCTGCTGGATTCACTGAGAGGTGGAAGTTTGTAGGAAGAGAGCACAGGTGTACTCCTATCAAGAAATTAGACCGTATGCTCTAAGACATCTTAATGTAGAACTGAACAAGGCTTATTTTGTATGTGTGTCGGTCTTCTTTGGGTAAGGGCTGCTGTAGTTTACTTCCTGGATGTCCCATCTGGGCATGAAAGGAGTGGTGCCAAATAATGACTCAGTCAAGGAAATTCAGGTCTTCTCAAGGAGGAAACACAGTTACAGTCAAAGAATCCTCTTCCAGAAACAGTCAGAGGGCAGGGACTGCATAGGAGATTTGAATGCCACTTACTTCCCGGGCCTTGCTTTTATCACAAGGACTCCCGTATTTTACCTCTAGACCCCAATCCTGTTAGTCTGGAGATCATAGGCTTTGGTCTTGGTTCTACCCTGTTAGCCTGCCCATGATGATATCTGTGGGAGCACCTCTCTAAAACCTCCTTTTCCTCAGCTGAAAAATAAAGGTGTTAATAATATTAAACAACTTCTTTGGCTATCAGATGCAATACTTGCCCTCTATAAAGCAGTGGCTCTCGACTTTCCTAATCCTGCAACCCTTCAATACAGTTCTGCACATTTTGGTGACCCCCAATCATAAAATTATTTTCATTGGTACTTCATAACCATAATTTTGCTACTGTTATGAACCATAATGTAAATATCTGTGTTTTCTGATGGTTTTAGAGACCCCTGCAACAAAAGGGGTTACTACCCACAGGCTGAGTACCACTCCTATAGCTGTTTTATTGAGAATGGAGCTGGAACTCAGTGGAAGAGGTCACATTTAGCTCATGTGAGGCAGACTCTGGGTTTGATCCTCAGCACCAAAATAATTAAAATAAATATTTAAAAAATATTATTGAGAATTTAACCTGGTCTTAGTAATTTGTATTTTATGCTAGCCATATGAAGATGGACAGATTTTCATTTATAAACTCTAAGACGTGGGCACTAGACATAGTGGCTGTTGTTGTTTGATTGATTAGTTTTTTTGAGATAGTGTTCTGTAACCTAACTTGGCCTGAAGTCACTGTGCAGCTGAGGGTGGTCTTGATCTTGAATTTCAGATCCTATCTGCCTAGTGCTGACATTGCATGCAGGTACTATGCAAGGAGTGCTGGGTACTGAAACCCTGGTGTCATGCATGCTATGCTAGCACTCTACCATCAGAGCCCTATCTCCACTCCTTCCTTTAAAAAAATAAAAATATACCCAATCACCCACTGTACTGTTTATTAATGGGGTTCCCTATGCATGGGCCAAACAGTATTAGGCTCACACATTTTCATGATATGCAAATGAGGCAACAGGCCATGCATAAGGATGATCCGGTCCAGTTTTCATTATTTTTTTAGATCACTGGGGAGAGAGGTGCCTGGTTAGTGAATGGAGGCTCAGCCTCTCAGAGGTGAGCCTCTCCCAAGATTCTCTGTGCTGGAGGCAGGAGGAATCACTAGCTCATTTTGTTCTGGATCCTGTGGAAAACTAACTCGCCTGCCCTTTAGCCAGTGAGTCACTTCCTCCCTACCAGCCTCTGAAGTCTCCTTCCTTGCCCAGCCCAGTTCAGAAGCTTCAGACGACTGCAGGGTGGAAGGGTACTCCTGGCAGTGAGCACCCAGACTTTGCCTCTTCAGAGATGGATCCTCCAGGCAGAAGTGCGAGTGTGCTCCAACAGAGGCTGAGGGTTGGACTCTAGGCTTTCTGTTTCATCCTTTTCATTTTAAACAACTTTAAGAAAGAGACGTCCGTAGAAGGTGCTGTGGGTGCAGGCTTCATTTATGACTCATGGAAATTTCTAAAATGATAAATATTGGCTCCAAAGCAGCCTGACCTAAGAAACACTCCATTAGACCAGATGCCATGGTTACAAGAAAGAAGAGCGTATTCAAAAAATAAACTGTGGTCCACTTCCAGGCCATCAGAGAAGAAAGCTAGGCCTGGCTTCTCAGCCTTCCTGGCAGGTCAGTGCTCTGTCGGATTTTCCTGAGACCTGACACTTCCCTCCGAGTTGGTTGCAGTGTCTTTCTGGCCAGGAAGATATTTCAAATAGTTTGAATTCTATACCTAGTCCAGATTCTTTTTACCTGATATAATGAAAATATTTTACCAATCATAAAAATTAATGAAAGTGAAAATAAAAAATACGTTCCCTTCAGGAAAGGAAAAAAAAAAAGAAAGAATATTTTCCTTGTTGAAAACATTGACTCTCTGTGTGTGAAAGAAACTGGGCTGCAGAAAAGCTAAGAATCTGGACTAGCAACCTGATCCAGAGATGCCCCAGCCCAGGTCCTGCTAACCTGAGTTTTTACTGGTAATAAAGGAGCTTTGGTTTATCATTCCATCAGCTGCCTGTATTTCCTAAAGAAGATATCATATGGAAATTTTACACCCAGTGAAAGGCTGATGAAACACTCAGGAAGATTGTAACAAATGTCTACAGCCTGCTTTTCAGCTGGCTTGTCCTGTGTGATAGGTTAATTAACAGAACTGCCTTGCTGGTCAGCAGTGTTCCTTACAATTAGATGCCAAGTACATACATGTACACATATATACACACATAAACAGCCACTCATACTCACATACTACACACATACTCACATCCACATCCACACATGCATGCAGAAGCATAATACTCACACCAATATACCACACACGTGCACACATAAACACACATACCCACATAAACATATACAGTCTAGAGTCATGGTGAACATAGGGTAAGGAGGATTAGTGGCCAGTGTGCTATTTTTTAAAAAAATTTTACTTAACACACAATTATGCTTTTTCTTTTTTCTTTCTCTTTCTTTCTTTCTTTCTTTCTTTCTTTCTTTCTTTCTTTCTTTCT
>NW_021604587.1:5077422-5104835 GCF_004785775.1 Grammomys surdaster
TTTCTTTCTTTCTTTCTTTCTTTCTTTCTTTCTTTCTTTCTTTCTTTTTTTGAGACAGGGTTTCTCTGTGTAGCCCTGGCTGTCCTGGAACTCACTCGGTAGACCAGGCTGGCCTATGCTTTTTCTTTTTATTGAAAGTATAAGGAGCTGAAGAGATGGCTCAGCGGTTAAGAGCACTGACTGCTCTTCCAGAAGTCCTGAGTTCAATTCCCAGCAACCACATGGTGGCTTACAACCATCTGTAATGGGATCTGATGCCCTCTTCTGGTGTGTCTGAAGACAGCTACAGTGTACTCACCTATATAAAATAAATCTTAAAAAAAAGAATATAAAAAACAGAAATAGGTTTTTTTCCATATAATATCTTTATTATATCTTGATTATGGCCTCCCCTCTCTCTGCTTCTCCCAGTTCCTCCCAGTTTCCCTCCCATCTCTTTCCCATCTCTTGTTAGGAAACATGCTCTATGCTTATGTATGGTGTAATGGTGAAATCAGGATACTTGACTTTTTCACCACCATAGTTTCTTTAATGGTGAGAATGTACCCAGTTCTAGATACTTTGAAGTGCACAGTTGAACTCTGGATTCTAATCACCCCTGTGTCTGATAGCGCTTGAGAGCTTACTCCTCACGTCCAGCTGAGGCTTTACAGGTAGAACCAGTCTTCCTGCATTCCCTCTCCCGCTCGCCCTCCCATCCTCTGCTAACCTCCATTCCATCTTCTGTTCCCACCAAATCTGTGTTTATTAGAATCCACACATGAAATAAATGATGTGCTACTTGTCTTTCTATGTCAGGTTACACAAATAGCTTCCAGGGAGAGTGAGACAGGATGATCACCAGCTCTGCCAGACCAGCCTGGGCTACACGGCAAGACATCTCTAAATGGACCGGATGGCCACTGAGATAGCTTAGTGAATAAATGCATTTGCATCATAAACTCAATTCCTAAACGAAACGGTTCTACAAAGTTGTTTTGGGACTTTCATACACATATCCCCTCACACATAAAATAATACATTTCTCAGAACCTGGCATAATGGCATGACATACAGCTGTGGCCTCACCAGGACAGTACCCTAGTTACTAACCAGCCCACTCTGCCCTTACAGTGGACTCAACAAATGATTCAAATAACCCAACAACAGCAAAATAGGTCAGGGGATCGTGAAACCTGTAAGGATTCCAGGACTTAAAGGAAGGTGTAAAATATAAAACTTCCCAAGTCTTACTGTTTACTTCCCACCGCCCCCCCCCCCCCCAGGATGATGGACTTCCCTTCAACAATACAGAAGCCATGTTGGGACAGAGGTAGAGGCTCTGAGTAAAAACTCCAGAACATACTGAAGGGAGGTTGGAGATAAAGGCTACATTCGTTCCTTTATAGACGCCCTGGGGTGCCAAGGACCTGGGTGGTACATGATCTGGAATACCAGTGTGGTCTGGGAAGGGGGAAACAATGACTGCTTTCTGACCCAGCAGCTGGGAAACTTATCTCAAGTTCCATTTAGGAGTCAAATGCGTCAGTGGCCCATGGCGTGGCCCTGGCTCTAATGCTAAGCAGGGCTTCGCCTTCAGGCCAGCCCCTCACTTTACCATCCTTGACTTCTCATCTTATATTAATCAGCGTTGCAACCTGCTGGGAACACAGCACTCCCCACCCTCCAGGCAGTGACAGGAGTGTCCCTGCAGGTAGCCAAGGTGATGCTGGCAGCTGCACCAGCAGCCGTTTGATGGTACTGGCAAGAGTGGCTTGCTGTCTGCCAAGAGAGAAGGTTGGGCCCTGGGCCAGGAGGCAAATAGACCTGAGAAAATCTACAAGTTGAACTAAATGACATTAACAATACACTTAGATTGGAAATCATTTGGGTAGATTTTTTTTTCTGGTTCTAAAAACAACGCTTATTGCATGACTAAGCCTCATGCATTTAGGGTTTTCATTAATACGTGAAGATCAATGGAGATAATACAGACTCTGTGGACCCTTCAGATGCCAAGCAACAGATAGCAAGCTATGGTATATGTCTCAGTGCAGAGTACACAAGAGTGCCTCGTGGGGGCTGTCTAATGTATGTATGCACGCCCATGTGCTCACTTGCTTGCTATGGGAAGACATGGATGTCAGAGAACAAGTTACAGGAGTTGGTTCTCCTCTTCCGTCATGTGGATTCCAGGGATTGAACTCAGGTCATCGATTTTGGTAGCAAGTACCCGAAGAACCATTTTGGTGGCTCTCATGGTGCCTTTCTTTGGCCATGCCTATGTCCTTCCTCAGCTGATTGCCTTTAGCCCATCAGCTCGCATGCCCTCCGTTTGTTCAATTCTGTCACTACACTCTTGTCAGTGGAGATTAGCTTTTGTTTCACTAGTATAATTTTTTGGAGGATGTCTTAGTTAGGGTTTCCATTGCTATGAAGAGATACCATGGCCGAGGCAACTTTATAAAGGACAACATTTAATTGGGGCTGGCTTACAGGTTCAGGTGTTTAGTCCATTATCATGGTAGGAAGAATGGCAGTGTCCAAGCAGGCACAGTGCTGGAGAAGGAGCTGAGAGTTTATCTTGTTCCAAAGGCAAACAGAAGAAGACTGTCTCACTGTCGGGTCCTCCTAGGAGAAGGGTCCCTTCCACAAAGGGCAGAGCCTGAGCACAGGATCTCAAAGCCCAGCTACACAGTGACACACTTCCTCCAACAAGGCCACACCTGTTCCAACAAGTCCACACCTCCTAATAGTGGAATTTCCCAAGAGCCAAGCTTTTTCAAACCACCACAGAGGGCTTTTTAGTTTTTGACAATTTCATATATGTAAACATCCAACCCCAACTCCCTGTTTCAGTTCCTGAAGCCCCCCAGTACTTCTTCCTCCCACCTTCACAATGGCTTCCTCCTCGTCTATAATGTACTGACTGAAGTTTGAATGAGCATGGGTATGAAACTCTTCTTCAAAGTAGTAGTAACCTCCCAACAGCCACGCCCTGGAAGGACACTGACTCCTCCTACCACACCAATTATTAGCAGCAGCCAATTGCTGATAGCTCCACAGGGGAGGAGTCTCATGGGCCCCTCTCCCGTTCATACTGGAATGCTGCTAGCTTGATCTCCTGCAGGAAACTACAGCTTCTGAGGCTTCACGAGGACATGCACTGTCTGGAAGGCAGCATTTCATATTGGAGGGTTGTTCTGGTTGTTGAGTATATCAGTAGTTTGTTCCTTTTTATTGCCAAGTTGTATTCCATAGAATGAATGTGCTATAATAGCTTAGCCATCCATTGAAGAATATCTGACCTGTACTGGACTGACAGAAGACTAGGCCTATCAACATTCAACCAGGGATAGGAGAGGGAATCATGGGACCATTATGTTCTAAAATATTGGCTACTGATGGATCTGGAGGGAATACATCTTTTTCTTCAGTTGAACTACCAAACCCCAAGTCTGAAGTCACATAGACAGCCTTTGCTAAAATCAGTGGGTCATAAAACAAAACAACCTGAATGTGGGAAAGGGATGTGTACAGAGGCGGGTAAGAGAGAGTGGGCGTGAGGGTCACCAGAATGCATTTTTACACATGTGCAAAATTGTCAAAAGCCAGGCAGTGGTGGCGCTCGCCTTTAATCCCAGCACTTGAGAGGCAGAGGCAGGCGGATTTCTGAGTTTGAGGCCAGCCTGGTCTACAGAGTGAATTCCAGGACAGCCAGGGCTACACAGAGAGACCCTCTCGAAAAACCAAAAAAAAAAAAAAAAAAAAAAAATTGTCAAATTTAATTACTAAAAAAGAGTATCTGACTTACTTCCACTTACCATCTACTACAAATAAAACTACAATTTAAAATTGGGGAGATATACGAGCTTAATTAGCCTACAGTCTCAGCATTAAGAAGGTGAGCCAGTAGGATTATGAATTCAAGGCCAGTGTGGGCTACGGAGGGAGGCCCTGTCACAAAACAAAAACTCCCAATCCACAGAAAAACAAACATGAAAATTATGTTTCTATAAAAGAATCTTTAAAATGAATGATAAGGAATATTAAAGTCTCCTATTGTTCACCTTATCACCTTTTAATCTTATAATTTGAAATGAGTTTTCAAACATTTAATTACATGCATATAATTGGAGGATAGCTTTTCAAAAAATGTTATTTACTAATTTCACATCTGTGTTTCTGGACATATGGGCACAAACTGCTTTACTGTAAATGACTCTAACAACTTCTGCATTACAGAATATATGCAAACTTAGCTCCTAACACTTTTTGCTTTATTTTGTGCGTTTGTTTCGGGGGGGGGGAAGGGGTTCACACCACGGCACATGTGTGGAGGTCAGAGGACATCATGTAGGAGTCAATTCTATCCTTCCACCATGTGGGTCCCAGGGATCGAAGTCCTTCATCAGGCTGGGCAGCAGGGACCTTTGCCCACTGAGTCTTCTCACTGGCCTAATTTAACTTTGAAACCTAAGATAAACCACCACTGTGAACGCTCACCTATACTTCCCCTCTCAGACGACATTGGTGAACAACTCGTCCACATCCTTGCTGCTGCTGGATATCAGCTTTACACATTGGTCCAGTCCGATGAGTGCAGAACGATGCTCTCCGATGACTAGTAATGCTAGTTTACTTGCTATCAACATCTTTAATTCCATTTTCCTGAAAATGACATAGTTTCTCCTTAGAAAGAAAAACCCATTGTGCATATGTATCACATTTACTTTATTCGTTCACCTGTGGCTAGGAATTTAGGTTGGTTCCAGAACTTGCCTACTGGAAACAGCACCACACTAAGCATGGTCTGTCTCTGTGGTGTGTTCCTGTGTATCAGTGATGCTAGTCTATAATTATTCTCCTTCTTTATTCTCCTCCTTCTCCCTCCCCCCACCCCATATGTGTGTGTATGTGTGTGTTCGGTTTTTGTAACAGGCTGATACCTGCTTCATAAAAACCTGTTTGGTCATGTTTCTTGCCTTTTATTCTATGGGAAGATTTGAGGAATATTGTTCTTAACTGTCTGACTGACCTCTCCAGTGAGTCCATGCAATCCTGAGCAGCTTTGGTAGGAGGCTCTAGTACTGCTTCCGTCTCATTGCTTGTTCCAGGGCTGTTTGAGTTGTTTATTTCCTTTTGGTTTAATGTTGGTAAGTCATCTGTGTCTAGGGATCTGTGGATTTCTTCTAGATCTTCTAACTTATTGAAATACAGATTTTTAAAGTATTCCCTAACTGACCCTCTGAATTTGACAGCTGTTTCTTATGATGTAATGCTTGTGATTTTTAATTTGTGTCTTCTTTCTCTTTTTTGTTAGTTTAGTTAAGGGTTTGTCAACCTTGATTTCTTCTCAAACAAACAACTTTATTGCATTGATTTTTTTAATTGCATTTTTTAAAGTATCTATATCATTAAGTTTTGGCCTGATCTTTATTATATTTTTCCCATCTACTAACTTTGAAGGTTTTTTTTCCCCCGTGTTTCTAAAAACTTGAGGTTTATTACTGGATTGTCTTATTTGAGTCGTTTATCACTGGATTGTCTTATTTGAGTCGTTTATTACTGGATTGTTTTATTTGAGTCATCTAGGCATGCATATAGCTATGAAATCCCTCTTAGAATCATCTTTACTGTATCCCAAGGGTGCTAGTTAGTTGTGTTTTTATTTTTTAATTTGATTTTTAGGAGTTTTTCAACTTCTTTCTTGATTTCGTCAAGGGTGTACATTCAGGGACTAGGAAGATAGCTCATTGGTAAGGTGTATATTGCATAAGAGTGAAGACCCAAGTTTAAATTGCCAGCATTCACACAAAAAACTTGAGGTGGCAGCATGCTTTTCTTACTTTGTGCTCACCAGATGTGTGTATGTGTGTGTGTGCGTGTGTGTGAAGGGGTAGGACACAGGGTGCTGGCTGAGACAGGTAGTTTCTGGGAACATATTGGCTCTGGCCTCATCAAATTAACAAGCTCCAGATAAGGTGAGAAACCTTGCCTCAAAATATAAGGTGGAGAGTGATCTGGGAGGGCATCAGCATCAAGCTCTCCGCTACGCACGCACTTATGCTCACACACATCTATGGGAACGCACACATCTATGGGAACACACACATCGAGCACTCACACACACACGTTTTTAAAAGAGTATATTGTTCAATCTCCATGCATTTATCTAGATCCTGTAGTTTCTCTTGCTACTGACTTCTAGTTTATTCCTTTGTGATCTGATTAGATACAGGAAATTACTTCAATTCTTTTGCTAAGACTTGAACTTGGCCCAGAACATGACCTATTTTTGGAGAACATTCCAAAGAGTTGCTGAGTAGATGGTGTTTTTGTTTTAGCTGTTGGATAGATTATTCTGTAAGTGTCTGTCAAGGTCATTTGACTACAGATTACATCTGAAGTATCTCCATTTTTGGGGGAGTGTCTAGCCAATCTATTTATGAGAGAGGAGTAATGAAGTTTCCCACTGTTATTGTACCTGACTCTGTCTGTTGTTGTATGTCCAGTTTTTTTTTTTCAATGAAATTAGATGCACCAACATTTGGTACATGAATACTACCACCACTCTCTCTTCGTGGTGCTCTGAATTCTTGTATGATGAACTCCTTTCTCTCTTTTGACCAGTTTTGTCTTGAAATCTGATTTGTTTTATATAAGAATGACTGTTTATGCCTGTTTCCTGCTTCAATTGTCTTGGTATATTGTATTCCATACTTCATCTTTATATTTGTGTCTTTGCCAGGAAGATATGCTGTCTGTAAGCAATAGACGATTAAGACCTTGTAGATTTTTTTTTAATTCTTAAAATTTACTTTATGTCCATTGGTGTTTTGTCTGTATTCATGTCTGTGTGAGAGTGTTGGATCCCCTGGAATTGTAATCACAGACAGCCATGAGCCACCAGAAGATGCTGGGAATTGAACCTGGGGCCTCTGGAAGAGCCGTTCTCCAGCCCCGAGTGTGATAGTTCCTCAGCAACGTCCTCCACTCTGTCCCTAACAGTCTTTCTTCTGCTTAGTGTTGTGTGCAGAGGCTACTTCCCACTGCTTTATTTGATTGGTTGATTCATCCTCCTAATTTCAATTTTATTCCTTTTTCAGAATTTCAGTCTTCCTGCTAACTTTCTCCTCCACAGTGTTGAGTCTCTTACCTGTATTGCTGACTTTTAAAATCTAGGTCTTGGGCTGGAGAGGTAGCTTAGTGGTTAAGAGCACTTGTTCTTACAAAGGACCCAGGTTTGATACCCAGCACCCACATGAAAGGGCACCAGGCTTGTACCTGGTTCATGTGTTCATGTATATACACATACACATACACACACACACACACACACACACACACACGCAAGCAAAAGCGTTCATATACACAAAATAAAATAAATCTAAAAAATAATAATAATACCCAGGTCTGAATTGCTTTCTCTCATTTGTTTGAATTCTTTTGATGTTGCTGAGTTTTAGTGTTTTGAATTGGCTTTCTTGTATTTCAGCTATTTCAGTGTGTTTGGCTTCGGTTAGGGAGGCCTTCTGGGGGCTGTGGGAGGCAGCACACTGGCTTTTTTGTGGTTTGTGTTTCTGTGTTGCAATTTGCACATCAGTTGGGATGAGTGTGCTTTTTTTTTCTCCTCATTCTTTTTGTTAGTTTTATTTTATACATAGGTCTTCTTGGTGGTTGTCGATTAGACAGTATGATCCTCACTACTAGTTAGAAGGGATGAACAGATAGTGATAAGTTATTTCTCTGCTGATAAAACGAACCAATTTAAGCCAGATTAAAATATATGTAAATGAACGTTTATTGGGAAACTGCTCTTGGGTGGGCCATTTCACTGGCCCCAGGAAAGGAGACCAGACAGAGGTGGTTGGGAGGAGGGGGAGAGAAAGTACTCATGCAGAGAGAGGGAAAAAAGTGGGGAGAAGAGACCAAAATGTCTAGATTATACAGGGAAGAGCCTCTGTGGGAAGGGCAGCCCAGCCCCTGGGCTGGAAGGGCTGGATTAAGGGCAGGGTATGCCAGGTAGGGACTGAGGGATGCTGGGAGAACCTGGAGGCCAGGTCTGTTTTGGTATGTAAAACATGCACCTTGGTCCCTTGTCCCATGTCTGAAACTCAACAGATAGTAGTAATAGGAACAGTGATTAAAGAACAAACTCAGTGCTGAAACATAGTGAAAAGGTTAGAGTCACAAAACGGGGCACTTCAGTTACATTTCCAGTAGAGCTAACGGGGTGACTGATCTTAATTACCAACTTAATAGGGTTTAAAATGACCAGAGATACAAACCTCTTGGCATGTGTGTAAAAGATTTTCTAAATTGGGATTTTCTAAACATGGATGGTACCATTCCTGGTCAGGTGTCCTCCATGGTGTAAGAGGAGAAAGCTAATTAGTCACCAACATTCATCCCTCTCTGCTTTCTGATCGCAGATGAAATGTGACCAGCTCCCTCACCCCACTAGACAACCCAACGTCCCTGCTGCAATGGACTGTACCCTCAAACTGCGAGCCAAGGAAACTCCTCCCACCCTTAAGTTGTTCGGACAGGTATTTTTCTTACCGCAACAAGAAAAGTAATTGATAAAGTTAGGAAGCCAAAAGTCATAATACTTTGATTGTAATTGGAGTTTAAAGGTTAGTAAAAGCTAAGGAAACTAACAAGGGAAAAGAAGGAGTCGGGGAAGAAGCGAGACCGAGGAAAGGACGCGGCTCACAGGGAAGGGAGCACAGTAGGATAGCTACGGTAGAGAATAACCGTAAAGCACACGCTATCGAGGTAAGACAACGATGAAATCAGCGCACAGATGTGAAGATCAAACAAAAAGGTACTGTGAAATAAAAATAAAACGTAGCGTAAAACTAGTCAATAGTTTTTCCCTTGTAGGGCGCGACGGTTTTCTGGTCTCCTGACTTCACTTTCTAAGCTTACTTTACTGGGAACAGCTCTTTGTGTTTCTGGAGTTCAAACCGGTTAGACCGGAATGGTTTGTGTGTGGTGACCTGCTGGGGTTCAAACTGGTTCGACAGGAATGGGCTACATACAGACTACTTTCTGTTTGTCTCTTCTGCAGTTGAATCTCCAGACAGCAGTCAGCATGGGTTGTTTGTTTGTTTGTTTGTTTGTTTTAATTTTCACTTTTAATGACGTGCGTACGTGTGGGTATGCGCCTGTGGAGTCTGGAAGAGGTCTTCAGATCCTCTGGAGCTGGAATAACAGGCAGTTATGAGTCTTGAACATGGGTGCACCTTCTCTAGAAGGGCAGAGAATGTTCTAACTGCTGAGCCATCCCTTCCAGACCACCGGAGCCGGTGTTTCTGTAAGAGTTTCCTAGATCTAAGTAAAAGTTGCCCCCTGAAGATAATACCTTTCCTGCCAGCCACTGCCTTCTTTGTGTGCAGCGTGGTCACATTTTCCTTGCCTGGATTTCAATTTTCTTGTGTCTCATGGGTGGCACTTACGCTATATTTATCTTTGCAGTTGGATTTCCTTCCCGTCCCAGAGTCCAGGCTGCTTTCTTAAGTGTCCCTCAGAATTTCTGTAAGTTTGTTTGTGAGTACTGAGTTTATGTTTGTCAGCTTCTGTCGGTTGTTACATACTTAGTCAGTGGTGGGGGGAGCTTTGGGGTTTAGGGTTGTAATTGCATCATGCTTTCCTCTTCTCTCCAGCAGAGTAAGATGTTCCTCCCTGTCAACACAGCCACAGTGAAGTGACCTTCTCCAGTGTCTGCCTCCAGCAGCTTGTGGATCTGCTGTCTGAAGTTTTATTTCTGTTGTAATTGCTCCTGGAGATTTTCCTTCTCCCTTTGTTTGCAGATTCTGAGCTGGGGAGAGAAGACTCTCTCCCTCCCTTACCACTTCATTCAAAGTGGGGGTCTGTTGTTTCCTCTGCAAATCTAATATTACCCCAAACTTGAGGGAGCCCCACATGGGATGACATGTTACCAGGGAAGTTGGAATTCCTTTTTTAGGAGTTAGTTTTGTTACTGAAATAATTTATAAACAAAATTGAAAAGAAGCATGAAGACACTTAGAATTAGAGAAAGAAAAACCCTACAGGGTAGGCACGATATAAATTTGGGCAGCTGCTCACAGGAGGGAGGAAGAGAAAGAAAGTCACGTTGTTCATAAGCAGCCACGGGACAGAATGTGTGTATGGAGAACAGTATCAGAGATGGGATGGGAAGCTCAGGATACCAGGAAAGTCTGCCCAAGCTTTGGAGAAAGAGATAGGAGGAAGAAAAAGAACAATTGTGCCTTCCCGAGTCATTTATGCTCAGCAATGTTCACTGTGGAAGCTCTGTAACTATCTGCACAGACTCTGTCTCATAAGGGGACAATTATTCCTTCCGTCTCCTTACCACGGCATCGGGAGCCATGGCGTCAGCCTTCCTGAGTGGTAATCTCTTGGCCAGGTAGGTGATCGAGAAGCCCACCTGGATTAACATTCAAGGAGAAGGGAACAGGCAAGAATGTTCTAATCTTGAGAGCAGATCAGGATGCCATGCCCATCCCCTGGGCCAGAGGTAGTTTCCATTCTTTAGATCACAAGGAAAGAACATTTCCTTCATGGTCCTCAACAAGGCCATCATATGTATCCTCCATGGCCTCCAATAAATACTTCTGTAACTCTAAGCATTAGCATTTCTGGATTCTATCTAGTCTCTTGCCGTCTGTCTGTGGCATTTCTTTGCTTCACCCCGCCTCTCACTTCTTCCTGTTGTCATAGATCAGGTGTTTTCTTTCACATGTGCAGGAAAGTTTTTGTCTCTGCTCTACTATCTTTCTCCTTCCCTTATATTCTTTGCAGTTTTAAAGCTTGCTTAAGTAAGTCTTCTTGGAGGCTAGAGAGATAGCTCAGTGGTTAAAACATCTTGCTATGTAACTGTGAGGACCAGAGTTGGGAACCTACTGTGAGTGACCCCATGAACACTTGTAACCCTAGCACCAAGGTGGCAGAGGGAGGAGGATTCTTGGGGTCAGTTGACTACCAACTTAGCTGGAAAAAAAATGCTAGCTCCAGGTTTAGCTACAGACCTTGCCTCAAAGGGGTAAGGCAGGGAATGATTCAGGAAGACACCTCCTGGCCTCTGTACTCATGAGTAGATGTACTCAGCTACACACACGTGAGCATATATTATACACTTCTCTCTCTCTCTCTCTCTCTCTCTCTCTCTCTCTCCTTCCCTCCCTCTCCCCTTTCTCTCTCTCTCTCTCACACACACATACACACTATGAATAAACAAACAAACAAACAAACAAACTAAACAAGGTCTTCTCTACCACTAAGACTTTAAGAATTAATTTTATATATTATGAGGCTATCTAAAATTTTTTTCTCAAATGTAGATCTAATTGTCTCAGGATGATTTGTCTAGTCTTTTCCATTGGTGTGAAATATCATTTTTATTGGGCTTTACCACTTCATAGAAACAGATACAGATGTGGTTATAGTGCTGATTTTTTTAAAAAAAGATACCAACTTAAAAACTGCTTTAGCATATGCATACTGTCTTAGTGTTCTATTGCTGTGAAGAGACACCATGACCACCGCAACTCAAAGAAAACATTTCACTGGGGCTTGTTTATAGTTCCAGAGGTTTAGTTTACTATCAGCATGGTGGGAAGCATGATGGCAGGTGGGTAGACATGGTGCAGGAGCTGAGAGTTCTACATCTAGATTCAGAGGTGACAGGAAAAGAGAGCCTCTGGGCCTTGGCTTGGGCTTCTGGTTTTGGGGGTTTTGTTTTTTTTTTTAAATTTATTTATTTAATATATGAGTGCTCTGCTGCATATATATCTGCCTGCCTGAAGAGGGCATCAGAGCCCCCTATAGATGGTTGCGAGCCACCTTGTGGTTGCTGGGAATTGAACACTTCCAGTGCTCTTAACCGCCGAGCCATCTCACCAGCCCCCTGGCTTGGGCTTCTGAAACCCTGAAGCCCACCCCCACAGTGACACACTTTCTCCAACAAGGCCACACTTCCTAATCCCTCCACTAGTGCCACTCTCTGATGACTAAGGATTGAAAAACCTGAACCTAGGGGAGCCATTCTTATTCAAATCAACATACTACATACATACATACACACACACATATGCATACATACATGCATGTATACATACATACATACATGTATACATGCACACATGCATACATATATACATGCATACACATATATGCATACATACATACACACATACATACATGTGTACATGCACACATGCATACATATATACATGCATACATGCATACATACATACATAGATGCATACATACATGCATGCCTATACACACATCTCCTCACATTTTGGGTTAGCATTGTATTACATAGCTACATTTTCTGCCCAATAATATATTTTAAAAATTGAAAGGTCCTTTTAAAAATTATTTTTAAAGGTTCTTACACATTTTTTCTTCCATATGAATTTCAGGATCTCTTGTGAAGTTCTATTTTTAAAGTGCTGATGATGTTTTGAGGAAGTCAGGAGGAGATGGGTCTGGTAGTTCAGTGCAGGGGCCTGAAAATAAACAGTTCTAATCCTTGTCCAGAAATGGGAAGGGAGTACCCTTGGTTCTCTCCTGGCCATAGGCTAGGGTGCCAGGGGAGCTCTGGTTTCTTACTGTTCATCTCCTAGATGAGGACCCAGACTTGGAGACTGCTCACGATGGTGTGAATGAAATACTAGTCCAAACACCAATCCATTAAGGTGAACAGATTTGGGGCTAGATTCCTAGATGTTCGTGGTTTAATAACTATACTTAAAGAACAATTTCATCCTATCTCCTAAACAATTTTATGGTCTCAATTCTTGAAGAGGAATGATACTGAACTCTTAGAGGATATAGAGGAGGAATCCCAGAGTTTTGTTGAGGCCCACAAAGGGAAAGCTCATGGGATGAAATCTGCCTCTGGCTCTGAATGAAGTCATTCTGATTCTACAGATGAGAACGTTTTATATATATATTCATCTTCTGTCTTCAAAGTTAACCTAGCTGTGCCTCTCAATCACCTGAACCAGAGATTACCACTCAGGAAAGGTTGATAAGCCTAATGCTACAGAGAGGGAGGAATAATTATCCCCTTAATGGGAATATGTCCTTATCCTCCCCAGAAACTCAGCCCTCTATGCAGTCACCCACAGAGCCACTGCCACATAGCTCTGCTAAGCCAGCCTGCTTTTCTAAATTCCTCAGAAAAGCATAACTTTTCTTCTTCTTCTTTCCATGATCTTGTCCAAAGCCCCAGGCATGCTTTTCCAGATGGTCTGGACTTACTCAGTTTTTTCTTGAAGCTTTGCTGAATGCATGTACACATGCATGCACACATGCATGCACATGTGAATGTGAGTGCGTGCACTCACAAACACACACACACACACACACACTTTGCAATGTGACTGCTTATGAACAGCATCTTCCTTCTTTGAGAAACTGCCAACATTAATAGCTTTCAGACCCTGTTGTTTTTCTCTCAAACTCTAATAAAATGGTTATTTTATTAATGAGACCAAGAACTCATGAAAGGAGACTTGTAGCCGGGCAGTGGTGGCGCACTCCTTTAATCCCAGCACTTGGGAGGCAGAGGCAGGTGGATTTCTGAGTTCGAGGCCAGCCTGGTCTACAGAGTGAGTTCCAGGACAGCCAGGGCTACACAGAGGAACCCTGTCTCGAAAAAAACAAACAAACAAAAAAAACAAAAAAAACAAAAAAAGGAGACTTGTTTTAGATTATGCGTATGTGGCTGATGGTGGTATGTGTGTGGGAGTTGGGTATGTGCGTGTTCGGGCACATGTCTGACATGCAGGAGGCCTCTGACCCCTGAAGCTGGAATCACATATAGTTGTGAACTGCCCAACATGACTGCTGGGGACATAATTTTAGTCCTCTGAAGACTGGTCCATACTCTTAACCACTGAGTCATCCCTTCAGCCCCAGTATATCCTATTCTCAACTAATCAGTTTGTAAAGGAGGTGTGTCTTTCTGCCACTAGCTGAGTATTGCATGTTTTTGATCTGTTCAGGTCTTTCTTTTAGCCTCCCAGTAAAACTTTATACATTTCTCCATTTAGAGCCTATGTTAACTTAACTGAAATATTAGAAAGGTATTTTATGATTTGCTGATTACACTGTATGATTAGTTATTGTTTGAATAAAGGCAAGCAGAAGTCAACCTTGATAATTTTAGGACCTTTCCTCTGGTTTTCATTAAATGCTTGAGAATAACACTGTACAAGCCACAAGCAGTGACAATTCTGTTTCCAATGCTTACAACTAAACTCTAAATTCTTGTGACTGCATAGGTTAAGTTGAAGGTGGTAATAGCGGCAAACATCCCTGCCTTGTGCTTCTTCTCTGGTCAAAAAGCTTCTAACACTCCACCAGCCCTTTTGTGCTAACATGTCAAGCAAATTTCTAATTCTACTTTGTTAGGCTTTTGTAACTTTAATTTTCCAAACCTTATGTTTTTTAATGATGGTTTTTAAGTGCGTTAACCTCCCTTGTAGCCCGCCACCCACCAGAGGTAGTGGGAAAGAAAGACTAAAAGTGAGGAGGGGAGTGTCTGTGTTGTCTGGAAATCAGTTCAATTCACAGATTAGCAGGCAGAGGCAGCTCGCATCCACTTGCAAACACCTCATGGATACACCAGCAGTCCAGTTCGGTAGAGTTGGGTTAGCAACAGGGGTGACACAACCTAGCTGAGACAGCCAGGCCTCAGCCTCAGCTTGAGTCAGCAGGAGAGACCAGCAGGAACACCAGGAGAAGTTCTCCACTATGCCTCTTTCAGGGAAGCAAAGATCATTGAAGACTTGAGACCCATAAGTGTTGCACAGCTAGCTGTACCAGGAAGCCAAGCTCTGTCTCTGTCACTTCCTGAAGTCCTCTATACCCTGCAAACATCCCATGTCTTCTGCGTGCTTTGCCTCAGCACTGGCTCTGGCCTCACTTATTACGTGCATCCATTCAGCTCAACTCCAAGGAGTTTTGACAAATGCAGCTCAACTGTGTAATGTAAGGCGGACTAATACAGGCATGTTGGTAGTGAATAGTCCTTCATCACGTGTCCTGTCATGTGCTTGCTTTAGCAAAACATCCTCTCTCCTATGTCTGCTTCAGTGAAACGTTCCTTCAGGTGTTTGACACAGCAAAACACCATCCAACCGAATTTCCAAAGAACCCTTACATTTCCACTTCAGGTTTTGTTTTTAATCAGTACTGTGTGCCTATCTAGTATTACTAAATATTTTAAAGAGACCATAGGAGTTTTACCCACTAATAACAGGATAAATTATCTTGGTGGATTTTCTAATGTTGAACAAGTCTTGCCCTTTATGATGCATCTCTAGAACATGGCTATGACTTTTGTTTTCTTGTGTGAGGGGGAAGGAACTGATATATGCACATGTGTGCTTGTGTTGCATGTGTGTGTTCATGTGTGTTCATGTGCGTGTGCATCTGTGTGCATGTGTGCATGTGTGTGCATGTGTGCATGTGTGCATGTGTGTGCATGTGTGTGTGCCTGCATGTGTGCATATGTGTAAGCTTGCTCGCAAACCACTGTACATGCAGAGGCCAGAGGAAAATGTCAGATGTCTTACTCTATCTCTCTCCATCTTATTCCCTCGAGACAGGGTCCCTCACTGAATCTGGAGCTATGCTGGCAGCAGAAAGCCCCAGGGAACTGTCCTATCTTTGTCCCTCACAGTGCTGGGATGCAGGTACATACAGCCACAGACAGTGCTTGACATGGATGCTGAGGGTTCAAACTCAGGTCCTCAGTGCTTGGGCAGCAGGCATGCTTCCTCTCTGAGCCACCTCTCTGGCCCGCAGGCTTGTGCTCAATTCATTGCTGGGTTGCTATGATAGTCATTTACTTGGAATCTATTTTCATAAATGAGGTAAGCTTAAGCCACTTAGGATTTCACATTTCAGCCTTATGACTGCAGTATCTGGGGCACTGTAGGTCCCAAGACAGAGGATAAGATAGAAATATTCCTGCATCTCTTCCGGTCCTAGGCGCTGCGGAAGCCGCGGGTTACCGTGCAGACATGGCCAAGTCCAAGAATCACACCACACACAACCAGTCCCGCAAATGGCACAGAAATGGCATCAAGAAACCCCGGTCACAAAGATACGAGTCTCTTAAGGGGGTTGACCCCAAGTTCTTGAGGAACATGCGCTTTGCCAAGAAGCACAACAAAAAAGGCCTGAAGAAGATGCAGGCCAACAATGCAAAGGCAGTGAGTGCACGCGCAGAGGCCATCAAGGCCCTTGTGAAGCCTCAGGCCATCAACCCCAAGATGCCAAAGGGCCCCAGCCACAAACTCAGCCGCCTGGCTTTCATCGCTCACCCCAAGCTTGGGAAGCGGATTCGAAGCTACATGGCCAAGGGTCGTAGGCTCTGCCAACCAAAGCCCAAGGTTCAAACCAAGGCAGAGGCCAAAGCTCTAGCCCAGGCTCCCAAAGGTGCCCAGGCCCCTGTGAAGGCCCCATAGAAAAGGCTCCTGCCAACGTGAAGACGGATGGACTGCCGTGACACACCTACCCACACACTATTTGCAGATGACCAGTGTCCTATGCTGTTTTTACAAATAAACTCGAGGCAAGATCTGTTAAAAAAAAAAAAAAGAAAGAAAAAAAAAAAAGAAATATTCCTGCTTCGCCTGCTCTGCCTTTACCCTGAACAGATTCTCACAGGTGGAATAAGCTAAGTCATACGCTTTGATGGTATCTGCCTGAGAAACTGCTGGGGCCTTAGATCTGGTCTTAAACATAGATTTAACTTTAATTCTAAACCAACTTTCTCTAGTGATTTTATTTGTGGAGCCACTTCCATAGTTTGTCCTTTTTTCTAAAAAAAAAAAAAAATGTCTTATGTGACTTTTAAGCTAAAACTTAAAAGATACAATACTGTGCATAAGAAACTGTCCTGTTATGTTAAAAATCTGTCACCTGTAACTGTAGCTTTTGTTATTTCTTTTTTGTATCAAAAATAAATTATAGTTTCTTGTCTTGCCCAGTCTTGCCACCATAAATATTTACTTGATTTTATTTTTTATCTTTAAACCAGTCTTTTCAAAGACCCCTGTGCTGACTGGGGCATCTCTCCAGTCTGAGAGACACTACTGGTTGTGTCCTGTGTAAAAGCTTCCCCCTCCCCTTCACTGGCTCTCTCTCTATTATGCATATTTGAAGTGCTTGCCAGCAACTGACATGAGGCACATTAATTGTTTAGTATTGGTTGCTTCTTTACCCTCAATAAAATACATATGTGTGAGTGGAGGAGCTTTGGCAGAGGAATCAGTACCACTTATTCTGTTAAATTAGTGGGTAAATGGGTAGGGAAACTACTGAGTTGCCAAATACTTTCTAGAACCCAGCTTAGAATATAGAAGACAAACATGTTCTCATCTTTCAAAGTTGTTGATTGAAGTCAGTGCTCATTTGTTGGGATTCTTTTGTCTGCCCTCTCTGTTTTAGGCTCTAGGTGTTATTTGGCTTGTGGTGTTTGCCATTCTAACCTCACCATTTTCCCCTCACAGTATTTTTGCTCTCAGCCATGAGTCCAAGTAGCTTCGATGTGGTTGGATCCAAATGCAACACAGTCTATCATGCTATTAGGAGATGGTCCAACCTTTGGGAAGTGGAACCTAGTGGGAGCAGTTGGGTTACTGGGAGTGGGGGGGGGGCATGCCGTTTGCCTTAGAGTTCTTTCCTGCACTCACTCAATTTCATTCCCTTGGTACTGAGATCCAGTTTCAGGACTTTACATAGCATCTTCTCTGCTGGTGGTTGCTGAATCAATCAATCTCTCTCTCTCTCTCTCTCTCTCTCTCTCTCTCTCTCTCTCTCTGGCTTATTTCTTGTTACAAACAAGTAGACCCAAGTATTTACTTGCTACTTCTCTGTAGATATTTCATGATTAGAGCAGGACTCAGAGATCTTGCTGCAAATTTGTGTTCTGTTCAGCTACCTTCAACTTGTGAATGGCAGTTTTGGTCTTCTAATTATGCAAATATCTTTAACTTTATTCTCTCTCTCTCTCTCTCTCTCTGTCTCTCTCCCTCTCTCTCTCATCCGACACCAGCAAATTCTATTGATTCAACTGTCAAAACCCATCGCTTCTCACCACCTTCTTAATCTCACCCTAGACTGACTTATCATCACCTCTGCATCCTCAACACAGCTGTCAAGGTGGTGCTGTTAAAGGAAATGTTAGTTTATAGCACCTCTTTGCTAAAGTTCTCAATGGTCTCCTACTGTCATGGGAAAGCAAAACTATTATGAAGGATTTTGTAGAATGGCTCTGGCCCCTAGCTGTCTGACCCAACTCATCTGACCTGTGGTCTTCCTCCACTGTATCCTCTATCCTTGAGCAAACCTGGCCTATCCTGCCAAACTAGATCTTCCCTGAGGCTAGAGTACATCTTCTTCAGACATCCATATGGCTTGACCATTGCATACTTCCATTTTCTGCCCAGATATTACTTCCTTAGGAAAGGCCTTGCTGACTATACTGGCTAAAATTTCCACCCACCTCCATCTCTTCAGTTCCCACCAATGTTTACTTTTTTTCTGTATCACTTGGCACTATTAACCTAATCTATCTTTTACTTGTTTGCTTTAACTACTTTTTTTGAGATAAAGGTTTGTTATGTCAGAAGAACTGGTCTAGAACTCCTGGGCTCAAATGTACCTCTAGTCTTAGCCTCCTGACTGATAACCCTATAAACTTGTTCCACCAAGCTGTGCATGAACTTTTTACTGAAATGTTAATTGTATATATTGATGGATTACAGTGTGATAATTCAATATATGTGTATATAATACATAATGATCAAACCAGAGTAATTACCATTTGTGTTTCCTTAAATATATCATTTCTCTATATTGAGATTCTCAAATTCTTCCCCTCAGGTTCTTTATAAAAAATATATATATATATTGTGTAGTCTCCCTTCTATGGAACATTAGAATTTATCCCCCTCTATAAAACTATATATTTTGGTGACCCTGTCCAGTCTTCTCTGTCCTTGCTTTTGCTTCTGTCCTTAGCCTCTAGTGACCACTGCTCTTTCTTCTTAACTTAGTTCATTCCTGTTCTCCTCTTTTAAATATAAGCTCCACAAGAACAGAAATTTTTCTTTTTCTTTTTTTCTACCTTTTTACTACCAAGGCCCCAAAGACTGTTGGCACATATTAGGTTGTCAGCAGAGAGCTGATGAATAAAATAACCTAGTTAGACTCCAAAGCGTTGTTAGGAAGACATTGAGGGTGTTGAAGTGAGACCTACTGGGCAGTCGTTTTCTGTGAACATAGGCCCCAGACCACATATGGCGATGGCAGAGTAAAGAGGGGGGATGAACTGGGGGCAGTGGCTAGGCCACACCGGCTCTGAACTGCCCTTCTCTGGGCTCCATATTATCACAGAGAAGTTCAACCTTATCTGAGTAAGTCGTTGTTGTTGGGTGTCTGTTGTGTGCATCAGACCCTGGGTGTTGCCAGTTACTGATAGCAGAAGGTCAAGCATAGTCTGACCTCTGAATAGAAAAGAGCAGAGAAGCTCTACTGTAGCAGTCTTCAAGGGGTCTCAGTAACTCCAACACAGTGAGTGGGAGCTGATCCCTTCAGCAGGCTGATAGAGAGTAAGAGTAGGAGGAAATAGAGAAGCAACTGGGATCATGGAGATAAAGGTGCCACAAGAAGGAAACAGTGATGGACAGACTCAAGTGTTAATGAGACTCACCCAGGAAAGGAACGAAGCCATTGCCATGGGAAGCAGGACTGTACAGGGCTTTTTGATATGTCTTGTTTCTCTGAGGTTACACCAATGACCATATTTGTTGATTCTGGGGGTTGTCTTGTTGGGTAGGTGCTGTTGTGAAGGTAGGCTTGGGATATGGTTAGCATTAATAATCATTTGTTTTAAGTAAAAGCAGATTGGCTTTAAATAGTTAGCCTTACCCAACTGGTTGAAAGCCTTTATAGCATATATTATTTTCTGAAAAGGAAAATTGCCTCCAGACTAAAACACTGAATTTGACCTGAGTTTCTAGTCTACTGACTTGCCTGATGCTCTATACGTTTCAAACTTGCCAGCTCTACAGTCACACGAGCCAGTTCTTTAACGCAAACGTCCCCCCACCTTCTGTCTGTCTCCAATCCACAATCCATTGATAAAATCCATTGACAGTTTATAAACTTGTCCAGTTATAGTTTTTAGCTAAATTCCAGGAAGAAGCATTACGTGGTTGATATCCATTTAAATAACTGTGATGCTGTGACTTGCTTTCTAGAAACGCTATCTGAGGCAGGCATACTAGTGGGTGGAATGCATGGGCTGTCTAGGCTTCTGGACCCAGCATGAAGTTGGTGTTTATGGGCCGTTTCATCTTCACTGTTGTTGGGAGATACTACCTGTTCATTTGATATTTGTAGTGCTTTTGCTGAATAGTGAGTTTTGAAGTTTGTTTGTTTGTTTGTTTGTTTGGGGATAATATGCCTTCTTAAAGATCTCCTGTTTATGTAGCTCTCTAAAGAAATTTGCATTTGAAACAGTTCTCTAGCCGGGCAGTGGTGGTGCACGCCTTTAATCCCAGCACTGGGAGGCAGAGGCAGGTGGATTTCTGAGTTTGAGGCCAGCCTAGTATACAGAGTGAGTTCAAGAAACAGTTCTCTTACTTACGGCCAGTTTTCCTTCCGTTTGAAAAGACTGCAGATGCTTAGACTAATACAAACTTCTCAACTGCTTGGCTTTTTTGCCCATGTCTCTCCTGAATATTTGTGTTTTTCTTTTCAATTTGTAATTTAAAAAATTATGTATTTATTTATTTATGAATTTATTTATGTGTGTGTGTGTTATGTTTGCACGCATGTGTAGAGGTGTCAGTCTGAGTACTTGAGCCTATCTGCAGAGACCTCTGGCCCAGCCTGGTGGGAGGGTTCAAGTGAAGAGGAAAAGGCATGAGCAGGAAGGGGACGTGTGCTGCGAGCTTGTGATGGCGAACGCTTCCGGAGAGCATTTTTCTTCCCAGGCAGTGTTACGGCTCTTATGACAGATGCTCTCAGACGATGGAGTAATTTTCACAAACCTTTATTCCTTCTGGACTGGATCTTATACAGTTTTGAGGCGGGTTGGACCTGACAGCAGGTGCTTCCTATTGCTTTGGCCTGAGATGTCTCATCTACATGAGGAGGGACTTGTGGGCGCTGCCCCTACTTGACGAATGGCCACAATTCCCTTCACGGTAGGGTGGGAGGTGGGTGGGCGTGGCTATGTGACAGGGGTCTGGAGCAGGCAAAGCTCCTACTGTCCTTTTTGGGTCTCCGGGGCTTCAAGCCCTAGCTTGATCTTGCCAGGATTTCTCTCACGGTCCTCCACCCCCACACAGCGGTATGTCAGGAGTTGTTTCTCTCCTTCCACCATGTGAATGTCAAGGGTGGCCATCATGGCTTAGCAGCAAGCATCTTTACCCACTGAGCCTTCTCTTTGGCCCCAATTTTCTTTATGCAGTACCGTGTCTTTCATCTAAGATTTGAATTCTCCCTCATATTTTGTTTAGTCCTAAACATTGATTATGGGTTGGTTAATTTTTTTAGGCAATACATTTGCCCCCCCCCCCAGGGGGAACAGTGAGGATGGGCCCATCAGTCTTCTTATCAAAGCTCCAAGACAGTTATTTATTGTAGGAATGGTGACCATACAATATGAATTCTGTTCTTTTTATGTAAAAAGGACACAAATAACCTCAGAAGTAATAGATGTAGTTCTCTGTTTTAGAAGGAACCTACAGTATTAATAATGGTTTTAGCATTTGAGTCTTTCTCTGGATGCATGGGAAAGTCTTACCATGTCATTTGTTCTAAAGCCTTGTCTGGTTTCAGTTGCTGGGGAAACCTGTTATTCAGCTGCTAAAAGCTTAGAGATTTTGGAGAGAAGAGAGATTTTTTTTTTCTTCGTGAATGCTTGGCTGAAACATGGCACTGTGAAAAATCATGAATACAGCTTTAGCGTCAAGTGATAAGCATCAAAGAAGAGGTGAAAGGTTCAAAGGAGACTGAGCATTTCAACTCCCCATTATTCCTAGTTCTGTGTTGATTTGATAAAACAGTGAAAGGATTCTAAAGCGGCAAAATTTATCTCTTGCCTTATTACCTCCATCCAAAGCAATACGGAGGAACTGGAGCTGAAGCCCAAGGGCCAGGCAGGTGCCTGGTATGGGCGAAAGCCCTTGGGTTCAATCCCCAGCACCACAAAAACAAGATAAACCAAAAACAACAGAAATGAGCGTTGGCTTGTTGTTGTTGCCGCAGCATCTGTGGAGGGTTGGTCCATTAAAACAAACAGTCATACATCACTAAAGAACACAAGATGAGATGGCACAAGCTCCTTCGTACCTACAGTAGTTGCCTGCACCTGTATTAGTTACATTTTGGAGCTGTGGTGAAATATTATGACCTAAAGCAACTTACGGAAGAGTTTGGCTTAGGGTCGTAGAGGGATGGGAGTCTATGATGGCAGTGAGGCATAGTGGCAAGAGGCAGGTGTGAAGGCAGGAATGGGAAGCTAAGAGGACATATCCTCACACAAAAGCACAGAGCACAGAGAAAAGGGAAAGTGTTAGAAGATGTTGAACTCTCAAAAACCCACCTCTAGTACTTCCTCCAGCAAGACTGCACAGCCCAAATCTCCTCAGATCCTGCTACTGAGAGCCAAGTGTTCAAAATGGAAACCTATGGGGGAAACTTCTCATTCAAGTTGTGCGTGCGTGTGTGCATGTGCGCGCGCACGTGTCTATCTATCATCTATCTATCTCCCTATCTATCTATCTATCTCTCTATCATTTGTCTAGTACCTCTTGCTCTGGGTTTATGATGAGCAAAACATGAGATTAAGCCAAATATAAGAGGAAATTATGCAATCTTTTACCAGCCTAGCACACTGATTCACAGTAGGTAAACTTACTTTTTTTAAAAATTGTTTTAGATTTATTTATTTACTTTATTTTATGTGGATGAGTATGTGTATGAGTGTTTCGCTCACATGTGTGTATGTGTGTGTGTGTGTGTGTGCTATGTGTGTGCCTGGTGCACACAGAAGTCAGAAGAGAGTGTTGGATCCCTTGGAACCGAGTTACAGACTGTTGTAATCCATTATGTGGGTGCTGGGAATTGAACTTGGATCATTTGCAAGATCAATGAGTATTCTAAACCACTCTGCCATCTTGCCCTACTTTTGCTCCAGCCTCCAGAGTCCTAGGATTAAGGGCACGCACTGCCTAAATGTTTTTCAAAAGAATTTTTTTTCAGTGCTGGGGATCGAACTCGGGGCCTTGAGCATGCTAGGAAGAACTCTACCACCAAACTACATTTCTAGCCTCTTTTTTTTTCTCAGTACAGATGTAGTTTTGTTTTCTGAGTATTTTTAAAAAGTATTTTTATTTATTCCTTGAAAATTTCATAGTCGGGCAGTGGTGGTGCATGCCTTTAATCCCAGCACTTGGGAGACAGAGGCAGGCAGATTTCTGAGTTCGAGGCCAGCCTGGTCTACAGAGTTAGTTCCAGGTCAGCCAGAGCAACACGGAGAAACCCTGTCTCGAAAAACCAAAAAGAAAAAAAAAAAGAAAAGAAAGGAAAATTTCATACACTTATATGATGCATTTTCTTTTCTTTTTTTAATAGTGAAAAAGTGTCTGCTTAGAAGTAGCCAGCTGGAGTCAGTTTAGATGATCCCAGTTTTGTTTAGTTTTGTTGGCAACATCCAGGGGTCATTATTAGAAGCCAGACGAATATACACCTTCTTCTCTCCATCAGGTCTTAGCAGGGTATTGACTTTGGCTTCAATCAATGTCATAGAGGCTTCACAGCCTGTTTGATCTGGTGCTTGCTGGAGTTGACACCCACAGTGAACACAAGAGTGCTGTTGTCTTCTTCACGGCTGACTCAGTGGTCAGGGGAAATTTGATGACGGCATAGTGTTCAAGCTTGTTCCTCCCGGGCATGCTCTTTTGAGGATATTTGTGCTACCCCTGGAGCTGCAGAGTCTTGAGCTGCCAGAAGGTAGGTGACATGTAGATTTTGTGTGTGTGTGTATGTGTGTGTGTGTGTAGTGGTGGACGCCTTTCAGTACTGTCTTCTTGGCTTTTAAGGCCTTCTCTTTGGCTTTGGCTTTGGGAGGGGCAGGAGTTTCCTTTGCTTTCAGCACCATCTTGGTGAAAAGGGTTGCCTTTCTATACAATGTTTTGGGTTTTGTCGTTGTTGTTGTTTTGGTTTGTCAACACAGGGTTTCTCTGTGTAACAGCCCTGGCTGTTCTGGAACTTGCTTTGTAGACCAGGCTGGCCTTAAACTCACAGGGATTAGCCTGCCTCTGCCTCCAAAGTGCTGGGATTATAGGCATGCACCATTACACCTGGTTTATACAATGTATTTTTAATCTATCTACTACTACGTTCTCCAGATCACTGTACTGCTCTCTGCCCATCCCAATGATTGTTTAAGAGTAAGGGTATACATACTGCCAACTTAATAACAAAAGCTAAAATAGTTATGCAAGCTAGCATTCCATTACTATGACAAAACACCTGATAGCCAACTTCTAGGAAAGAAATATTTGTCTCAGAGTTTTGTAGATTTTCTCCATGGTCAGTCAGCTCCCTGAGCTCACAGTAGGCAGGATATTACGGTCAGGGCACACAGTAAGGCAGCATCTTATGGTGGGAGCACACAGTAAGGTAGCACTGTCTGGGCACATAACAGAGGCTCCTTGTAGTGGCTAGGAAGCCAGGAAGAGAAAGTGGAGGGGCTGGAGTTCCCCTTTGGCGCATGCTGCAGTGACCTCACTTCCTTCTCCTCATTACTCCTCCACTGCCCAGCAGTTCTATGGACTAAATGACCCTTTAACATGTGGGCCTTTGGGGACACTCTGCAAAACTGTATTGAAAACAGATACATAAGCCAATAACACAGTCACTTACTGTTGTTATCAAATATTCTAGACTCTATGCAATTATGATGCCATACTTTTACACACCTGGCAAGGCTGGAGGTATGTTCACACCTGTGTCACACAGATACATAAGGAACACATTGGTACTGTTCATCATTAGGACAGCTGTGATATTGGTGGGTACTGGGACTTTTCTGGCTCCATTTTGCTCTCTCCACATCACTTTTATGTACTTAGCCCATTATTTTGCACTGCATGACATTATATGTGGGAACTTCAGCTAATTTAAGTGTCTTAGAACAGTGATGCAGGGCTCCCACATCCCTTTGGCAGTCACCTCTATACACCGAGGGCCCCCTCCTCAGTGCCACCTGCCGTTTTCTGTGCTTTGAGTGTTCTGCCTTCAGGAGCACCTCTAATCCTGACAGGTGACAGACAGGGAATTGTCTGCGTGTCAGTATCCAGTCTTTTCCTGGGCTAGCTCTGCTCTGTCTCTTTTCTCTGTTTCCTAGAGCCTAGTGGGGCTCCGGTTGTCCACAGTGGCACTATGGCCACAGTCCCATTATTGTCTGTCTTCCCTTTCAGGTCTCATTTCCCATTTCTTTCCTTGGATCTTGTCCCAAATACATGACCTGTATTTGAATTCTTGCTTCAAGGTCAGCTTCTGGGGAACTCTAAATTAAGATCGATGCTAAAATAAATCAGGCTACTTGTAAAAATAATGGCTGATGTCTATTACGGACTTACCATGTGCCAGATGCTGTCCTAAGAACATCACTTAGCTCGCACAGCTTCTCGGTTTTCAGCCAAGGTCCAGAGCTTAGACGGCTTAAGTGTTAGCAACAAATCATGAAGGATTTAAACCTTGATGAGCTAACTCAAGTGCTCGTGGCTTTAATTACATATGCCCTTTGACAGAGCACATCGAATTACTTCAAATATCTTCCCTGGTTCATATTTTATAGGCTTTGGAGAACATTTTGCCTATCGGGGTTTGCTGACAGATGAGCTTATAGATTTTTCTTTGTGATCTATCAGCAATAATATTGCATAATGTGAATGCAATGGCCTGCTCTCATCCCGCCGACATTGGAGTCACGTGCAAGAAGCTTTCCTTTTTCTATTTCAGACAGTTCAGCCGTGTTTGCTTTTCCTGTCTGAGCTGTTCTTCAGTACAAGGCTATCTTTGCAGGCCAGGGAGGCCGGTTAGCCTAGTTGTTTAGAGTGTGTGATAATATTTTTGTAGATGTATGTTCTTGCTGATTTTGTCAAAACTAGCTGCCCAGTTTAAAATTTATTATACGATAAGCAAAGGTCACTGTTTCTGTTGCAGTAGCCGGTTGAACAGATATAGGCTTCTAGCTGACCAGACACTGGGTGGGACCTGTTCGTTTCTAGTTTGAAAGACAACATTTCATGGACCCTGGGTGATCCTTATTTGAACTGGGATATTCTGCTGGCGGCTGACCTTGTCTGGCTTTTTTTTCTTCCTTTGTTACAACGTAAACTATTATCCTCTTCTCTCACCTCCTCTGTTGTTCTGAAAACAGGAAAACAAATGTTTTGTGGTTCCTAGAAAATGTTATAAAGTTATTTTCCCAAGTTAGGTCACTGCAGTTACAAAATTTCTGTTTTGAGAGAAGACCTGGCCAAAAGCAACAGAACTGAGGGTCAGTTATTATTTCAGGGGGAAAAAATCTTGAGACTAGCCAGGAGTTGTGTCTCCCTTTGCACAAAAAATACAGACAGAATTCTTCCAGCTGGGCCTAGACTATTTTGAGAACATCTCTTTCTCTCTCTGTAGAGTCAGATTTAGTTTATTGGCTGACTTCCCCAGGTTTCGAAAATGCCCTATAAAATATTGAAAGGCATTTTAACTTTATAAGGCAATTTATCATAAATTAATTTTCAGGAACTTTTGAGCCAATGTAAAATAAGAATCAAACTCTTGAGTCATAGACTCTAATTTTAGTTTAAGATTTTAAAGATATTTTTGTTGATTACTGATGTGTGTGTATGTCTGAGTGTGTGTGAATTTGGGGTTCAGAAGTGCCACGGTGGACATGTGGAGGTCACAGGGCAGCCTTTGGGTCTTGGTTCTCACCCACCCTGCCGAGGCAGGGCCTTTTTTTGTTGTTTCTGCTGCTCTGTGTACTCAAAATTGACTGGCTAGTTAGCTTATTGGAGATTCTCTGCTCGTTTCCTCCTATCTCACCGTAGGAGTGCTGGGATTACAGCTGGACACCACTGGACCTGGATTGATGATTGATTGGCTTCCTTCCTTCCTTCCTTCCTTCCTTCCTTCCTTCCTTCCTTCCTCCCTCCCTCCCTCCCTCCCTTCCTTCTTTCCTTTCTCCCTTTCTCCCTTTCTCTCTCTCTCTCTCTTTCTTTCTTTCTTTCTTTCTTTCTTTCTTTCTTTCTTTCTTTCTTTCTTTCTTTCTCTCTCTCTCTCTCTCTCTCTCTTTCTTTCTTTCTTTCTTTCTT